>NC_083409.1:20065614-20400962 GCF_020745735.1 Hemiscyllium ocellatum
CCGAGAGGTCATGAGACTGTGATTTGCTCTTTGGAAAAATTCATCTTCGATCCCCACACCCAGCTACTCATGAACCCCACTGCCAGCTCCCCACAATCCCCACTCCCAACTCTGCTGATCCCCACTCCCAGTCCCCATGATCCCCATACCCAGCTACCCATTAAACACACACCCAACTCCCATGCCCCCTAACCCATCTACCCATGAACACCAATCCCAGCTCCCCACACAGAGCTATCCATGAACTCCACTGCCATTCCCCATGATCCCACACACCAGACTCCGCGTGATCCCCATTCCCAGCTCCCCATGAACCCCATTCCCAACTCTGTGATCCCTAAACCCAGCTACCCTCCACTCCCAGGTCCCCACAATCCCCAAACCCAGCTACCCATGAACCCCACTGCTAGCTCCCCACGATCCTCACACCCAGCTATCCATGAACCCCACTCACAGCTCCGCGTGATCCCCACTGCCCGTTCCCATGAACCCACCCCCAGCTCCCCACACCCAACTCCTCACGATTCCTACATACAGCTCCCCATGAACCCCCATCACCAGTTCTCTGCTATCCCCACCCCCAGATCCATGTGAACCCCACTTCCAGTTCGCTATGATCCCCAGCCACAGCTCACGGTGAACCTCATCCACAGCTTCCTCTGAACCACAGCCCCAGCTCCCTGTGAACCTCTTTCCCAGTACCCACGAATCCCATGCCAGCTCGCTATAACCCATCCATCGTCCCCCATGAACCCCAGTCCCAGCATCCCCCCCCACATGATCCCCACACCAAGCTACTCATGAACCCCAGTCCCAGTCCATGGTCCCCACTCCCAGCTCCGCGTAATTCCCACTCCCAGATCCCCACACCCAGCTCCCCACAATCCCCACACCCAACTACCCATGAACCCCCATCCCCGCTTCTCTGCTATCCCCACCCTCAACTCCCTGTGAACCCTATCGCCAGCTCCCTGCCAACTCCACCCCTATTTTCCATTCAATCACAGCCCCAGCTCCCTGTGAATCCTTTTCCCCAGTCCCCATGAACCCCATTCCCAGCTCCCCATTGTCTCCACCCCCAGCTGCCTGTTTTAACTCACCAAACCTCCTCTAACAGCACCTTTCAATCCCATCTGCCATTGGGAAAGACAAGGACAGCTGGGTAATGACAACACCAACACCAATGCCGAAAAGATTCCTCTCCCCCCAACACCGCCCCCTCCCCCCCCCCACCTCATATGGGCAATAGGAGTGTGCTGGGGAAGTTATGCTCTCATTCCACAAGCACAAAAATGTAACCTATCTTTTAAAGTGTAACAAAATGAAACGTACATTTGAATATGACAAAATGTTTACTTTGCCAGAAAAGTCAATACACCTTTGGTTGCACTGGTAATGTGTTCACACTCACATACAATAATCAGAATTAACAGGTTCAGAATGTGTCTCAAACATAATCAGTGACAGATGCAAAATTAATCCACATTCACAAACTACAACACTGCAACAGTAGGTAAGAATTTATTTCACTCGCTTTTGAAACAATCGGCTGACGGTTTTCATATAACCTTGTAACTATTGACTGGAATTACATAACCTAGTAAAAGGTCATCCACAAAGTCAGCATTTCTAAGCACACCAATCTCTGTCCAATTCATATGAACAATTCTTTTCTGTTATGACCCTTTCTGCAGTGTCAATGGGCTGAATGGCTTCTATGTGCACTGCAGGGTTGTCATAATGTTATACCAAAGTAATGCAAGAATATCAGAAATATATTGTGCTTTAATTTTAATTTGACTACGATAACAGACCGAAACAATATTTGCTCACCACTGAGCTACTCTTGGATTATAGATGTTTTTAGAACATGGCACCAAATTAAACTAATCCCTCTCCCCTGCCCTTGGTCCATATCCTTCCATTCCTTGCATATTCATGTGCTTATCTAAAATTCCCTTCAATGCTGCAATATCTGCCTCCACCACTATACCTGACAGTGCAATCCAGACTCCTATCATTCTCTGTAAAATACTTGCCCCTCACACCTTCTTTGAACTTTCCCCTTCTCACCTTAACTGCATGCTCCCTCATGAGACATATACAGTCTGAGAAAGAGATTTTGACCATCAACCCTGTCTATGCATCTCATAATTTTATAGACTTCTTTCAAATCTCCCTTCAGCCTCCACCACTCCAGAGAAAACACCCGAGTTTTTCTAGCCTCTCCTTATAGCTCATACCCTCTCATCCAGGCAGCATCCTGGTAAACCTCTTCTGCACCCTCTCCAAAGCCTTCCTCATCCTTCCAGAATTGAACACAATACTTCAGTGTGGCCTAACAAAATTCATATCAAGCTGCAACATGGCATCCTGACTCTTGCACTCAATTCCCTGACCAATGAAATCAACAATGCCATATGTCTTCTTTACCACGTTATCTACCTGCGTGTCCACTTTCAGGGAGCTATGGACTTGAACATTTCTCTGTACTTCAGTGTTGTTCAGGGTCCTGCCATTAACTATTATTTTCTTGAACATTTAATCTCCCAAAGTGCGACATCTCATACTTATCTGGATTAAACTCCATCTACCATCTGCAACTGGTCGATATCTCACTGTATCCTTTGATAGCTTTCTACACTATCCAAAATTCCACTAATCTGTGTGTCATCTGCAAACATACTCACCCACTGATCTACATTTCCTTCTAAATCATGTATATGTATCACAAACAGCAGAGGTTCCACTACAGATCCCTGTGGAACACTACTAGTCATAGACCTCCAGCCAGAAAAACACCCTTCAACCACTACCCTCTGCTTTCTATGGGCAAGCTAATTATGAATCCACTTGGCTAAGTCACCATGGATCACACGCATCTTAATTTTCTGGAGGAGTTTACCATAAGGTACCTTGTTGAAAGCCTTACTAAGTCCATGTCATCAACATTCACTGCTCTACCCTCATCGATCACCTTTGTCACCTCCTTGAAAAATGCAACCGACGTAGTAAGACATGACGTGCCCTGCAGAAAGCCACGCTGACTCCCCCTAATTAGCTTTTCCAAATATTGTCCCTGATAAGGCCATGCTTTTCTAAATTCTACAATAACGACCAATAAATCTGGATCTCCTTCCCATGTGACCCTCCAATACAGACTGGTAAACATGGATCTCCTTCTCAGTGAACATCCAACATACACTGGTAAACTTGGATCTCAGGATGGCAGGGGAACCCTGAACTCTATTTCCTAATCATGCTGCTGTATTTAAATAAATTATTTAAATTCATTCACAGTATGTGGCTGTCATTGTCTGAGCCAGTCTTTATTGATTATCCTTAGTTGCCCTTGAGAAAGTAGTGATGAGCTGCCTCCTTGAACTGACGCAATCCATGTGCTGTGGGTAAGTCCACAATGTCCTTAAGGAGGGAATTTCAGGATTTTGACCAAGCCACAGTGAAGGAACAGCAACATGTATCCAAGTCAGGATAGAATTTGCAAGAGGTGGTGCTCCCATGTACCTGTTGCCCTTGACCTTCTAGGTGAAAGTGTTCATGGGTTTGCAAGGTGCTGTCTGCAGAACTTTGATGCATTTGTACAATGTGTCTTGTAGATATGAAAGAGTGTTGCGACTGAGCATCAGTGGTGGAGGGAGTAGATGTTTGTACATGTGGTGCCAATCAAGCAGGCTGCTTTGTCCTGTATTAAGCTTCTTGAGTGTTGTTAGAGCTGTACCAACCAGTCCTGACTTGCGCCATGAAGCAAGTTTTAAAACATTGGGACAGATTTTACAGAGTGATGATGGCTCCTGTCATTGAATGCCCTGCTGACACAGCCCAGCTTTCCACATATTGAACGGGAAAGTTGATGAGGTAGGAATGTACTGTTTGTGCTCACAGAGCTGTCCCCTAGCATAAGTGTCCCTCAGGTGGGGAGAAGGAATGTTCAGAGCCCTGAGCCCCAATTCCCAGCCCGGGCAGTTTGTCTCCCAACAATGAATGAGATGCCAATTTGGAGCCCAGGTTCAGGGCAGTCTCTGCTGTGGACCCAAGTCTACAAGCGGCAATTGGAGTTTGAGCTGAAAAGATTTACTGAGTTATGGGGAGACAGAGCAGCAGTGGGACTAATTGGGTCACTCACAGCCACGATGGGCTGAATGGCCTCCTCCTGTGCTGTAAGATTCCAGGGAGTACAGATAGTTCACAGTTTTGTCCCGTCTCATTAACAAACGTCCAGCTGCTCCTTTCACTTCCTCTGTTGGTGAAATTTCAACCTTGCGATCTGACAGTCTTTGCAGTTTTTTTTTTACACTAGGGCTTTCTGCTGTGGTCAGAATCTCTAATAATAAGTGTCCAATCAGTGACAATCACAGCAGCTAAGAGCAGTCAGGACTGAGGAGCGAGGCTCACTGAGAAACACATTGGGAAGATCAAAGCCATCTTCTTCAGCTCATGATACAAACTCCATCCCTCTCCCTGAGCAGTGTCTGCAGCTCAGCCATGTCTTTACAACTGTGGCCTCATCTTTGAGGCTAATCTGTGGCCCACATTACAAAGATGAGCCACTGAAAACCCTAGTCATGTCTTTGGAACTCGAAACATGATCATTTCAATGTTAACCTGGCCCACATCACAGCCAATCCCCTCCATAAATGTCAGCTCATCCCAAACTCTGCTGAGTGTATCTGAAGTTGCACCAAGTCCCATTCCCCGATTTTCCCTGTGCTCACTAACCGACATTGACCTCCGGTCAGCAATACCTCAATATTCAAACTCTGATCCTTGTTCTTAAGCATGCTCTCTGTCCTCCACCCTCCCTCTTTCTGTAGTCTCCTCAGAACCACCTCATTCATGATATCTTTTCAGAAAAAGGCCCATTTATTCCTACTCTTTATTTCCTATCTGCCAACCAGTTTCCTATCCATGTCAGTGCACTGCCTCCAATCCTACGTTCCTTACTTTTATTTGCTAATCTTTTCTGTGGGATTTATCAAAAACCTTTTGAAAGTCCAAATAAGTTACATCCACTGGCTCCCCCTTAGCAAATCCACTCATCAAATCCTTAAACATTTCCAGTCGATTTGTTATGCAAGATTTCCCTTTTGACAGTCCATACTGATACTGTCTAATCCTGAGATAGTTTTCCATGGAGTCAGCTATTGAATCTTTGATCATGGACTCACGTATTTTCCCCAATAACAGGGTCAGGCTGACTGATCTAAAATTCCCAGTTATCTCTTTCCCTCTCTTTATAAATGGTGATGTTACGTTAACTCTTCACTCTGTTTTAAGTGTTCCAAAACCAATAGAATCTTGGAAGATGACCACCTAAATTTCCTGGCATCTTCTGAAGTACTCTGGGATGTAGATTATTCTTCCCTGTGGATTTATATAATTTCCCCAAAACAACTTCACTCATAAAACTGATTTTCTCTAGTTCCTCCCTCATTCTAGACCCTATGAACCCAAAATGATTGGAGTGTATTTGAATCTTCCTTTTTATACAAAGATCCAGAATACGTAATGGTAAGGTCTCAGGGAGTGTTGCTGAACAAAGAGACTTTGGAGTGCAGGTTTAGCTCCTTGAAAGTGGAGTCGCAGGCTAGATAGAATAGTGAAGGAGGCATTTGGTATGCTTTCCTTTATTAGTCAGAGTATTGAGTACAGGAGTTGGGAGATCATGTTGCAGCTGCACAGGACATTGGTTAGGCCATTTTTGGAATGCTGTGTGCAATTCTGGTCTCCTTCCAATCAGAAAGATGTTGTGAAACTTTAAATGGTTCAGAAAACATTTACGAGGATGGAGGATTTGAGCTATAGGGAGGTTGGATAGGTTGGGGCTGTTTTCTCTGGAGCGGCGGAGGCCGAGGGGTTAAAATATCGAGGTTTATAAAATCATGACAAGCATGGATTGGATAAATCGACAAAGATTTTTTTCCCTGTGGTGGAGGAGTCCAGAGCTAGAGGCATAGGTTTAGGGTGAGAGGAGAAAGGTATAAAGAGACCTAAGGGCAACCTTTTCAAGCAGAGAGTGGTACATGTATGGAATGAGCTGCCAGAGGCAGTGGTACAGGCTAGTACCATTGCAACATTTAAAAGGCATCTGGATGAATGTATGAAGAGGAATGGTTTGGAGGCATATGGGCCAGGTGCTGGCTGGTGGGACTAGATTGGGTTGTGATATCTGGTCTGCATGATCAGGTTGGACCAAAGGGTCTGTCTCTGACTCTGTATTTATTAATTCTGCTATTTATTTGTTCCAAAAATAATTTTATCATTCCTAATTGTAGTGTTCTCAAATATTTTCTGGAAGTTCATATGAGCAACATCCATCAAGATTCCCTTATCTCCCACATTAGTGACGTCTTTCAAAAATGAAACAAGGTTAGTTAAAGATATCTAATCTCTTTTAATTGGAAAGATCAGTGTTTAACAGAAGCGGTTGAGTGCCAGAATATTTTTGATGCAGAAGGATTGATGAGCATCGGGGAAGGGGATTCATGCTCCATTCTTTGATGTCAGACTGTGATGCTGTTGTTTGCTGGCACTGACACTGTGATATTGATTGCAATGTCACTCAGTGTGACAGGAGGTAACATGGCTTGATCAGTGGTGGGGAGGAGCAGACTGAATAAGGAGCTGGACGTTTATTACGGACACGGGAGAAAACTGCACTGCCTACACTCCCTGGAATCTGACAGCACAGAAGGCCATTCAGCCCATCGTGCCTGTGAGTGACCCAATTAGTCACTGTTCCTCTCTCCCTATAACCGAGCAAATCTAGCTTAATTTCCAATTGCCTCTTTTAGACCTGGATACAGCAGAGACTGCCCCTAACCTGGGTTCCAAATTGGCATCACATTCATTCACTGGGAGACAAACTGCCTGGGCTGGGAAATGGAGCTCAGGACCCTCTCCCCTCCTGAAAGACACTTCCTGCTGTGGGATAGTTCTATGGACCCCAGAAATACATTCCTACCTCACCAACTTCCCCATTCTGTGTGGAGAAAGCTGTAGGCTGTCAGCAGGACATTCAACTGCAGAAACCATCATCATGTTAACCAATTCTCACCACTCTCGCCTTCCATAACCATTCAAATCATTACAGATATAAAATGTGTCCATCTCCATCTTGATATACAACAGGGAGGTGGGACAAGCAGGAATAAGGGTCTCTGTGTTCAAGGAGCTGAGGTACCACAGAGCCGGTCAATGTTGTGGAGATGGAAATAAGAGACCTACATGATGGAGACGACGTGGGGTTTGAAGCTTAGGTACTGGAGGGTGCAGTGGGAAGGAAGCCCATGTGCACTGGTTTCTATTGGAGGGTCCACAGGGAAGGAGGCCAATGTTTACTGCTATCTATTGAAGGATCCAATGGGAAGGAGGTCATTGTTTACATAATCATAGAGTCATTGAGTTACACAGAATAGAAACTTGCCCTTTGGCCAAATTCGTCCATGTCAACCTGGTTTTCTCAACTAAATCAGAACCACCTGCCTATTTTTTGTTCTATATCCCTCTAAACCTTTCCTCTCCATGTACCTGTTCAAATGCCTTTTAACATGTTTTAGTCTCCAGTTCCTCACAGAAGGTGTGAGGGAACTAAAGCTGGGGTTGGATGAACTTTGAATCATTTGGCAGGCTGAGGGGGTGATAGAGAGGAATTATAGGGAGGTAGTTACACCTAAATTAAAGGATAAAGGTGTCTGGGTGACTGTCAGGAGAGGGAAAGGGAATAGGCAGACAGTGTAGGAATCCTCTGTGGCCTTTCCCTTCAATAATAAGTTTACTGCTTTGGATATTGTTGGGGGTCAACCTATAAAGGGGAAAGCCACAGCGGTCAGGTCTCTGACACAGAGCCTGGCTCTGTGACTCAGAAGGAAAGAGGAGAGAATTGGAGAGTGATGTTGATCGGAGAGTCAATGGTTAGAGGAGCAGACAGGAGATTCTGCGGTCGTGAGTGAGACTCCTGGAGAGCATGTTGTCTCCCAGGTGCCAGGGTCAGGTATGGGTCGAAATGAGAAACAGGAAAGGAGCAGTCACTTTGTTGGGAGTTTTCTACAGACCCCCTCAAAAGCTCACTCAACTGAACTGTTCATATTATGGATGAGCATATAATATTCTGCAGCAGCAAGTGTACAAGTTTTATGTCAAAGCAACCTTCAGCCATCATTTCCTCTTTAAAAATAATGATCCATTCTCTTTCTTTTTCATATACAAAATAAACAGATCAACTTCATTAGAAATGCACTTTTTAAAAAAAAAGACATTAAACTCCAGATAGTTCTGGCCATGAAATATTTTATCTCAAAAGGTTGATTGAGCATGGGGATTAAAACGCATGGAGTCACAGAGTCAGTTATGCAACAGACCCAACTCATCTGCACCAACCAGATATCCCAATGTGACCTAGTTCCAGTTTGCCAGAATTTAGCCCATATCCTTCTCCACCCTGCCTATTCATGTACCCATCCCGGTGCCTTTTAAAAGTTAAAAGAGAAATGTAATTGAACCCCCTTCTGGCAACTCATTGCATGTATGCAGCACCCTCTGCCTGAGAAAGTTACCCCTCAGGCCCTTTTTAAATCTTCCCCTCTCAGCTTAAACCCATGCCCTCTAGTTTACAACTCCCCTGCCCTAGGAAAAAAATCTTCGTGATTCACCCTATCCGTGCCCCTCATGATTTTATAAACCTCTACAAAAACCCTTCAGCCTCCAATCCTCCAGGGGAACAATGCTTCAGTCTATTCAGCCTCTCATTGTAACTCAGTCCTGGCAACATCCTCGTAAATGTTTTCTGCACTCTCTTAAGTTTAACGTCCTTTGTATAGAAAAGCGATCAGAACTGTATGCAGTATTCTAGAAGTGGCCGAACCAATGTCCTGTACAGCTGCAACATTACGCCTCAATCCCTGCAGTCAATCTTCTAACCAATGAAGGCAAGCATGCCAAATGCCTTCTTCACCACCCTTTCTACCTGCAACTCCGCTTTCAAGGAACTATGCGCCTGCATCCCGAGGTCTCTATTTTTCAGTGACACTCCCCAGGACCCGACCATTAACTGTATAAACTAGTGACTGGACGGAGAACTTTAAAAACAAGATTTGAAAGAGAACTTTATAAACGAAGATGCTTGAACTGCATGGAGGAAGAAATGTTATCACTTGTGAGGCTGACCTGAACAGAAAGTCAACATTAATGGATCAAATCAGAAATTCAAAACAAAACATTCTTACCTAAGAAAGCATAGAAATTGTTAGTCCCGGCAATGCTTAAGTTGAATAGTATGAACCTGTTTAAGCGGAAACTGGATAAGTACCTCTTGGAGAAACATACAGAAGGATGCACTGATGGGATGAGACAAAGTGGGAGTAGACTTGCATGGAGACTAAATAACTGCTAAATTGGAGGTGCAGTGGACAGTCAAGAAGGTTCATAATACAAAAAGATCTTGATCAGATGGGCTGACGAGTGGCAGATGTCGTTTAATTTACATAAATGTGAGGTGCTGCATTTTGTAAAGCCAAATCAGGTCAGGACTTCAATAGTAAACTCAATAGTAAAGTCCTGGTGAGTGTTGCTGAACAAAAAGACCTTGGAGGGCAGGTCCATAGTTCCTTGAAAGTGGAGTCACAGGTAGACAGGATAGTGAAGGCAGCGTTTGGTATGCTTATCTTTACTGGACAGAGCATTGAGCATAGGAGTTCAGAGGTCATGTTGTAGCTGTGCAGGACACTGACTTGACCTCTTTTAGAATACCTCGTGTGCAATTCTGGACTCCCTGTTCTCCGAAGGATGTTGTGAATTTTGAAAGGATGATGCAAAGATTTACAAGGATGTTGCCAGGGTTTGGAGGGGTTTCTGCTATAGGAAGAGGAAGAATTGGTTTTGAACTTTTTCCCTGGAGCAAAGGAGGCTGAGAGGCGACTGTGTAAAGATTTCTAAACTCATGAGGGGTATGGATAGGGTAAATAGACAAGTCTTTTCCCTGGTGTAAGCAACTCTAAAACGAGAGGGCAAAGGTGAGAGGGAAAACATTTAGAAGGAGCCGAACAGGTAACTTTTTCATGCAAAGGGTAGTGTGTTTATGGAATGAGCTGCCAGAGGAAGTGGAGGAGGCTGGCATAATCACGATATTTGAAAGGCATCTGGATGCGTATATGAATAGGAAATGTTTCAAAGGGAAATTGGCTAAATGCTGGTGAATGGGACTAGATTTTACCTCGGATAACTGGTCAGCATGGGCAAGTTGGATTGAAAGGTCATTTTTTGAGCTGTCCATCTCTGACTCCAAGAGAATATTTAACAAATGGCCGTTGACATCCAATGGTGTTACCCTCACTGAATCCTCCACTATGAATATCATGGGGATTACCATGAACCAGAAACTCAACTGGACTCGTCATATAAACACCGTGGGCTACAAGGGCAGGTCAGAGGCTTGGAATACTGTGATGTATAACTCACCTCCAGATTCCCCATTGCAAATCCACCGAGTACAAAGCACAAGCACAAGCACAAAGAACAGGCCCTTCAGCCCTCGACGTTGCGCCGACCTGAGAGCTATTCTCAGCTCGACCCCCTACACTATCCCAAAATTATCCATGTGCTTATCTTTACTCAGCGAGTCGTGAGTTCATGGAATGACCTGCCAGTAACAGTGGTGGACTCTCCCTCTTTATGGGCATTTAAACGGGCATTGGATATGTATATGGAGGATAGTGGGCTAGTGTAGGTTAGGTGGGCTTGGATCAGCGCAACATCGAGAGCCAAAGGGTCTGCACTGCGCTGTATTTTGCTATGTTTTATGTTCTAAGTCAGGAGTGTGATGGAATACGTTCCACTTGCCTGGACGAGTACTGCTCCAGTAACACACAAAGCTCGACACCAGCCAGGACAAAGCAGCCCACTTGATTGGCACCACATCCGCAAGCAGCCAAGCCCTCCAGCACCCTTCACTCAGTAGGAGCAGTGTGTACAATCTACAAGATGCAATGCAGAAATCTTGAGATCTTTAGCCAGATCCTCACCAACACGACCATTTAGGTCTAGAAGGACAAGAGCAGCAGATACACAGGACTGTTCTTGCAAAAGCCCCTCCAAACCACTCACTGGTTCTTCAGGATTGCTGTATCAAATTCCTGGAATTCCTTCCCAAAGGGCAATGTGGGTCTACCTACAGCACATGGACTGCAGTGGTTACAAAAGAAAGCTCACCAGGTTCTCAAAAGGAACTAAGAACGATCAATAAATGCTGGCCAGCCAGCGATGCCCAGACCCTGTGAGTCATTTTAAAAATGTTCATTGAGGAGCTTAGAATTAAAATTGGGTTCCTTGCTGCTCAGAGAGAAAATATCTTTCTTGTTCATTCATGGATTGGGAGCGTAACTGGCTGGCCAGCATTTATTGCCCCTTCCTAAATGTCCTTGAGAAGACGGTGCTGAGCTAGACCCACAATCTCATGAGGGAGGGACTTCCAAAAAGCAGTGACAGATTTCCAAGTCAGGATAGTGGCTATTGTTTACAAGATGAGTCACTCACTTACTCAATCTACATATTTTAGATCCAACCAGCATCACACTTGCAACATTATTATTGACAAGTCAGACAAAAGGATTACTTGGAGTTATTACCTTCATTTCATTCTGTGGGTTCACAGAACATAGAACAATACAGCACAGAACAGGCCCTTCAGCCCTCGACATTGCGCCGACCTGTGAGCTATTCTCAGCTCGTCCCCCTACACAATCCCAAAATCATCCATGTGCTTATCTAAGAATTGTTTAAATCTCCCACATGTGGCTGAGTTGACTACATTAGCAGGTAGGGCATTCCACACCCTTACCACTCTCTGTGTAAAGAACCTGCCTCTGACATCTGTCTTAAATCTATGACCCTTCAATTTGTAGTTATGCCCCCTCGCACACGCTGATGTCATCACCCTAGGAAAAAGACTCTCACTGTCGACCCTATCTCATCCTCTGATCATCTTGTATGTCTCGATGAAATCCCCTCTTAGCCTTCTTCTTGCCAATGAGAACAGGTTCAAGTCTCTCAATCTTTCCACATAAGACCTTCCCTCCAGACCAGGCAACATCCAGGTAAATCTCCCCTGCACCTTTTCCAATGCTTCCACATCCTTCGCAAAATATGGAATATTGTCAACAGTTCTGGTCTCCAAGTGTGGCCACACCAGCATTTTGTATATTTGCAGCATGATATTGCGGCTCTGAAACACAATCCCTCTACGAATGAAACTGAAAACATCGTATGCCTTCTTAACAGCACTATCCACCTGGATGGCAACTTTCAAGGATCAATGTACATGGATTCCAAAATGCCTCTGCAGATCCACAGTACCAAGAATCTTTCCATTGACCCAGTACTTTGCCTTCCTGTTATTCTTCCCAAAGTGAATCGCCTCACATTTAGCTGCATTGAACTCCAATTGCCACCACTCAGCCCAATTTTGCAGTTTATTCAAGACGCCCTGCAATCTGTTACATTCTTCCACACTGTCCACTACTCCGCCAAATTTACTGTCATCGGCAAATTTACTAATCTATCCCCCTAAGTCTGCGTCTAAGTCATTTATAAAACTGACAAACAGCAGTGGTCCTAAAACAGATCCTTGTGGCACACCACTAGTAACCGGACTCCAGGCTGAATATTTTCCATCAACCACTCGCTGCCTTCTTTCAGAAAGCCAGTTTCTTATCCAAACTGCTAAATCACTCTAAATTCCATCTTCTGCATTTTCTCCAACAGCCTACCATGTGGAACTTTATCAAGGCTTTACTGAAGTCAATGTATACAGTTGCAACTGCCCTATCTTCATCTCCATGCTTGGTCACCTTCTCAAAAACCTCACTGAGGTTTGTGAGACACAACCTGCCCTTGACGAAACCACGTTGACGATCTGAAATCAAAGTGCTGCTTGCTAGATGATTATAAACCTTATCTCTTATAATCTTTTCCTTAACCTTTCCTACAACAGAAGTAAGGCTCACTGGTCTGTAATTACCTGGGTCATCTCTACTGCCCTTCTTGAACAAGGGCACAACATTTGCAGTCCTCCAGTACCAAACCTGGAGACAATGATGACTCACATATCAAAGCTAAAAGCTCTGCTATCTCTTCCCTAGCTTCCCAGATAATCTTCAGATAAATCCCATCCGGCCTAGGGGTCTTGTCTATTTTCACTTCTTCTAGAATGATAACACCTGTGCGTAACTAACCTCGATCCTTTCAAGTCTAATACAGTAGCGCCTCGACATACGAACTTAATCCGTTCCGCCACCCGGTTCACGAATCAATTTTTCCCATGTTCACAGTGCACGCTCCAAAGACGAAATGCACACGCGCCAAAGACGAACTGTGCATACTCCAAAGACAAACTGCTCGTACCATCATTCGTAACTTGAATTTTGTGTGTATGTAGAAGCAAAACTTTATGTACAATACTGTTAGTAAACCAATTTTTTTGTGAACGCAGTCGTTCGTATGTTCTGGCGCTACTGTATCTCATACCTTATTCTTCTCCTCTCCAATATTCTCCTTTTCCTGTGTGAAAATTGATGAGAGATGTTCATTTAGCACCTCTCCGATCTCCACAGGATTCACACAACTTCCCCCTTCTGTCTTTGACTGGCCCTATTCCCACGCTAATCATCCTTTGATTTCTCACATACCTATAGAAAGCTTTAGGGCTCCCCTTTATTCAATTTGCTAAAGACTGCTTGTGTCCTCTCTTTGCTCTTCTTAACTCTCTCTTTGAATCATTCCTTGCTGATCTGTAACTCTCCATCGCCTCATCTGAACCATCTTGCCTCATCAACACATAAGCCTCCTTCTTCTTCGTAACAAGAGATGCAATTTCTGTCGTAAACCACGGTTACCTTACTTTATCCCTTCCTCCCTGCCTGACAGGGACATACCTATCAAGGACATGAAATATCTGTTCCTTAAACCAGCTCCACATTTCCATTGTCTGCATCCCCTGCATTTTGCTACCCCATTCTATGCATCCTAATTCCTGCCTAATCGCAATATAAATGCCCTTGCCCCATCGTTAACTCTTGACCTGTGGCATGTACCTATCCCTTTCCAACGCTAAACTAAACATAACTGAATTATGGTCACTCTCTCCAAAATGCACACCTACCACTAAATCAAACACCTGACCTGTTTCATTACCAAGCACCAGATCCAATTTGGCCTCCCCTCTTGTCGGCCCTTCAACATACTGTGTCAGGAAAGCCTCCTGTACACATCGGACAAAAACTGATCCATCCGACGTACTAGAATTATAGCATTTCCAGTCAACGTTGGGGAAGTTAAAGTTCCCCACAATGACCACCCTGTTCCTTTCACTCCTACCCAGAATAATTTTGCTAGTCCTCTCTCCCACCTCCATGGAACTCTGCGGAGGCCTATAAAAATCTCCAAGCAGTGTGACCTCTCCTCTCCTGTTTCTAACCTCAGCCCACACGACCTCAGTAGACGAGTACTCATCAAAATTTCTCTCAGCCACCGTTATATTATACTTGACTAACAAGGCTACTCCTCCCCCTCTTTTACCGCCTTGCCTGTTCTTAGTGAAAGATCTAAACCCTGGAACCTGAAACATCCATTCCTCACCCTATTCTGTCCATGTCTCCAAAATGGCCACAACATCAAATTCCCAGGTACCTATCCATGCTGCAAGCTCACCTACCTTATTTTGGATACTTCTGGCGTTGAAATAGACACACTTCAAATCACTTCGCTGTCTGCCAGCACATTCTTGTGACCCCGAAATCCTGTCCCTGTCCTTCCTACTCTCCTCTTCCTGTGCACTGCAACTACACCTCCGGTTCCCATCCCCTGCTGAGCTAGTTTAAACCCACCCGAATAGCATCAGGAAAATTTCCCACCCAGGATATTAGTACCCCTCTGGTTCAAGTGAAGACCGTCCTGTTTGTACAAGTCCCACCTTCCCCAGAATGAGTCCCAATTATCCAAGTACCTGAAACCCTCCCTCCTGCACCATCCTTGCAGACACGTGTACAGCTGATATCTCTCCCTATTCCTTGCCTCGCTATCACGTGGCCCGGGCAACAAACCCAGCGATAACAACTTTGTTCTCGCTCTCAGCTTCCACCCTAGCTCCCTGAAATCCTGCCTTATATCCCTATCCCTCTTTCTACCTATGTCGTTGGTACCTACACGGACAACGACTTGAGGCTGGTCACCCTCTCCCTTCAGGACCTCAAAGATACGATCCGAGACCTCACGGACCCTGTCACCTGGGAGGCAACACACCAACCGCAAGTCTCGTTCGTTCCCTACAAATCTTCTATCTGAGCCTCTAACTATCGAATCCCCAATGACTAACGCTCTCCTTCTTTCCCTCATATGCAACAGGGACAGCCTCTGTGCCAGAGAAGTGAGCCTCACTGCATATCCCTGGTAAGTCGTCCCCCTCAACAGTATCCAAAAGAGTATACATGTTTTTCAGGTGAACAACCACAGCGGATCGCTCCACTGACTGTATTTCCCCCTTTGAACAGTCACCCAGCTTTCTTCGTGCCTAGGAGTAACTACTTCCCTCGAACTCTTATCTATTACAGCAGCTCCCTCGTGAATGATCCGAAGTTCATCCATCTCCCGCTCCAGTTCCCGAACACTGTCTTGGCGGAGCGAGAGTTGGGTGCGCTACGTGCAGATGTACTTGGATGGGACACTAATGGCGTCCCTCACCTCAAACATCATGCACGAGGAACATTGCTGTCCCTGCACTGCCATCACTGCTAGTCCCCTTATCACAAAGTAAAAAAACGAAGCGATGCCTACTTGATATCTCCCTAGTTATTAATGTTAGAGGAGGTGGTTGGGTGGGAGGCCCTACAAAGGGAGGGTCTCGGCTTGAGAAAACACTGAATTATATAGCTGGATGGAAATAAAAATAAGAAGTCCCTCCTTTCCCAGAAACCGCTGCTCTCTGACTTCAAATTTAAAAGCTCAAATCAGTGACTCACTGCGCCCAGCAGGCCTCTGGTACAAGCTCTCATCCGTCGAGTTGCTGCTGCCGCTGAAAAACAGAAATGGAGGACTCCCATGCTCATGGTAAGTTCCTCGCTCATTTGAAGAAAGCAGGGTTAATTCAGCTTGGCTTCATCCATGGGGTTTAGCTTACACTGGGGTCTTCAGAAAACATCTCAGCAAAAATTTCTCTTGTCACATTAAATACAAGCTGGAAGAAGTAAAAGCGTAACAGGGAAAAGATTATATTAGATCTGCCCTCTCAGAGCTGCTGTAGAGCACGATTAACCCATACCTTTCTTGCTTAACTGAGAAAAAATAATTGTGTTCAAACTCAAAAGCTGAATCTCACCTCACAATAAACTTCTACACTCATTCTCTACATCTTTCCATTTATTATTTTCAAGACAGTCTGAGAGTATTTGTAGACCTGCTGGATCATGGCCAAGTTCCTGCAACTTCCACAGATCCACAGCCGCTGCATGAACCATCTTCTCAACCTCTAAAGCATCAGGAGCTACAGCAAAGTCAGGTTCCCTTTGGATTTTCAGAGGCACATCCTTTTGAAGACTGGGCCTCCTGCACTGGCTGCTGCACTTTGCTACAGCTCAGCCCAAAGTCCTCATCAAACCAATCTTGGTCATCTACCAGGTCATCGAGTGCATCGTGACTCAATTTCAACTCTGCCAGGCATTTGGCCAAATCTTCCTGCCCACTTGTGCCAAACACCGGGCTGCCCTGTTACAAATTACAGGCTGTTGGTCAATCTAGAATCTGAAGATCAGGAACAAAAACGATGAAATTCATTTCAAAACATTAATGACCAATACATAGCTTTAATAAACTGTGATCAAAGCATGAAACAAACAAGAACCTTCTTTTTATCTCTCAGAGTATATGTCTGACGAATTCAACACAGGCTGGAATTCATTTCCAATTTATTCTCAGCCATGTAATGAAAGTCATGGTTTCCATATGGAGTGAGAACCAGAACATCAAACAGTGTATTTTATATTAGAGTGAGTACTCAAACTCAATACAAAATTCATTTAATGGATCAGGATAAATAGAGTCAGAGATGTACAGCATGGAAACAGACCCTTCAGTCTGACACACCCATGCCGATAAGATATCCCAACCCAATCTAGTCCCACTTGTCAGCACCCGGCCCATATCCCTCCAAACCCTTCCTATTTATCGCCCCATCCAGATGCCTTTTAAATGTTGCAATTGTACCAGCCTCCACCACTTCCTCTGGCAGCTCATTCCATACACATACCACCCTCTGCGTGAAAAAGTTGCCCCTTAGGTCTCTTTTACATCCTAACCCTCTCACCCTAAACTTCTAGTTCTGAACTCCCCCACCCCAGGGAAAACATCATTGTATATTTATCCTATCCATACCCCTCATGATTTTATAAGCCTCTGTAAGGTCACTCCCCATCCTCCAACACTCCAGGAAAAACAGCCCAGGCCAATTCAACATCTCCCTATAGCTGAAAACCTCCAACCCTGGCAACATCCTTGTCGATCTTTTCTGAACCCTTTCAAGTTTCACAATCTCTTTCCGAAAGGAAGGAGACCAGAATTACATGTAACATTCCAACAGTGCCCTAAACAATGCCACGTACAGCCACAACAGACCTCCCAACTCCAGGACTCAATACTCTGACAAATGAAGGAAAACATACGAAACGCCTTTGTTTTATACTCCGTTTTAAATTTTAAAATTTTTTGTCCTAATCAAGGTGGCGAAAGAATCATCTTTACAAAGTTGCAAAGTATCACAAGTCATCTTACTGAGCTTTAAAAATAAACTATGTCACACTTATCCATTAGTTGTAATCAGTATTTCATTCGGCTCACAAAGGGAGAGATCCCACCGCTGATATCATGGAGTGTGGAGGATGAGAAGAATACAGCTTTTGAACAGTTTAGGGTCAGATACATCATGATGAAACCAGCAAATATCCTTCAAACTGTTCAACTGCAAGAAATATGGCGAGTTACGATTAACCACATTTTTGGAAATTGATACAGGCTGTTCAAATCTTTCCTGGTTCCACGTAGAAGTATGGAGAATCTCTTCATCTACCAACTGTCATGTATTTAGGGGAATGAATGATTTCAGGCTGAATGTTCTGAGCTTCAACTTTCCAACTTCAGGTCACTTTCAGTCGACTGCTGCACCCCTTTTTATTCCTGCACTTTATGGGTAAACGCAAATATTGACAAATCAGAAAAACATATGTCGGTTTAGTCAGGATGTTGCTGTGTCAAATCAAACTGACCCAAGCTCCTATTTCAGTGATTTCCTACATTGAATGCTCAGAAAAGAATGGGCAGTATGAGAACTTGTCAAGCACTTTCATGAAAACAGCTACTTATCCAATCAATGTTAATATGTGCAAACCATAAACCCTTCTGTTCTTCTCATAAGATGGTCATTCAGGCTCGGGACTTTGCTTCAGAACACTACTCTGGATAAACTGTGTGTACACTGAATTCGTCAGAAATTGAAAAGCATGATTCAAAATTTAGGTTAAAAAAACCCTCTTTAAAAACACTGCCTCCCTTTGAGGAAAGGACAGAAAAGTGCAAGAGGTTTGAATTTCAATAGCAATCTTTCAGTTCTAAACTCAGTAATTACACTGTAGAAATGGTCACTAAATCCTTGAGAAATAATCGGGCGTACTTATACATATTTTGAGAATTGATGGGCAAGGTAGAAAACACTGAGATACTAGACATTTCAAGAATATTCCCCAGAGCTTGATTTTATCACCTACAAATATATCTAACAATTTATCAAGATATTCCTCACAACAGTCTTTTGGTAAAGGGGAAGACTCAGGGTAATTTATGAAAATGATGACCTGCAAAATGAGCCTGAAAAAAGTGGAGTTGTATTTTGCAATACTTTCCGGGAAATAATGACAATCTTATAAGTACATAAAAATGTGGGAATTTTATAAGCTCTGCAATTATTAATAACACAATTGCATCAATGCTTTAAGACAGATAACACTTGCACAATTCTTAAAGTTAAAATCTACCCCAAAACGGGTTCAAAATTCATACTTACAGGTCGAGAGCTAAGATCTGGAGATAATATTTCCTCCTTATCATCATCACTATCATCTCTTCTGGATGTCTCCAACTGGTTATCAGTCTTGTGTTCCTCCTCTAGATCCTTGGAAGATGACCTGGACCAGGATTCAACATCCAATTTGTACTGTAATCCTTGATTAGTAAGCTGGATCTTCTCAACTTGAAACTTTGTGATTTCTTGCAATTGTTCAAATGGCGTCCTTGACAAAGCAAGATAATATCACATCAACCAAAGAATTGGCCTTTGAATCACTGCTCTTCAGATCATCTCCTTTAAAGTCTTCACTATCCTCATGATTGTTCTTGGGTTCCTCTCCTTTAACGTCCACGTGCTCCTCATGGATTTCCTCAGCTTCAGGCTCGAGGAATGGTACTTTAAACTGAGCCTCGAGTTGGTCCTTTTCCTGTTGAATGAATCCAACAGAGGAGTTGAAGAGTTCGTGTGGATATTTAGTGAAAACCCCTTCCTTTGTGCACTGGAAGAACACACAAACACATCAGTATTGTTTTGGGTTTCTGTCTGCAGGACTGCCTTCTCTATGAACACATCAGTCCGTTAATGTTTTCTTCAGTCTGGTCTTTACTCAAGTTTGCCAATTGTTCCTCCTCATCAGACTTGGGCAAGCTCTCTTAAATTTAGGTTGAGGAAGTCTATAGCCTTAAAACTTGTCCTTAAACATTTCCACTAAAATGTAATGTTGAATTACAGGACACATTTGGTGTTCGCCTGAAAATAGAGAGGCAGGAGGGTAAGGCAATTAAGAACATTTTCCTGAACATCACTGAATCTTTTAAAAAGGCCACCGAGTGATAACATTCATGGCTTCTCCTTTGTGAAATTAATAACAGTGTTTGATTCTGACCTCGAAACGAAACTCAGTATCAATTAATGTCTCTCCCGAATTATTGTCCTTCACTGTTATCGATCTCATTCAGAACATGCAGTGCTTTTGTTAACTTTTTGTACAGAGAAAGCCTGTTTGTGATAGTACAGCCTTTGTAAACTTTTGTATAAAAGTTGCCTGTTTGTGATAGTACAACAGAGTAACCTGCCAGGGCTCTTGAAGGAAGAGTGATGTCCTATTCTCCTGGGTTTTTGGAATCCAGTTAGCCTGGCTTATTGGTATCAATGTTATGTTCTAACAGTTATGCTATTAGTAAATAAAGGGAGTGATTACAATTAAACTAAACTGTCTGGAAGAAGTTTTTTTTTAAATTCCAGACTCTGGATTAGTGGTGCTGGAAAAGCACAGCAGTTCAGGCAGCATCCAAAGAGCAGTAAAATCGATGTTTTGGGCAAATGCCTTTCATCAGGAATATTTTAATTCCAGACTACCAAAAATACTATCTCCGGGATGAGCTAAGAAAGGCTTACAGGTTGAGTTCACAAGGGATTCCCTGAGCCATCTCAAACCTGCAGTTTATCAATTTGGCGCTGCAGCAGGGTTCCAACAAGGGATAAGTTTGAATGAAACTCGAAAACAGGAGCTTCACCGAACGGTCGGACTCGAGACCAATGGGTCCACAAGGTAAGATTATACCTCGATTGCTCTCGGTCTGTTTCTTTGTGTGCTGCTTCCCCCATTTCATTCTCACGGTACCTGGACGAAACCCTAAATGAGATTGTTTAAATAGGTACTAAAAACAGAATCTTGTGGGATTAGAGGCCCCTGTGTTTTGTGGAGTTGGAGCCCCTGTAGATCAATAGTTATGTGAAGATTTAAACTAAGTCGGATAAATATGGGTGCGTATTAAAATTGAGCAACAAATTTGGGAAAAAAGAAACGGTAGTAAGCAGAAAGAAGCCATATCAGCACGGTAAAAGGTAGCTCGGGAAAAATGGAAATTCAATCATCATGGAGACAAAATTGTATTAAAAGGGGAATTAGTCCATTCACTTCCCTTGCCTAGTGCATCCAGTGAGTGTTTAGGGTGTCACTGAGATGCCATTGTTATAAGTATTGCTGAGTGATAATCAATGTATTTAATAAATGGATTGGAGTTTATCCCTGTACTGACTGCACAGCAACAACTACTTGTAAAATTCTGTTAAAGGAAATCATGCCCAGATTTAGAATCCCAGTAACGGTTTCTTCTGATAATGGCTCCCATTTCTGTGCGGAGCTAAACAAGGCACTATGTAAGAGTTTGAATATGAGTCAAAAATTCCATTGTGCCAACGATCTCCCAGCAGTGGGAATTGTAGAAAAAGTCAATTGTAATTTAAAAGGTCAGCTCAGCAAGTTGGTGGAAGAAACTGGTCGTAATTGGCTGCAAGTATTCCCAAATGCCCTTTTTAATGAGAAAACCATGGCAGAGAAAAAGACGGGATTCTCGGCGACTGAACTGATATATGGAAAGCCCATGAGGACTCCCTGGTTTGCACCATTAACTCTCCAACACCCTGTTGATGTGCATGTCACGGCAGAAGAAATGCACACGTACCAGATTAAGCTGACCAAAGCATTGCAGTCGTATCATCAACAGGTCAAAGCAGGAGAAAGTGAGGGCTGGAGATCAGAGCTTAAAGATGTTTTGCTGGAAAAGCGCAGCAGGTCAGGCAGCATCAAAGGAACAGGACAATCAACATTTCGGGCATAAGCCCTTCTTCAGGCCATTTCCTGAAGCAACACATTTTTAAGAACAAGTCAAAGCAGCCCATCGAGTACCAGGGAAGGAAGAGGAGCTAACTCCAAAGTTTAAAAACATCAACCCTGGTGACTACGTACGATTGAAGGACTTTAATCATCAAAGATTGGGCCCTCGCTGGAAAGATCCTTATCAAGATTTTCTGACAACTGAAACTGCAGTAAAGGTAGAAGGATGTTCAACATGGGTCGACAAAGGACATTGCAAGCTTGTATCCCCCTCACAGTCCTGTGTTAGTATTGATACAGGTATCCGATGAAAACCCAACACAAGTACATACGTCCAGATGTAACCGACCAATCTGTGATATCTCAGACTGCCTACAATTCCAACGTAACTGTACAAATGAAACCTGTACTCATACCATTGGAAGTTATGAATGCAGCTGCCCAGCTGAAACTCAGTTAAACTGCTCACATTTTGTATCCAAACATCACTCTCGACCTTACTGTCATCCTCGCATCACTTCCATGCCAGACATCATGAGATGGCACAATTCTGTCAACCGAAAACTGTTACTTTGAAATGTTTGTCTGTTCCCCTCTCAAAACAAACCGTACAGATTGCAGTATTGAGCACATAGTACCGAAATCACAAAACCCTCAGGCATCTACTCCCGTGACAGACAACCTATGCCTTCTCGACGGCACCTTCACCTATTCGACCTACCACCACTGACAGAAATACCTTTACACAGGTTCCTCAATTATCCGAATATCGGATTATCCGAAGGTGATCTTAAGGTTCCGATAGAAACATTACATCAAAGAGCGATTTCAATCCTGATCACGTTTTCTGTTTACAGGTACAATGATTAAAAGCACGCTCGACTCACTGAAATGCTGCCGAGGACAGTCCTGACCAGTCCAGGCACCATCTCCAAATGACTGACCTCCTGCCCTCTCTCTCTCCCCCAACACTCTCCCTGGAGTTCTAAACAGGGGTGAACCCCAAACACCCCCCCATCCCCAGATTATCACTCCAACATTGCCCTGTACAGGACAGAGGCAGAACCTGTCAAAATGTTACGTGCGCTATTTGGAGACTTATCCTACAAAGGCAGCAGCAGTCGTACTGTTGGTGTACGTTCGGCTGCCCGATGGCATGGGGGGGTGGGTCAGGGCTTCGGACGGTAGGTGGGGATGGATGGGGGTGCAGGGTTCAGGGAGTAGGGTTGGGACCGGTCGAGGAGCGGGGTAGGATCAGACGGACGATAGGTTTGGGGTTAGGGTGGGCAGGTTCTCGCGGGCAATGTGCTTTTGCTGAGTCTCCTGATCGGGGATCAGACTTCACAGACCCAGAGGAAATCAATTAACCGAATAATCAATTATCCGAATGAAATAGTGCCTGCCCATCTCGTTTGGGTAATCGAGGTTCCTCTGTATACAGTTCCTGTATTCAATAGTTACTGTAATTAAGATGATGAGCTGGAAAGATACTATGCACTCCCAATCTCCCTCTGTTACCAATGGTTTCTTTACTCAAGCTAAACCCCCGATCCATGTGTTATTTGTTCACTCTTCCATCATTCTGATGTACAGTGTACAAATAGGATTCACCCACTTATGCAACCCCTCATTTATGATGGCAAAACGCATTCGGTAGAAGGTGCGTCTCTATGTGAAGTGCACTAACAAACGTCAAGGATTCAACTTTGACGTTGTTTTGCTGTTAGAATGGTGCGTTGAAAGAACATCCGGTACCCAAGACATGGGGAAAGTGAAGCCAGCACTGTGTAAGTGCTCTTCATCCGTTAATACACTTGGACATCCAAATGTTTGAGAGCACCCACTATTTACAAGATTCAGCTCTCGCCCTGAGTGGACTCATCATTCACGCACAGAAGTGCGCCTTTGGAACTCCTTTTAGCCTTCATTGACAATGTGAAAACAAAGGCCACCCATATCTACCCAATGACTGGTACCAATGTTGTGCCCTAGTACAAAATTTATCACTTTTTACCCTCCACCATGAAGTATCTGAGGTAGGTGATGAATGAACGCCTACCAACATGTGAAGCATAATGGAACAAAACGTAGAGGAAATACAAGTAGGACTTACACAACTTCTTCCATCAACAAACCTGGTGATGCAAGTTGCTGGGAGGCCTCACTCCAGGCTGGGATGTTGAGAAGGCCCGAGATCAGATAACTGACCTTGTGCATGACATCGATACACTTGCCAACTCAACTATCCACGCTTTGAAACTGGTGAACAAAGAGGTACGGGAGACCTGGATGGTAACACTTCAGAATTGGCTCATGCTACGTTTCCTCCTTGCTGAAGGAGGTGCTTGTTCTGTTATTGGCCAACAATGTTGCATCTACATCAATGATTTCTCTAAAGACATTTTGGTCAACTTAGATGTTATCAACAAAACTGGTCAAGATGTAGGGAAGACACCTGCCGCTCCATCATCCGATCCATATGGATGGAGTATTACTTGCTGGCTTTGGTCGCTGTGTGGAACGTACTGATAAGGCCCCGGTCTCATCCTAGGAATATTCAGTGTCATCCACTTATGCATGGAATGGACCGTACATTGCTTTTCGCCTAAGCCAAAGAGGAATCTTGTTAATCGACCCTTGCCTACCCCGTAGCTCCACGTCTGAACGTCTCCACTGAAATCCAGTATCTTTCCACTCTGATCCTCCAGACAATGACTCGCAAGAGGAAGCACTCAAATTATTGAGAATACAAATAGACTGAATGAACTAATTATACTTGTATAACTTATGTAGTTGTCATGAAATGACTAAAGGAGGGAATGAGAAAGTTTATAGCCTTAAAACATTTTGACTAAATGTAATGTTGAATTATAGAACACATTTGTTGCACAGTAGAAAATAAATAGGACTGCCAGGGACGCGCCAGGCCGCAAAAGGGGGAAACCAGGATGTGTAGAAGATAAAAACATCTGTTCTCACCAAGTGGTAACAGGATGCTCCAAGGCAATTAAGAACAATTGCCTTAACAGCAATGAATCTGTGTAAACAGGACACAGAGTGATAACATTCATGGGTGTTCACTTGTGAAATTAATGACAAGTGTTTAATTCTGATCTCTGACTTGGTATCATCCTGCAAGCATGTCAAAAGCCTTGTAATTAATGGTCAGGTCGTATTAATTATACTGGATTCTTATTACCCATGCAGGCTCGGCAGACAGAAAGGGAAAAACATTATTCTGATACAGTCCCTTACCTGGGTGTTCAAAAAGACACTAGAGTGAGAGAACAACATTTTAACGCTGAGATTGCCAAAACCAATAGAAAATTAACTGTGGTTTGGTTTGAATGCATGCTTACTTGTTGTGGATTCAATATAGAAAACAGGTGCAGGAGTAGGCCATTCGGCCCTTCAAGCTAGCACCATCATTTATTATGGCCATGGCTGATTATGTACAATCATTATCCTGTTCCGGTGTTATCTCCATAACCCTTGTTTTGAACTTAATTGCATTTTGGGACTTTATGATTATTTTGATTAACAATCGCTGATTATGAAATGCAAATTCTGTAAAACGTAATGCTGACGAAGCTTTTAACTTACTTGCTGTTCTTACAGACCGTGACTGCCCCACTATCAATTCTAACGAGTCAGATCTATGTCCTCTTTGAATTTGAACCACAACCCTGAAAAGAAAAAAAATGTCTAATTCAAGACAAATGAATCGTTTGAAATACAACTTTACAGTAACAATTCAGCCTCAGGTTCAGAATGATTGTTTGCTTAAGATAAAAAGCAAGAGTCTGCTCATAGTTTAAAAATTATTCTCACCCAATATAGAAGAGATTCTGACACAATCTATGAGGTAGCCATTTTTTAAATGCCCTCCTCGCTAAGAAGCCATTTTGTAAAAAACGATACTTGACATGCAAGGTTAACTTACGACTTCTCCCACTTAGTTTCGACTGGTACCTCCTTATTGTCAGGACTTGTCTCGCCAAGTGCTTAAATCTAATCAAATGCAATGTTTTTGTAAAATTTTGTATGAAGGAAACCTGTTTGTGACAGGAGAGTTACCTGCTAGAGCTCTTCAAGGCAGAGCTGGTCGCTACTCTCCTAAGATTTTAGAATCTTAGTTAGTCTGGCTAATAAGTCCCAGTGTTATGTTGTAACAGTGATGTTATTGGTAAATAAAGGGGAAGACTAAAATTAAACTAAAAACTGTCCATAAGATGTTTTTATTCCAGGCTATTCCAGACTCAGAGTACGATCGCTGGGACAAACCAAGAGAGGCTTACAGGTCTGAGGCCACAAGGGATTCCTTGGGCGATCTCAAATCTGTACTTTAACATCAGTGCCTGCTAATTTTCATATAACATACGTTGTTGCCTCAAATCTGTGCTCATCTTTCCCAAATTCTACATGTAAACCCTTCCAATCAAGTTTGTAATTTGCCACATTTTTGAAATAACTCTTATCCAAGCCACATCTAACACGACGACTGAAGTAAATTGTTTTATTCTCCGTCTCAATCTACACACATCTCCGTCTAACACACAATTCTCCTAAAACACAATCTTCTGGTATCCAGCTGGCAGCTCAGGGGCTGTTATCATTTAGTCCCAATTCTATGGATGTGTTTGTAGCCAAAGAAGCCAATGAACTTAGCCTTTATTGCCTCCTCAATTATGACAGTTATTGAACAGTTCCTTCAAAACTAAAACCTTCCATCTAAAATAACAACGTCAGATATATGGGAAAACTACTACCTGCAAATTCCCCTTCAAGCCACTCACCATTCTGACTTAGAAATATACTGACACTCATTCACTACCACTGGTTCAAAATACAGCAACTCCACCCAAGGGCACTGAGGATCTACCTACAGCACACACACTGCAGTGGTTCAAGGCAGCCCACGACCACCTACTCAAAGGTAACTCGGTATGAACAATAATGCTGGACCAGCAGGACACCCACATCCCCTACATTCTTGTTTTCCGTAATAACAGATGAGCAGGGGTTTCCTCCAACTGAAGATTAAAGTAATTGCTTTGAATCCAGTCTCCATTACAACAGTAGTTGAAGCCAGTCTGGACAATCTTGGTGTCAGATTTGACTCTGAGAGGAGCTCCAAGCCTCACTGGGCTGTTCTCTCTGACACTGAGCCGTTCCGTTTTGAATTCCCCGCGATTCAAACACTCGTGCACCGTGGCCGGTCATGCCGCGCCTGCGCAATGACACATTGGCCGACAGAGGCGCGCCTGCGTACGACCCAAGGCCGGTAATCCCACGCCTGCGCAATGACACCGCGTCATATCGTACCGCGCCTGCGCAATGACACTGCTGCGGGTAACCTGACGGCTTTCTCTCAAATGTAATCCCCGCTGTCCCGGTCAACACCGGAGCCGGCATCGGCGGGTCCACCACCCAAACAATACACGAACACATAGAAAACCCTCCCCCACTGAGGGAAAAGGAGGAATTCGTGCAAGGCAATGGAATCGGTCGCACTCCAGTTATTATAAACTACTATTTTAAATATAAGTACGACTTGAATAATTGGTTTCACTTCAGTCTGTTCAACTTTTTTTTACCGAATAAGTACCAAGCGAGATACAGCGATTCATTGGCGCCACGTTGAGGCGTAAGACCAGCAGGGAGGGTGGTCCCTGTGATCACGTGAGCAAATACGACCTGTTGTGTGGCATGACGTCACTGGCCCCGCCTCCAGCAGCGCTGATGAATGAATGAGCTCTTCCCAAGGAAGTAGTGACCCATCCAATCCAGGGTCCAATCCAGGAAGCAGCAAATGCTCACCTCCCAGCGCACACACGTGTCTTTCCAAAGGTCTAGTCCACCCACAAAGGACCAGGCTGACCCACAGAGGAATCTTTCCTCTGGAAAGGTGCATTATCTCACAGGGGACTCAGTCCAACATCAAAAACGTGAAGGCACATGCAAAAGCAAAACAAAGAAAACCAGAACGCAAGGACTAAGACCTGCCACAAAATCAACATAATCCTTTAAGATTTGGTATTCTTCCAATTCTGTCCTGATCAGAACAAAATTAAAAGCTTCAAACAGCATTTCCCTTTTCAGAAAAAGTAAATTGAGTTTGAAAGAACGTCAGCCCCTGAAATGTTATCTGTATCTTTCCCCACAAATGCTGACTAAACTTGATGGGTACTTCCGGACAATCCTGTTTAAATCAGACACTTTGTGGGAGTGTTATCGGACAAAATAAAATCACCAAGAGCCAGAAAAGGCACTACGAAACAAGATGACCCAATGCTTTATTGAAGGGATAGGTTTTAAGGAGCAGCATGAAGGATGAAAAAGAGACAGAAAGGCAGTTTCAGAGCTTAGGGCCTCGACAGCTGAGGGGACTGTCTTCAATGGTGAAATAAATAGGTAGCACAGCCACAATAAGAGACAGGCTGCATGAGTTGTCCATCTCCCAGCAGCTGAGTCAGTTCACCCAGCAGTTAATCTCTCCTCTCCTGTCTTACCCTACCTCAGGTCATGTGGCATGTAAAAACCCGTAATCTGTTTTCCCCTCACATGTTTGTGGTGTCTGGGTACCATTTACTGCCTGTCCCTAATAGCCCTGGAGAATGGGGTATATGGAGTGTATATTGCACGAGTACACACACTGCTGTTGGAGAAGGAGTTACAAGATCCGTATCTCACCACAGTGAAAGAACACTGATACATTTCCACGTCTGCTGCCCTTGGCTTTCTGGATGGTGAGGCCATGGGTTTGGAGTATGGTTGATTTATTGCAGCGTGGTCAACCTTGTGATTGAAGGAAGATCATTGATGTAGCAGTGAAGATCATAGAGACCCTTCAGTCTAACTTGTCCATGCTGACAGGATATCCTAACCTAATCTAGTCCCATTTGCCAGCACTTGGCCCATATCCCTCTAAACCCTTCCTATGCTTTTATCCATCCAGATGCCTTTTAAATGCTGTAATTGTACCAGCTTCCACCACTTCCTCTGGCAGCTTATTTCATACATGCACCACCTTCTGCGTGAAAAAGTTGTCTCTAAAGTTCATTTATATCTTTCCCCTCTACCCTAAAACTGAGCGCTCTAGTTCTGGACTTCCTGACCCCAGGGAAAAGACTTTGTCTATTCACCCTATCCACGCCCTTCATAATTTTATAAAACTCTATAAGGTCAGCCCTCAGCCTCCGACGCTTCAGGGAAAACAGCCTCAGCCTAATCAGCCTCTCCGTGCAGCTCAACTCTTTCAACCATGGCAACAGCCTTGTAAATCTTTTCTGAACCCTTTCAAGTTTCACAACATCCTTCTGATAGGAAGGGAGACCAGAATTGTACACAATATTCCAAAAGTGGTCTAACCAATGCTCTGTATAGCCGCAACATGACCTCCCAACTCTCTGTACTCAATACTCTGACCAGTAAAGGAAAGTATACCAAACACCTCCTTCACTATCCTATCTACCTGCAACTCTACTTTCAAGGAACTATGAACCTGCTCTCCAAGGCCTCTTTGTTCAGCACCTCTCTGTAGGATCTTACCGTTAAGTATATAAGTCCTGCTCTGATTTGCTTTTCCAAAATGCAGCACCTCACATTTATCTAAATTAAACTCCATCTGCAACTCGTCAGCCCATTGGCTATCTGATCAAGATCCCATTGTACTCTGTTGTAACCTTCTTCGCTGTCCACACTGCCTCCAATTTTGGTGTCATCTGCAAACTTATTAACTATACCTCTTATATTCACATCCAAATCATTTATATGAATTATGAAAGGTAGTGGACCCAGCACCGAACCTTGTGGCACTCCACTGGTCACAGGCCTCCAGTCTGAAAAACAACCCTCCACCACCACTCTCTGTTTCTACCTCTGAGCCAGTTCTGTATCCAAATGTACAGTTCTCCCTGTATTCTGTGAGATCTAACCTTGCTAACCAATCTCCCATGAGGAACCTTGTCGAACGCCTTACTGAAGTCCATTTGGATCACTTGCACTGCTTTGTCCTCATCAATTTTCTTTGTGATCTTCAAAAACCCCAATCAAGTTTGTGAGGCATGATTTCCACGTACAAAGCCATACAGACTATCCCTAATCAGTCCTTGCCTTTCCAAATGCATGTAAATCCTGTCCCTCAGGATTCCCTTCAATAACTTGCCCACCACCGACGTCGGGCTCTTTGGTCTATAGTTCCATGGCTTTTCCTTACCCCTTTTCTTAAACAAGGGCATCACATTAGCCAACCTCCAGGCTTCCGGTACCTCACCTGTGACTATCGATCATACAAATATCTTAGCAAAGGGCCCAGCAATCACTTCCCTAGCCTCCCACAGAATTCTAGGGTACACCTGATCAGGTCCTTAGGATTTATTAACTTTTATGTATTTCGAGACTTTCAGCACATCCTCCTCTGAAATATGAACATTTTCCAAGGTGTCACCATCTGTTTCCCCACATTCTATATCTTCCATTTCCTTCTCCACAGTACCCTGATGCAAAGTACTCATTTTCTATCTTCGCCATCTCCTGCGGTTGTACACACAGGCTGCCTTGCTGATCTTTGAGGGGCCCTATTCTCTCCCCAGTTCTCATCCTTTTGTCCTTAATGCATATATAAAAACTCTTTGGATTCTCCTTAACCCTATTTGACAAGGCTATCGCATGTTCCCTATTTGCCCTCCTGATTTCCCTCTTAAGTATACTCCTATTGCCTTTATACTCTTCAAAGGATTCACTCGATCTCTGCTGTCTATACCTGACATGTGCTTCCTACTTTTTCTGAACTAAAATCTCAATTTCTCTAGTCATCCAACATTCCCTACACCTCTCAGCCTTACTTTCACCCTAAAAGGAATGCACTCTCTCTGGCTTCCCTTTTCCCAGCCGTCCCTTTACCTTTCTAGCCGAATACTGTCAAAGTTAGCCTTCCTTCAATTTAAAACTTCAACTTTTAGATGTGGTTTATCCTTTTTCATCATTATTTTAAAACTAATAGAATTGTGATAGCTGGCCCCAAAGTGCTCCCCCACTGACATTCAGTCACTTGTCCTGCCTTATTTCCCAATAGTAAGTCAAGTTTTCTACCTTCTCTATTTGGTACATCCACATACCGAATCAGAAAAGTCTCTTGATGGTTGATCCTGACTCATTACCCTGAGGAACTCCTGCAATGATGTCCTTGGACTGAGATGTTTAAGTTCAATTCCCTCCTCCACTACTTTAGTAATCCTTTCAAAAATTAAATCAGGCAAGTTCCATCAGGCATGACCTATAATTGACAAATCTGTACTGCTAGTCTCTGATTAGCTGAACATTTTCAAGGTGTACAGTCACCTTAACCTTACTTATCCACTGTAGTAATTCCCTAGCAACAGATGTTGTGCTAACAGGTCTATAATTCCTTCATTGTCATCTCTCACTTTTCTTAAACAGTGGAATGACATGAAAAATTTTCCCATTTAAATGAATGCTACCAAATGGAGAGAACTTTGGAAGATTATGAAGTCAAAGCATCTGAAATGTTCTGACCAGCTTCCTTCAAAATTTGATGATAGAAACCACCTAATCCTGAGGGTTTGTCATCATTTAGTAAAATTATATTCTACATTGCTGTTGTTAATTTTGAAGAGTGCCCATCACTGATCCAATATTAATTTCCTTGGAACAGCCAGCTGGCATCTTCCTCCTCAGTAGATAATGATCCAGTGTAATTCCTTAGTCACTGTGCTCACCTTTCTTACTTTTCATTGGCAATGTCACTATTGTCAATTTTCATACTTTGGTCCTGACCACCCTGTATTCCATGACATAATTGTAAATGACATTGGATAGCACTAAAGGGTTAAAAGTGAAATTAACAACAGAATCATGAAGTTGTCACGGCGTAGGAGATGTCCTTTGGTCCATCGTGTATGTACTAGCTCTCTGAATGAGTGTTATGACTCAATGCCAATTTCCTGCCTCTTCCCAATGACCCCAGACATTGTTTCTGTTTAACCAACCGTCCAGTACTCCACGTGAACCTGCTTCCACCACAATTCCAGGCTGTGCATTACAGATGCTAATTGCTTGCTGTGTGAGAAGATTTTCTTCTCGTGTTAATTTTGTTTCTTTGTGAATAACCTTGAATCTGTACCCCCTCATGCTTGATCCTTTTAGGAGGGGTAACACTTTCTCCCTAGTCACTCTGTCCAGACCCTCCATGATTTTGAAAGTTTCAATCAAATCTCCTCTCAGCAAGGAAAACAGTCTCAACATCTTCCATCTTTCTTCCCAATTGAAGTACCTCATCCCTGGAATATTCGTGTAAATCACTCTGGACTCTCTCCAATGTGTTCACATACTTTCCCGAGCATGACTCCCAGAACACAATAGTACACAACAGAATGCAGGAACTATCTAGAAAGTGTGACCCTGCAATAATGAACAATGGTCAAAAGAGCTGAACTAAGCAAAGTATGCAAAACTGTATTTAACCAAAATTAGCCACATTTGCAGAACACAGAACATAGAACAATACAGCGCAGAACAGGCCCTTCGTCCCACGATGTTTTGCCGACCAGTGAACTAATCTAAGCTCATCCCCCTACACTATCCCAACATCATCCATATGCTTACTAAAGGACTGTTTAAATGCCCCTAATGTGGCTGAGTTAACTACATTGGCAGGTAGGGCACACCTTTACCACTCTCTGACTAAAGAACCTTCCTCAGACATCTGTGTTAAATCTATCACCCCTCAATTTGCAGCTATGCCCGCTTGTACAAGCCAACATTATCATCCTTAGTAAAAGACTCTAACTGTCTACCCTACCTAATCCTTTGATCATCTTGTATGTCTCTGTTAAATCCTTCTTAGCTTTCTTCTCTCCAATGAGAACGGACCCAAGTCCCTCAGCCTTTCCTCCTAAGACCTTCCCTCCAGACCAGGCACATCCTGGTAAATATCCTCTACACCTTTTCCAATGCTTCCACATCCTTCCTGTAATGGGGCGATCAGAACTGTACACAATATTCCAAGTGAGGTCACACTAGCATTTTGTACAGTGGCAGCATGACATCATGGCTCTGGAACTCAATCCCTCTACCAATAAAACCTAACGCACCGTGTGCCTTCCTAACAGCACCATCAACCTGGATGGTAACTTTCAAGGATCTATGCACATGCACTCCAAGATTCCTCTGCACATACACACTATCAATAATCTTTCCATTGACCCAGCATTCTGCTTTCCTGTTATTCTTCCGAAAGTGAATCACCTCACATTTATCTGCATTGAACTCCATTTTCCATCTCTCAGCCCAATTATCCAAGTCGCCTTGCAACCTGCAACATTTTTCCACACTATCCACTACTCCACTGACTTTAGTGTCATCTGCAATTTTACTAACCCATCGACCTCTGCCTGCATCCAAATCATTTATAAGAATGACAAACGGGTCCCAAAACAGATCCTTATGGCACACCACTAGTAACCGAACTTCAGGCTGAATATTTTCCACTCGCTGCCTTCTTACAGAAAGCAAGTTTCTACTCCAAACTGCTGAATCACCCTCAATCCCATGCCTTGCATTTTCTCCAACAGCCTACCTTGTGGAACCTTATCAAAGGCTTTACTGAAGTCCATGTACGCTACGTGAACTGCCCTACCCTCATCCATATGTTTGGTCACCTTCTCAAAAGACTCAGTGAGGTTTGTGAAACAAGACCTGCCCTTGACGAAACTATGTTGACTATCTGCCATCAAATTGTTGCTTGCTGGATGATTATAAATCTTACCTCTTATAATCCTTTTCAAAACTCTTCCTACAATAGATGTAAGGCTACCTGGTCTATAATTACTTGGGTCATTTCTACTGCCATTCTTGAACAAGGGCATATCATTTGCAATCCTCCAGTCCTCTGGTACTAAACCTGCAGACAATGACGAATCAAAGATCAAAGCCAAAGGCTCCCAGGGAATCCGAAGATTTATGCCATCCAGCCCAGGGAACTTGTCTACTTTTACTCCTATCAGAATTGACAACATCTCTTCTTTACAAACCTCAATCTTTTCTAGTCTAATATCTTGTATCTCATTCTTCTCGTCGACAATATTCTCCTTTTCTTGAGTGAAAACAGATGAGAAATATTCATTTAGCACTTCTTCGATCTCCACAGGGTGCACACACAACTTCCCACTGCTGTCTTTGACTGGCCCTATTCCTACCCTAGTTTAGATCAGAGTGGTACTGGAAAGGCACAGCAGGTCAGGCAGCATCGAGGAGCAAGGAAAATCGCCGTTTTGGGCAAAAGCCCTTCATCTATTCCTGAAGGGCTTTTGCCCAAAACATCGATTTTCCTGCTCATCGGATGCTGCCTGACCTGCTGTGCTTTTCCAGCACCACTCTGATCTAAACTCTGGTTTCCAGCATCTGCACTCCTCACTTTTGCCTATTCCTACCCTAGTCATCCTTTTATTCTTCACATATCTATAGAAAGCTTTAGGGTTCTCCTTTATTCTACCTGCTAAAGACTGTTCATATCCTTTCTTTGCTCTTCTTAACTCTCTCTTTAACTCATTCCTAGCTAATCTGTAACTCTCCATCGCCTCATCTGAATCATCTCATCTCATTGTCGCAGAAGCCTCCTTCTTCTGCTTAACAAGAGATGAAATGTCTTTAGTGAATCACGGATCCCTTACCTTATCAGTTCCTCCCTGCCTGACAGGGACATATCTATCAAGGACACGCAATATCTGTTCCTTAAACTAGCGCTCCATTTTGATTGTCCCCATCCCTGTATCTTGCTACCCCATTTATGTATCCTTCATCTTGCCAAATTGCATTATAATTACCCTTCCTCCATCTATAACTGTTGCCCTGTGGCATGTACCTATCCCTTTCCATCACTAAACTAAATGGAACCGAATTATGGTCACTCTCACCAAAGTGTCTTCCTACCACTAAATCAAACACCAGGCCTGGTTCATTAACAAGCACCAGACCCAGTGTGGCCTCTCTTATTGTCAGCCCTTCAACATATTGTGTCAGGAAACTCTCCTGTACATACTGGACAGAAACTGATCCATCTGATGTTTTAGAATTCCAGCATTTCCAGTCAATGTTGGGTAAGTTAAAGTCCCCCATAATGAGGACCCTGTTCCTTTCCCTCTTACCCAGAATCGTTTTGTCGATTCTCTCCTCCACATCGCTGGAACTCTGTGGATGCCTGTAAAGAACTCCCAGCAGTGTGCCTTCTCATCCTGTTTCTTACCTCAGCCCATACCACCTCAGTAGGTGAGTCCTTGTCAAAAGTTCTTTCAGCCACCGTTATACCATCCTTGACTAACAAGGTCACACCTTCCCCTCTTTTACTTTTTTCCCTGTTCTTAGTGAAAGACCTAAACCCTGGAACCTGCAACATCTATTCCTGACTCTGCTCTATCCATGTCTCCGAAATGGCCACACCCTTGAAGTCCCAGGTACCTATCCATGCTGCAAGGCACCTACCTTATTTCAGATACTTCTAGCGTTGAAGTAGACACACTTCAAATCACTTCGCTGTCTGCCAGCACATTCCTGTGACCGTGAAATCCTGTCCATGCCCTCCCTTCTCTCATCCTCCTGTGCACTGGAACGACACCTCAGGTTCCCATCCACCTGCTGTGGTAGTTTAAACCCACCAGAATAGTACCAGCAAATTTCCCACCCAAGATATTAGTACCCTTCTGGTTCAAGTGAAGACCAGCCTGTTTGTCGAGGTCCTACCTTTCCCAGAATGAGCCCCAATTATTCATACACCTGAAACCCTCTCTCTTGCACCATCCCTGCAACCACACATTCCGCTGATCTCTCTCCCTATTCCTTGCCTTGCTACAACGTGGCACACCAGAGATAACAACTCTTTTTGATAGCTCTCAGCTTCCACCCTAGCTCCCTGAAATCATGCTTTACATCCCTATCCCTCTTTCTACCTATGTCGTTGGATCACAACTTGAGTCTGGTCACCCTCTCCCTTCAGGACCCCAAAGACAAGATCCAAAACATCATGGACCCTGGCACCTGGAGGAGAAAGTGAGGACTGCAGATGCTGGAGATCAGAGCCGAAAATGTGTTGCTGGAAAAGCGCAGCAGGTCAGGCAGCATCCAAGGAGCAGGAGGATCGATGTTTCGGGCATGAGCCCTTCTTCAGGAATGAGGAAAGTGTGCTCAGCAGGCTAAGATAAAAGGTAGGGAGAAGGGACTTGGGGGAGGGGGTTGGAAATGCGATAGTGGAAGGAGGTTAAGGTGAGGGTGATAGGCCGGAGTGGGGGTGGAGGCGGAGAGGTCAGGAAGAAGATTGCAGGTTAGGAAGGTGGTGCTGAGTTCGAGGGTTGGGACTGAGACAAGATGGGGGAGGGGAAATGAGGAAACTGGAGAAATCTGAATTCATCCCTTGTAGTTGGAGGTTTCCCAGGCAGAAGATGAGGTGCTCTTCCTCCAGCCATCGTGCTGCTATGGTCTGGCGATAGAGGAGTCCGAGGACCTACAAATCCTTGGTGGAGTGGGAGGGGGAGTTGAAGTGTTGAGCCACGGGGTGGTTGGGTTGGTTGGTCTGGGTGTCCAAGAGGTGTTCTCTGAAACGTTCCGCAAATAGGCGGCCTGTCTCCCTAATATAAAGGAGGCCAAATCGGGTGCAGCGGATACAGTAAATGATGTGTGTGGAGGTGCAGGTGAATTTGTGGAGGACATGGAAGGATCCCTTGGGACCTTGGAGGGAAGTAAGGGGGGAGGTATGGGCGCAAGTTTTGCATTTCTTGCGGTTGCAGGGGAAGGTGCCGGGAGTGGATGTTGGGTTAGTGGGGCATGTGGACCTGACAAGGGAGTCACGGAGGGAGTGGTCTTTTCGGTACGCTAATAGGGGAGGGGAGGGAAATAGATCCCTGGTAGTGGGTTCCATTCGGAGGTGGCGGAAGTGACAACAGATGATATGATGTATGTGGAGGTTGGTGAGTTGGCAGGTGAGGACCAGTGGGGTCCTGTCCTGTGTGATTGGAGGGGCGGGGCTCCAGGGCGGAGGAGTAGGAAGTGGAGGAAATTGCGGTCTTTGAAGAAGGAATACCGTACAATCCAGATGGCCTCATCTTCTGCCTGGGAACCCTACAACCACAAGGGATGAACTCAGATTTCTCCAGTTTCCTCATTTCCCCTTCCCCCACCTTGTCTCAGTCTCAACCCTCGAACTCAGCACTACCTTCCTCACCTGCAATTATCTTCCTGACCTCTCCGCCCCCACACCTACTCCGGCCTATCACCCTCACCTTAACTTCCTTCCACCTATCGCGTTTCCAAACATCCCTCTCCCAAGTCCCTCCTCCATACCTTTTCTCTTAGCCTGCTGGGCACACTTTCCTCATTCCTGAAGAAGGGCTCTTGCCCGAAATGTCGATTCTCCTGCTCCTTGGATGCTGCCTGACTTGCTGCGCTTTTCCAGCAATACATTTTCAGCCTGGCACCTGGGTCCAACACACCAAACGTGAGTCTCATTCATTCCCAGCAAACCTTCTATCTGACCTTCGAGCTATTGAGTCCCCAATGACTAACGCTCTCCTCCTTTCGCTCCTTCCCTTCTGTGCAACAGGGTCAGACTCTGTGCCAGAGATCTGCACCCCACTGAATGGCCCTGGTAAGTCGCTCCCCTCCAAAGGTGTCCAAAATGATGCGAAAAGTAGTATTACCTCAAGAGGGAAGGGTGGGGTGGGGTAGTGACCGCGACACCCCCAGAGAGTGCGGAAAGTAACCCTGACACATTCAAAACTGTGTTATCACAAGTGAGAATTCAAACAGACACCCGCTCCACCAAACAGTGTTGAAGATGCACTGTCCTCATCAAAACACGTTTGTAAACCTCTTCATAACACGTAAGGGGAGAGAAACATTGTAAAATGTATTACCATGAGTGAGGGTCCATTAAAACAAGGACCATGATGTTAAACGCTCATAGCGGTAAACAAACTGGTGTATTTACATCTTTGTCTTTTTAAACAATATTAAAATCTCTGCCAAGCATTTTCCTGCAGACAGTCTATTTAAAATATCAAGAGGCTGTTGTAGTTCTGTTCGCCGAGCTGGGAATTTGTGTTGCAGACGTTTCGCCCCCTGTCTAGGTGACATCCTCAGTGCTTGGGAGCCTCCTGTGAAGCGCTTCTATGATATTTCCTCTGGCATTTATAGTGATTTGAATCTGCCACTTCCAGTTGTCAGTTCCAGCTGTCCACTGCAGTGGTCGGTATATTGGGTCCAGGTCGATGTGCTGATTGATTGAATCTGTGGATGAGTGCCATGCCTCGAGAAATTCCCTGGCTGTTCTCTGTTTGGCTTGTCCTAAAATAGTAGTGTTATCCCAGTCGAATTCATGTTGCTTGTCATCTGCATGCGTGGCTACAAAGGATAGCTTGTCGTGTCGTTTTGTGGCTAGTTGGTGTTCATGGATGCAGATCGTTAGCTGTCTTCCTGTTTGTCCTATGTAGTAGGACTAGCTATCCTGTGACACTGTAGGGAGAGCCTCACTCTGTACCCAACCTAGTGCTGTCCCTGTCCTGGGGGATTTTGAAGAGGACCGTGTGGAGACAGCTTAATTCTGTATCTTACTTTGTCCCTGTCCTGGGTGCCTTTCGTGGGAACAGTATGGAAAGGGCGATACTCTGTATCTAACCCAATTCTGTCCCTGCCCAGGGGGACTGTTTGATGGGGATGCTGCTGACTTGTAATACCAAGCATAATCTTTCAAAGATACTGAAGACTGTCAGCTGTATAAAAACAATGTGAACCTCAGAAGTCCCTGCTTCAGTAAACCAGATCTCCTTCCTACTCAGCCGCCAGTTCCAATTTAAGGTTTTGTCACTGTTTAAAGGGACAGGATTCTCAGGTTATTGAGAAAATCTCTGCAAGTGTTTTCCTCAAGCTACATTGTGGCTGTGAATTTGAGCAGCTTCCTCTGTCTGGGCTGTTAATTGCTGACTGTTTTCTGTCAATGTCAATCTGGAAAAGGGAATAAAGATGAAGAAGATTCAGTCTCTGTGTCTGTGTGCTTTGGAAATGGCCGGAGCTGAATCCTCAGGGAATGGGTGTGTGAAGTGTTAACCTCCACCCTCAAGGCACGGAACACAAGGGGGAGAATAGAGAGGGCAATGGGGTCCCGGGAGCAGGAGGGCAATACTACAGTTAGGGCAGAAGGGCACTTTCAGCAGCAATGCAGGGCCTGAGAAAATCTTCCTCAATAAATGGGGAAAAGAAGAAAGGTATGTTGGAGTTCAGAAAGATCGAAGAATGATGCTGAGAGTAAGCTGAACTCAGAGTGTAGATGGGAAAGATCCAAACCCGGAGTGGGGAGGGTACCTTTCACTCCATAACCACCCATCTACCATAGTGGTGCTCTGAAGGGGCAGTACCCATCCTGAATACCTGTGTCTGATGATGTATACTGAATGGGGAAGAGCCTGTGTCCATATGTGTGTGGGTGGAGAACAGGGAACATATCGAGTAGACCCTGTTATATCTCATCCATCCATCAAACCCACTTGGACCAGCCCTCTCCCGTGGAGAACGAACTGAAGGGGTTCACAGGGGAACTCTGTGATGGGAGGGTATCAAAACCCTGGAGTGTAAGGGTGGGCTTTCTGGGCACTCAATGGCAGTGTATCTGAACATAATGGAGTGAGCTCACTCAGGGAGTGTTCAGAGCAGATTGGATCATTGCTGTCAGACTGGCAGTGGGTCATTACACAGCTGGTTATTTTGAACATGTTCTGGTCCATATCGGGGCAGGGAGGACTGATGACCAGGAAAAGTTCACCTTCACGTTTAAAGACCAATAATATTGGTGGAGCTGTCTGCCCCAAGCGTTTCCCAATAGTCCCTCCATCTTCCAGCAGAGCATGGCACAGGGCTGTGAGAGTTCAGGTCAGCTCCCCCAAACAGTTTGGACAGTGTGTGGCTGACTTGCTGCTGTTTGTGGGAACTGAGAAGGAGGACTTGTCCCTTTGGGATGACAGAACTCTCAGGAGTTGTTCAGAGGGATCCCGATGTTGATCCTTTCCCTGGAATAGCAGGTGAAAAGCTGCTGCATTGATCGGGCTCCTTGATGCCACACCCCATCAAAGAGGCCTTGATGTCAAGGGCTGTCACTCTGCCCTCACCTCACTCGCATGGTCAGGGAGGACTCAGTCCACTGACTCACATTTATCTGAATGAATTCCACTTGTTACTGATCAGCCCATCTGACCCTCCCAGCCCGTCTGTATCCTCATGTCGCCTTGTACTGCTTCGGGACACCCCCATTCGGGAAGGTCAATAAATGGAAAGCCCAAAAACTTTAAATCAGATACTGAAGACAATCGCTGGTTTAATACAAGGATGGGTATCTTTCATTTGTTAATGGGATCAACATTTCTTTATTGAGTTAAAGTGACTCAGGTTAAATACATCTGTAGTGAATGTATAATTCTACAACAACCCCCACACAGGGTGTTGGGATTGGAGGCTGAGTTGAAATAATTGGTGATACATCAGGGAGGTGCAGAGATACCTGGAGACTTTGTCCCAGAAGGATGTTATAAGTCTCAGGACCAGGCAGTCCAATTCCATGTGTAGGAAGGGGCAGGAGGGTATGACAATGAGGAGGGCAGGTAAGGATTTGGAGAATAGTGTAGGACAGGAAAACCCCTCACTCTTGCTGTAGTTGTGGGTATGCTCACCGAGCTGGGAAGTTGATTTGTAGACATTTTATCCTCTGTCTAGGTGACATCTTCAGAGCTTTGGAGCTTCCTGTGAAGCGCTGTTGTGTTGTGTCTTCTGTAATTTATTTGGTTCCATTCCTGCTGTTTCCGGTTACTGGTTCCTGATGTTCATTGCAGTGGTCGGTATACTGGGTCTAGGTCATTGTGTTTATTGATGGAGCCCATGGATAAGTGTCATGCCTCTAGAAATTCTCTGGCTGTCCTCTGTTGAGCTTGTCCTATGATCATAGTATTGGCCCAATCGAATTTGTGGTCCTTGTCATCTGTGTGTATAGCTACTAGGGACAGCTGCTCATGGGGTTTAGTGGCTCGTTGGTGCTCATGGATGTGGATGGCTAGTTGTCTGCCTGTTTGTCCGAGGTGTTTCGTGCAAACATTGCATGGATTCTTGTAAACTACATCTGTCTTCCACATGGTAGTGTGCCTTTTGTTCTTGTGAGTTGTCTGAGCCTGTCTGTCAGTTTCTGGCCAGTTTATTAATTGTTGGTGAAGTCTAGCTGTCAGTTCTGTGATGTTTTTATATAAGGTAGCATGGCTAGTGAGTTAGGTCGTGGCATGTCCCCATCGCGTTGTTTGTCTGTTATGCATCTGTGGATGAAGTTGTGGGAATATCTGCTCTTGGCAAAGTCTTTGTAGAAGTGTTCTTCTTTTTGCAGATTGGGAGTGCTGCAGTGTTGTGTAGCCCTTTAGAACAGGTTCCTAATGCAGCTTCTCCTGTGTGTGGGGAGGGATCAGGCAGAGAGGAAGAGTCAGTGCAGCCATTGTGCAGCATCCAGTGTCGAGTTGTCCCATTTCCAATCCCACTGCAATGTCATTGTTTGCCCTCGACACCAAGCAGATGCTCCCATCACAAGAGGCTCCATGGCCCTGAGGACTGTGAGAGTGAGCCCTGTCCATTCAGCTCGATCATGAAGCTCCAGCCTTCCTGATGTGGTGGCAGCCAGGAGAACCCTGCCCATGGGAGATTCCACACACACTCCCTCCCTCCCTGCATGGCCCTGCTTTCTCTCCAAACTGATCCAAATTCAAGTGTTGCTGAAAAAAAAAGAGACATTTTGTCAAAGCTTTTGTCTTGCACACAACAAGACAATTTGTAAGAAATAGCGCAGCAAAAGAATGGAGATCCCAGCGGGTCAGGCAGCATCCATGGAGAGAAAGCAAGGCAAAATGAAATGCTTTCACAAGAAGGGTTTTGTCTCACTCAAGTACTATATTCTCAACTGACTATTTGATCCTGATTTCCTTTTTTGCTTCAGGCCTGTTGAAATTCTAAAAAGCAATTCTGTCTTTTTTTAAATGGAGCACTCTGTTTATCATCATTCATCGTTAAGTTCCAATAACTGCATCAAAATGTTTTTCCTGATCTCTTTTCTGTACCTGGTATATGACTGGAGAATATGTCATTTTGCCTTTCAGTTTGTCTGCACTGATAGTAAATCTACATTTACTGTGTTTATTTGTTTAAGAATTTTTGAACATCAGTATACCCTCCCTCCACTGTCGAGATCCTGTTCTGGCCTTCGTAGAATCACTGAATTGAGGAATTCCTACAGAGTGGAAGCAGGCCACACAGCCCAGCAAGCTCATACCGACCCTTTGAAGGCCATGCCACCCAGACTCACACCTCCCCCACCCTATTCCTGTAATCCTGCATTTTCCATGGCATTTTCGATTTGCTAGCCTGCACATCTCTTGTGACCCTAGATCCCCTGTCCATGTCCCATTATGTATTGCCCCTCAAAGCAGCCCCCAACTGTGCACCATTCTAGCCATGACCTAACCATTCTTCAGGACAGCATGAGAGAGCAGCTGATTAAAGCAGATTCCATATCAACATGAACATAGAATTCAGCATGGATGTGAAAAGCATGTTTCCTTTTCAGGGAGAATATCAAATTAAAACAAGTTCCCTCATAGAAGACCGAGATAAGCAGGGTTTTTTTTTCTTGCATAAGGTCATAGATTAGATTAGATTAGATTACTTACAGTGTGGAAACAGGCCCTTCGGCCCAACAAGTCCACACCGACCCGCCGAAGCGCAACCCACCCATACCCCTACATTTACCCCTTACCTAACACTACGGGCAATTTAGCATGGCCAATTCACCTGACCCGCACATCTTTGGACTGTGGGAGGAAACCGGAGGAAACCCACGCAGACACGGGGAGAATGTGCAAACTCCACACAGTCAGTCGCCTGAGTCAGGAATTGAACCCAGGTCCCTGGCGCTGTGAGGCAGCAGTGCTAACCACTGTGCCACCGTGCCACTCTTCATCAAACATAGAAATGAAACCTCTGAATGCTTGTAGTGAAGAAGTAGATAGCCATTGCTTACCAAGAATCTATCAGAGTAAGGCAAGAATGTGGAATAATCAGGTCAGCCATGGGGAACAGGCTCAAGAGGATGAATCTCCTTCCTCTGCCCCTAACTCATTTGACCGTGTGTCCAGTTCCACCGTTGAAAGAACAGCGCCTTGAAAGCTTGTGGTTTTCAATAAAGCAGCTGAAGTGGCTGCTGGTTTGTGTGGGCACGAATGGAAGGGGACTTTACCCATAATCCTCAGCAGCAGTGCAAGCGCTCTCTCGCCACTAGAGGGCAGCTGCTTCACTGTCCTTGATCAGTAAAAAATAAACTGGGACTCTGCTTGGAGCTAACAGGCTCAATCTGTAGAGACCCATAGAGAGACAGTGCAGCTTTAGAAGTAGGGTACTGAGGGCACCACAATGAAAATGTCCCCTGTGATAAGAAAAGTACATTGATGTGACTTTTGTTTGTCTTCACAGTGTGTTGTTTTGTCCATTCTGTGAAACACGTAGATGATGTCAGTACTGAGTGGCACAAAGTATATTTCCTCCTCTAACCCCTTTCCAAAACACCCTCTCCATCTTGCTTTACTCCTTATTGACTCTTGTACAATTGTTCCTGTTCCCTCACTCCGTCCCGGTCCCAGAGGGATTGACGGCCGGAGTTCATGACCCCGCACTGTGTGAAGGTCAGTGTGAAGTGAGGCCAGTGTGCTGGAGCTTGGGTCCTGCCTCAGGCCCAGGTGTAGGGGTCTCTTCAACAATCTGCACATTGTCCTTTTTCTCTTTCTGACCGTACTGGAGTTTTCAAGCTGCAGTAACTTGCTGGTAACAAACTGCCTTGACTCAGTGTTCCCGGCAATGGACAGATCTCTGCTGTTGATTTTTTTTCTCTCTCTGGAGTCAGCTCTGTATTCAGTGCCTGTTATCATTTTGTTAGAGTTCATATGTCAGCTGCTGCTTCCTTGCCATGGACTTGGAAAAAAATCAATGCCTCTTGAGATTTAAATCATTTAACACTCCAATGATGTGAATGCATCAGTGTTGTTTATAGCAGGGAGCATTTAACATCATGGTTCTAGGTTTTAATGGATCCTCTCTCGTGATAATACAGTTTGCAATGTTTCTCTCCCCTTACGTGTTATTCAGATGCTTGCAAACCTGTTATGATGAGGACAGTGTGTCTTCAACAACGTGCAACAGAGTGGATGGGTGTTTGATTTCTCATCTCATTATCGTCCAGTTTCCAAAGAAAATGCTGCAGTCTTTGAAATGAGATTATCTATAATGTGTTTGGATTTTAGTTTTGCAATACCAATTTTCATAAACAATATCCTGTTCCATTTTGTAGTTATGTTTGTCAATGAATGTTCCCTGAGAGACTGAGAGTTTATACAACACGCCATTTGCCTGTGACCCAGTTGTTGGCTGAAGCCTCTGGTTGTTCGGTGAGTCCAAGGCATTGCCTTGCTCTCTGCAGTTATACCATCAACTTGGTTTCTCAGTGTGAGCCAGGAGACCACTGCGTGGTGACTTCCTGTTCCACTGTCGGTGTAAAGGCAAGTGTCGAGGTTCATCCCATCATGAACATCAGAACATCCTGCTCAGCTGGAACAACATCCACTGACTCATTTCTCTGGCCACCATCGCAGTAAAACCAAATCTCTCCCTTTGTCAGCACAAAGAGAATGTGCCCATCAGATTCCCTCGTGTGTGATGGTTTAGCCCAACAGGAGCAGCACTGGTAGACCATGCTGCGTCAGCCTAGACAGAAACCTGGGCAACCTCCAAATGATAGTGTGATCTTCAATGGATCTGCTGCTACAGGAAATATGTAATTGGAATCCTTGTTAATGAATCACCTCATCAAACCTAAATACAACTGAGAAAATATAAACCAAACCAATTTCCCAAGGTCACAACACAACAAGAAAGTAGGGAACAGACAGATACTGTCCCCTGTCTTTAGGGAGCGTTGCTTTTCCTATCCCTCTCTCTCTCTGGGTTAAAATTTTTACCATCCCTTCTGTGTGAGAATATTACTATTCCTGTCCCCACTCTCTTGGGGACAGGTGGGGATGTCACATCCACCCAGTTCATTTGTTCCATTTACTCTTCTGAAATGGGGAATCCCTGCTTCACCATGTGTGTGAGCCATGTGTGGAAGTCCAGCATAGCTCACCCTTCATCTCAATCAGATCACAAGGGTCTAAGGTTGGTCAGTACTGTCTGGACCAGACAAAAGCACTGACTGACTGGAGACAATTCAGATCAAGTCCCAGTGGGACTGCTATTGACCTTCACCCTCAAAGCCCACTGAGGATGTGGTCATTAGACCCAGTGTTGTCACAAAGTAAGTTCTCCCAGAGATTCATGATCCATTCTAGATTTTACACAAGTGTGCGATGTTGTTGGATGACAGGTGGGAAGGCTTAGAGACGAAACATAAAAGGAGAGAGAATTATGTTTCTATGATGCCGTTTTTGAGCTTGCATGTTGGAAAACGTTTTACAGCCAATTCAATACTTCCGAAGTCCAGGCATTATTGTGATGTGGGAATTGTGACAGCCTGGCCAAGGTAGATCATATGGCAGCACTACCCAGAGACTGGAGGCTGCTACTGCAGGTAGGGGACAAACCAATTCTGCTGTGAGGGAAGAACACTGGAGCACACAAGAACATGAGAAATTGAAGCAGGAGTAGGACTGCAATGACTGTCCATCCTTTCTTAAATACAGGGACCAAAAGTGCACACAATACTTCAAATGCAGGCTCACTAACACCCTATAAAGTTTTAACAAGACTTCTCTACTTTTAAATTCCAACCCCAGACAATAATGGTGAAAATTCCATTCACCTTCTCAATTACTCGCTGTACATGCACTAACTTCCAGTGTTTCATGCACAATGCTACCCAGATCACTCTGTACTGCACTTTGTTGGAATCTCTCGCTATTTAAATACTAGTCGGCCTTTCGATTATTCCAAACAAAGTGCATGGTCTCACACTTTCTGATATTAAATTCAAACTGTGTATGAGTGTTTCATTTCCAGTTTGGTGTTCTCTTTGTGATTGACTGACTCAATGTATCTGTCTGTAGTGTGTTCCATTCCCATTTGTTGATGGCCCTGACACTTCATTGTCCAGCCCTTTCCTGCTGGTTCCATTCAATGGCAGGCAGGAGGTTGGAGGAACACAGCAAGCCAGGCAGCATCAGGCGGTGAAGAAGTTGATGTTTTGGGTGTAACCCTTCTTCAGGAATGACGGTGGGTGTAGGCGAAGCTGCAGATAAAGGGGGTGGCGGGAGCAGGGTGGAGAATGGGGATAGATGAAGACAGGCAGAGGACATGACCTGGTTCGTCAATGGAAGGAATGAATCTGTTTGGTGGCAGAGAGGAATGAAAGAGATGGGAGGGGCTGGGGAGGGAGTCAGGGGATGGGAAGGGAAGGATTTTGAAATTGGAGAACTCAGTGTTGAATCCTCTGGGCTATAGATTGCCTAGGCGGAAGATGAGGTATTGTTCCTCCAATTTGTGGTTTGGTTCATTGTGGCAATGGAGGAGGCCAAAGATGATCATGTTGATTAGATTAGATTAGATTAGATTACTTACAGGATGGAAACAGGCCCTTCAGCCCAACAAGTTCACACTGACCTGCCAAAGCACAACCCACCCAGACCCATTCCCCTACATTTACCCCTTCGCATAACACTATGGGCAATTTAGCATGGCCAATTCACCTAACCTGCACATTTTTGGACTGTGGGAGGAAACCGGAACACCCGGAGGAAACCCACGCAGACACGGGGAGAATGTGTAAACACCACACAGTCAGTTGCCTGAGGCGGGAATTGAACCCGGAGGAAAGGGAGTGGGAAGGGGAATTAAAATGGGTAGTGACTGGGAGGTCTGGTCGGCCCCTACAGGCCCAGCTGAGATGCATGACCAACCGCTGCCTAAGTTTATGTTTGGTCTTCCCGATGTAGAGAAGACCACATCGCTGTCACCTGATGCAGTAAACTAGGTTGGAGGAGAGGCAGGTGAACCTCTGTCTCACTGGAAGGACTGTTTGGGGCCCTGGATGGAGGTGCTGGGGTTGGTGTACCAGCAGGCTTTGCATCCTTTCTGTTTGCAGGGGAAGGTACCTGGGGGTTCAGGAGAGATGGTGGAGAGAGTGGTGCAAACCAAGAATTGTCAAAGGGAACAGTCCTTGTGGAAGGCAGACAGGGGTAGGGTGAGGAAGACATTCTTGGTGGTGGGGTCTTGTTGGGGTTGGCGGAATAGGATGATGTGTTGGATACAGAGATCGGTTTGGGTGATAGATGAGGACAATGGGCACTCTGTCTTTATTCTGTTTGGAGGGGGGTGGGTTTAGAGCAGTCGAACGGGAAATGGAGGTGATGCGATGGATGACAGAGGGAGCAAAAGCATGTTGTTTGAAATAGGTGGACATCTGGAATACTTGGGAGTGGAATGTCTCCTCATCCGAGCAGATAGAGCAGAGGTGGAGGAATTGGAAGAATAGGATGGAGTTCTTGCAGGATACTGGGTGGGAGAAAGTATAGTCCGGGTAATAATGGGAGTCTGTGAGTTTGCAGTAAATGTCTATCTGAACACGGTCACCGGAGATGGGAATGGAGAGGTCAGTAAAGGGGAGGGCGGTGTCCGAGGTGGACCAAGTGAATTTGAGGGTAGGTTGGAAGTTGTGGGCGAAGACGATGAACTGCTCCAGTTCAGCCTGGGTGCAGGTCACTGCACCAATGCAGTCATCGATGTAATGGTAGAAGAGCTGGGGCACAGTGCCTGTGGAGGCACTGAAGATGGACTGTTCAGCATAGCCAAGAAAGGGGCAGGGGGAACTAGGGCCCATCCAGGTACTTATAGCCACCCCTGGATTTAGAGGAACTGGGAGGAGTTAAAGGAAAAGTTGTTGAGGGTGAGGACCAGTTCGGCCAGATGGAGGAGGGTATTGGTGGAGGGGGATGTCACATCAATGGTCAGCAATGAAGAAATTGTGTGTACACAGCTGGTGGTGGGGGGTGGGGTGGGGGGTGACCAAGTGGAGGAGGAAGGTTGGAGGTGGGAGAAGGGGTCCTCAGAGGGAGTTTGGGAGTTTTTGTTAAAGAAGAAGACACGGAGGTAGAGGCAGCGGAAGAAGAGCTCCACGTCCTGGTGAGTGCGGGATTTTTTGAAGTGGGGAATGAATGTGAGCCCTTTTCTCAGGATGAACCTTTTGGCCGCAGAGAGTTTGAGATCGTGGGGGGATAATATTATAAGGGGCAAGGCTTGGGGTGGGGGACGAGGTTTTCAGGTGGGTCGGAGATGGCTGAAGGAGGGGAGGTGGCAAGGCTGATGGGAATGGGAGAGAATGGGTGTGGGAGAGAAAGGAGATTGGGGCGGAGGTGGGTTATGGAGTGAGGTGTGGGACTGGGAAGGTGGAGATGAGGTGAAGAGGGAGAAGTGGAGGGATAGGGTGCACTGTGGGGGTGGATGGGTGAGGAGGGAGAGGGAGTATGCTGGCTGGCTGCAGGTAGGCAGTTGGACTCAGGGGGACTCTGGGAATTGTAGTCTCAGTCTTGGTTGCAGAGTGGGAGGGGCCAGAAGTGGAGGCAGAGGTTGGAGTGAAGTCAAGGCTGGTTTGGGTGTTTTGACTCAGGTTCAATTCCAGCCTCAGGCAACTGTCTGTGTGGACTTAGCACATTCTCCAAGTGTCTGTGTAGGTTTCCTCTGGGTGCTCTGGTTTTCCTCCCACAATCTAAAGATGTGCAGGTTAGGTGAATTGGCCATGCTAAGTTGCCCATAGTGATCAGGGATGTGGAGGTTAGGCTCATTAGTCAGGGGAAAAGCAGAGTAATAAGATTGGGTCTTGGGAAGGTTACTCTTCCAAGGGTCAGTGTGGACATGTTGGGCCAAATGGCCTGTTTCCTCACGGTAGGGATTCTATGACAGTCCATTCCAGATTCCCACCACCCATTGAGTGAAAAAGTTCTTCACCAAATCTCATTTGCGGTGTCCATAATGAAACCTTTCAAACCATTCATTTTGTCTAGTGTCATTTAGCTCTTGAGCTCCTTGTTCAATAAATGTTTTATTATTTTTGATAAAATATGAGTTCTCTGACAGGGACAGTTAAATTTGTCCAATCAGGGAGCTTTGGCTGACAGATAGAAAGAGGCATGTCAGAAGGACTGATACTCTGGGACCTGACTCTGAATAACAACCTGCCAACCAACCCCCTCCTTCTGTCACCCTCAATCTCCCCATGCTTACTCTTGTTTCACCTTCGATCCAGCCTGTGCTGCCTTTGGGAGAGGTTGGCCTTCCCTCCATCACCCAGGAATACGGTCATTATCCCAGAGCAGTCACACTTTTAACCTGAGGGTCATCACAGCTGGGGCAGGGGGAGAGAAGGTGGCACCTTCATGGTGGTCATACCTGTCATTAATCCACCGCAACCTCTCTTGGGGCTGCAAGAATTCAACCTCCCTCCCTCAGACAGCTCCCCTCCCTGGAAGGTAATATTGCTGCACCTTGTTTTGGGTTAATTAACCACTGAAATATGACTATGGGGAGCCAGCATTGGCTGGGCAGGCAGCCACGATTGACCCTGGATTCAGAAAGTCCCCTTGTAATTGGACATCACATTAGGGAGCACAGTCTAGATTAGAGTAGTGCTGGAAAAGCACAGCAGGTCAGGCAGCATCTGATGAGCAGGAAAATCGACATTTCTGCATTAGGGAGCACAGTGCCCACTGCCTCTGAAATCCCTCCCTTACTGAGAATACACTCTCAGTATTCACCTTTCTCAGCTGCCATCTGAATTTACTATAAATTCTGTGGCCAATGATCCTGCCCCTCCAGCTACCTGATGAAGAAGCTGTGCTCTGAACGCTTCTACTTTCAAATAAACCTGTTTGACTCTCACCTGGTGTCGTTGGATTTTTTAACTTTGGCCATCTGAATGAGCTGCCATCTCAGACTGAATCAGCAGAACTGTTTTCCATTCATGATTTGAGAAGATTAAAGCCTAATCTTCAATCCCCAGCACAAAGCCCATTCTGAATCCATCGCTCGGAGACACATACCTCCGAGAGACACCTACAGACAGCACAGAGTAACACACTCACTCTGTGAGACAGGTAGCACTGAGGAATATGATCACACTCCATGCTGTAGACAGGTGTCCCCGAATGTGGGTGCGTTACTGAACGCTGCCTGTAGGTGTCTCTCTGAGTAACAAATCCACACTGAGAGGGACCCCTCCAAGCAGCATTAAGTTAAACACTCACACTCAGAGAGGCACACATTCTAGATTAGAGTGGTGCTGGAAAAGCACATTGGTTCAGGCAACATCTGAGGAGCAGTAAAATCAACGTTTCAGGCAAAAGCCCTTCATCAAGAATAAAGCTCTATTCCTGATGAAGGGCTTTTGCCCGAAATGTCGATTTTCCTGCTCCTCAGATGCTGCCTGAACTGCTGTGCTTTTCCAGTACCACTCGAATCTAGAATCTGGTTTCCAGCATCTGCAGTCCTTGTTTTTACCTCAGAGAGACACAGCTGACAATGTCAGTGATTGGCCGAAGATTGTTTCAGCAGCTACCCAAGATGCAGTAGAGATTGCACTGTGCGATCCCATCAGCTGGGCCTGGACCAACAGAGTGAAGAGGGAATGCATCAGATTGTACTTATTGAGTCCTAACAGCTTTCAGTTTCTGTTCTTTTTGGAATCTTGTAATCTACATAAATTCCTGACCAAAGGGATCATATAAAAATGATTAATGATTGTAATTGATTGACAGGCCAACCAGCCAATCTTGACAATGACCTGTTGAAATGCAGCCAATCAACTGAGGGGCGGGGAAGGTCATCTATTTCCAAAGCACACAGAGACAGAGACTGAATCTTCATCTTTATTCCCTTTTCCACATTCACATTGACAGAAAATAAAACCCTGCAATTAACAGCCCAGACAGAGGAAGCTGCACAAATTCACAGCCACAATGGAGTTTGAGGAAAACACTTGTGGAGATTTGCTCAATAACATGAGAATCCTGTCCCTTTAAACAGTGACAAAACCTTAAATTGGAACTGACAGCTAAGCAGGAAGGAGATCTGGTTTACTGAAGCAGAGACTTCTGAGGTTCACATTGTTTTGTACAGCTGACAGTCTTCAGCAACTTCAAAAGATTTTACTTGGCATCACAAGTCAACTCTGTCCCACCAAGGACTCCCAGAACAGGGACAGCATGGGGTTTGACACAGTGTAAAGCTCCGTCGACACTGTCGCAGTGATCTGCTTTTACATCCAAACCCCAGAAGGTTCTCTGAGCAGCCCTGAGAAGGAAGAGAGTTGAAATTCAGTGCTGACAACGACCTTTGTCCTGCCTGCTCAGCCCTGTTCTATTTAAAGTTGTGTCTCCTCTGTGGACTGTCTCCAACACTCTACACACATTCTGATTTACTGATGCTCTTGCTGAGGGGAGAGGGGAGGGTCACATGGGTGAGAGCGCAGGAGAAGCGAGCGTCGGACTCCCAGTCAGACCCAGAGAGGGTCAGCAGGCTGCTGACACTGTAGGTGCTGTCCGAAGCTCGCAGGTAGTTGCTGGTCTGAACCCCGTCCGAAATGACTGCACCGTCCTTCTTCCACTGCACCTCCAGCTCATCGGGATAGAAGTGATTGGCAAGGCACACCAGGGTGGCAGTGCCCTTGTCATTGACCTGTTCCGGGGAGGGGGGAAGCAAGGTCAGCTTGGGCTGAGAGTTCTCACGGCCTGAAAGACAAGAGAAACAATTTTCATCCCTGCCATTTGAAGGGAATTCAACCCTCACAATATTCACTGGCAATACAATCTTTTTGAACATTTGTAGTCAATACCTAACAAACCAGACAAAAGAACAGACACTGTTCAAATTGCTTCTTGGGATCTGAGTGTCACTGGCAGGGCCAACATTCATTACCGTCCCTAGTTGCCCCTGAGAAGGTGATGGTGAAGCAGCAGAGAGAGAAGGGACAATTTTGGACCATCGGTTATGGAATGAATGTGGGCATCTGGAAGGGCTATTGATGGGGATCATTTTAGTGACAGTGATGAGAACTCAGGGAGATTGAGAGTAGGGATGGAAATGGAGAACCATGGAGCAAGTGTAAAAGTTTTCATTTTACTAAACTGTGCGGTGCTTTGGTAAAAGTGGATCAGAACCAATGACATGATGGGAAATCAGTGTCAGGGCAGTGGGATCCCTCGAAGGATGAGATAGAGATCGTTCAGAATCTGTTCCCACAATGAGTAAGGGTGGGACTCCCAGATCTAGACCAAATGAACAAGAGGATTGGGGTTCACGTACTGACATGGATTGGGAACTGCTTGGCAGGCAGCACAGAAAGAATGAGTCTTTTTCTGAATGGCAGGTAATTACAACTTAGGGTGCCACAGGGGTCAGCCCTTGGTACCCAGTTATTCATAATATATAATAATAGGGTCATAGGGACCCAAAAGGCCCATTAGCCCATTGTGTCCATACTGGTCAAAAAACAACAACCCAATAATTGTCATCTATTTTTCCAGCAAAAGGGAATTAGATGCAATGTGTATTTAAGAAGGAATTAGATATAGTTCTTAGGATTAAAGGGATCAAAGAATATGGGGAGAAAGTAGGAACAGGGGACTGTGTTGGATGAACAGCCATGATCATATTGAATGGTGGAGAAGGGTTGAAGGGCCGAATGGCCTACTGCTGCTCCTGTGTTTGATGTTTCTATCTGTATCGCAGATAATGAAGGAATGTCTCTCATCAATTGAAGCCGGAAGTCAGATGTGTGTGGAGGTGGAAAATGTGGCCATGGTGACTAATGAATGCAGGTCAGTGAGGTGGTTCAGAAGACACATGGGAGAAACTGTTTTACTTTTTCCCTTGATGGAATGAGGGCATTGCTGGATCAGCAGCATTTATTGTCCATCCCTAATTACCCAGAGGGCAGTTTAGAGTCACCCACATTGCTGTGGGTCTGGGGTCACATGGTAAGGATGGCAGTTTCCTTCCCTAAAGGACATAAGGGAATCAGATGCTTTTTCCTGACAATCAATGATGGTTTCATGGTCATCATTAGTCTCTTAATTGCAGATTTTTTTTTGATTGAAATTGAATGCCACCATCTACTGGATTCTAACCCTGGTCCCCAGAACATTACCTGGATCTCTGGATTAACAGCTCAGCAATAACACCATTAGACCATCACCTCCCTTATCTCATTTTTGGCTGACTGTGAAAGCAAGGAGTTTGTTTATTCTGGAACCGTATAAAACCCCAGTTAGAGCACAGTGAGAGAACTGTGTACGGTTCTGGTCACCACATTACAGGAAGGATGTGATCCCTCGAGAGACCTGGACAGAGGAAGAGTTTGTGTGGAATGGGGACTTTGAGCTTTGAGGAATGGTTGGATTGGCTGGGAGTGTTTTCATTGGAACAGAGGTGGCTGAGGGGAGATTTGATGGTGGTGTGTAAAATGATGAGGGGCCTGGACAGAGTGGGTAGGAAGGACTGATTTCCACCAGCACAGAGGGCAATAACCCTGGGGAGAGATTGGAATCAGTTGGTTGCAGGATTAGAGGGGAGTTGAGGGTAATTGTTTTCACCCAGAGACTGGTGGGATGTGGGACTCACTGTCTGAAAGAGTGCTTTTCAAGTAATAATGGAGATTCACAAGGAAGCACAATTTAAAACAATGGAACAATTTACAGAGGAACCTCGATTACCTGAGCGACATGGGTAAGGAGTGTTTTGTTTGGATAATTGAAATCCGGGTAATACAGTTTAGCCAAACATTGGGATCTTACAATGTAGTTCGGATGATCCGAAATTCAGATAATCAAATGCCAGATAATCGAGGCTCCTCTGCATGTAGGTTAATCAAATATCCTATACATCAAAGAAGTTTAATATTTTAAACAATTAGATCTGATACTCTGCTTGGTCTTTTGCTGTTCTCTGTCAATTGAGGCCTTCAGGGCAATGAATAAAATTTATTGACATGAGAATGTGTGGAAGGGTTGATAATTCAGGAAATTAGTTGGTTCTGAATTGATTTAGACAAATAAAGAGGATCAGAATGGAAGCAATATGATATAATATAATGTGCAGACTACACCCAAAGGGTATTTCATCACGACTGTGCCACTTATTTTAAGAGCAGGAAAGTGCAGTCACTGACCAGATAGCAGTTGTGTAGCCTGAGACAGGAGATTGTGGGTTCAAATCCCACCAGAGACTTGAGCAGGTAATCCAGGTACTCCAGGTAGTTCTTCCATAACACAATGGTTGCATTGCTGTCCAAACCCCATGATATAGAAAAAAATCACATTTTAGAAACAGCACTTAAAGTCTTCGTGATGTAATCGGCCAACACATGTTTCAAAGTTAGTGCTTTAGAAACAGTGTTCCCAATTTGTCAATCATATTATAGCAAATTTGTGTTAATAAAATGCACATTATAGCAGAATGACCTGTACAGTACTGAGGGTGTACTGCACTGTTTTGAAGTTGGTGTCCTTCAGATGAGACGGATGCAGAAGACCTCAGCATTCTGGTCAATGTTTATTTCAACAGAATATTCTATTCAACAATTTGCTATTTTAATAAATCTAATATTCTCAAATTGTATTTTGCATTTGGTATTTCATAAACTACAAAGTGTTTCACTGGCTGTAAGCCACATAAAGAATGTCCCATGATTGTAAAAAGTGCCTTTAAAACAAGTTTTCTTTTCTTTTCTGAAGTTGCACAGATCAATACCAGACAACAGACACAGGCCCTGTTGTACGATTACACACAACACTGTGAGATTGTTGCACACCACCGAGCTGAAGTGTTCTGCAACTGATCAATCTCCAAGCTGTAGGGAACGGGTTCAACTTAGTCAGAAAAGGTAAGAAAATCCATCCAGTGATTCCCCTTTGCCAAGTGCACTCCTGTGGGACGGATCAGCCCTCTGATTCCTTCTCTAATTTGCCTGGCAACACATGATAAAGGCTCAGAAACAAAAAGTGATTACTTGGCCAAATTCTCAGTCAGAATATGGAGAACAGGGAAGAAAATTGAGAAAATAAATTTCCATTCCAAGAGAAAGAAATTGAGATCGGGTCAACACCTTACAGGAATAATCATCTTTCTACATTAAAAAGGTTATGATGGCACATTTCATTTTCTAGACACTTCTAGGTTCAGATACAGTCTGACATTTTCAAACACTAACCCTGCCAACTTGAAAACTTCAAAGATATTTCTGACACTACAAATGAGTCAGCACCTTAGGCACATCACCTCCACACACGCTCTCTGACTTGCTCCTTCATCACTGGTAGCTCTATTTAATCCCAAATCACCTACCACCATCACAAGGGCCACAGCTGTTCAAAAAGATGGCCCATCTTATCGGGATGACTGCCTGTTAAGTGAAACCGTGCCAAAACTGCACATGTCTGAGAACTCTAAATACTGCAACAGAATGAGAAACCAGTAGACTGCTGAGACTGAAATTTACATCAGTTGACAGGAAGAAGCTGAAGAAAACCAGAGGCGAAACACCATCAGTACACTACAACCAAAAGATACTCCACTCCACACATTGCCGAATTTCTACAGAGTTATAAAACATACGACACCAGGTTGTAGTCCAACAAGTTTACTTGGAAGTACTGTACTAGCTTTCAGAGTGCTGCTCCTTCATCAGCTAGCTGCAGACCAGGATCATAACATCCTGTGTCTTATGATCCTGCTTGACAATGACCTGATGAAGGAGAAGCACTCTGAAAGCTAGTACTGTACTTGCAAGTAAACCTGCTGGACTACAACCTGGTGTTGTGTGATTTTTAACTTTGTCCACCCCAGTCCAATACCAGCACCTCCACATTATAAATTTCATTCGATGCTAGGACAAAAACCATAACCCTTACTTAAGTCTCGGAACAAAGATGACATCTTTGGAAACTTCCAGAAATATCTGATATAAACATCACTTAAAAGAATCTTGACCTAATATACACAAGAGTGTTGATTCAATGCAAAGTTGACAAATCTAGTTTGGGAAAATGAAAAACATCATAGAGAATTTTAAATTTCTTTCATTTGCTATGATTCCATTTTTACAAATAGTTATTCCCATCTATTTGAATAAACATTCAAACACATGGATGAAGATTCTAAAAGACCAAGCACGCTGCCAGGGAGCCTCAATAAATGCTGAAACCCTCCATGAGAGTCCATGTAAATACCAAATACCAACACATTCTCAGGGACATTTTTAAAATGCTGACACCCCAGCAACACTGAAAACATTCCAGAAAACAGATAGGAAATAATAAACTTCCCAAAACGTATCCCATGAATACTAAACACACCCATATGCCCCTGGCAATACCAAACACTTTCCCAGGGTCACCACTTTGAAAACTCTGCCATCCCTTATGTAAGAACACCTGTCTTCCCCACCCGTTCTGGTCTCCATATGTCTCCAAGCCCACAGCAACATGGTTGGCTCTTCAGTCTGAAGTAGCCAAGTAAGCCACCTAGTTCTTCCATAAACTGCTGGGGAAGGTAAATAATAAAACCTAACACACCATGTAATAACAATCAAAGAACCAGAAATAACAGCGATCCCAGACAACTCTGCAAAGTTCTCCTTACTCATATTCAGGGATTGTGTCTAATTGCCCCACAGAACACTCAAGATTCAGCCTGACATAGTCACACCCAATTTACAGCCAATGTTGCACACTCCTCCTTAGCAGGACAGACTCAGCAGAGGTAGTGGCAGTATCATACAATTGGGAGTGAGTTGCTCTGGGAGACTTCAATATTGACTTCAGATTCCATAAGGTCTGAGGGCATCAGGTCAACCATGGACAACTTCCTGCTGATTCCCGCCACCCCCTAACTGGTGAATCAGTATTCCATGTTGAGGAAGTGGTGAGGATGGCAAGGGCTCAGAATGTACTCTAAGTATATGACTTCAGTTTTCATCTCCAAAAATACTTCCATAGCAGCACTAATGGCCAGGTTGGTGCAGGGTGGCACGGTGGCACAGTGGTTAGCACTGCTGCCTCACAGCGCCTGAAGACCCGGGTTCAATTCCCGACTCAGGCGACTGACTGTGTGGAGTTTGCACATTCTCCCCGTGTCTGCGTGGGTTTCCTCCGGGTACTCCGGTTTCCTCCCACAGTCCAAAGATGTGCGGGTCAGGTGAATTGGCCATGCTAAATTGCCCGTAGTGTTAGGTAAGGGGTAAATATAATGGTATGGGTATGGGTGGGTTGCGCTTCGGTGGGTCGGTGTGGACTTGTTGGGCCGAAGGGCCTGTTTCCACACTGTAAGTAATCTAATCTAATCTAAATTTGGTAGATTTGGTCTGCAGCACATAGTAACAAAACCAATGGGGAAAATAACCAACTTAACTCCATCCTTCTCTGATACTTATGAAGGGATAAGAGGACACTGCAATAGCAATAAGGCTTGAAAACATATTAACTATACGATTGGTGGTTTGTGCTCCAGAATGAGTCATATCTCTTGGCAATCTGTTTAAATGCAGCAACAACACTGACAACTACTAACAATGTGTAAATTTACCCAGGTTAATCCTGCCCTCAAAATGGAGGAATGTCCAAAGTATTCAAACGTTGCTCCATCTGTCTCTGCTTAACCTTCAGCAAAATGGTTGATCATCATTAACAATGCAATGAAGAAATACATTCCCAAATAAAACGGTGACTGATGCCCAGTTTGGCTTCTGTCAGGGCCATTCAGCTCCAATCCTCATTACATCCAATAATTGGGCTGACATTACGGGAGCTTTTGGTGAAGTATGATATCAAGGAGTGTTAGAAAAATTGAAACCAATGGAATTAGGAAATAGTTGTGCCTGTTGCAGGTTCAAACACCTCAGTCCCAGGGCATTGTCCTAGATCCAATCATCTTCAGAGTCCTTTTCTCCATAAGGTCTGAAATGGGGATGCTTCATGACTCACACTGTTGAATCCCATTCATAATTCCTCAGCTGTATTCCAAGTCACTATCAGTAAAACCTGAACAACATTCTAGAAGTCTTGGGCTGATAGGTTAGAAATAACATTGGTGACAAACAGTGCCAGACAATGACCAAAACATAGGATCCAGTCATCTCCCCTCATCATTCAGGACATTACCATCGTTGAATCCCACTAACAGTATCCTGGAGGATGTCACCATTTACCAGAAATGGAACTGGATTAGCCAAATAAACAAGGTTTACAGGAGGCTGTGAACTCTGTGCGAAGTAATTTACCTCCTGACTCGGCAAAGTCTGATGCAAAAAGTACAAGTCAGGATGCTTCAGAAGGGATTAACTCTGCTTTCTCTCCACAGATGCTGCCAGACCTGCTAGAGTTTAAGAAATTTCTGTTTTGTTTCCACATCAGGATGTCTGGATGAATGCAGCTTGGGGAAGAAGGCACTAAGTACAGTAAATCCCTCTGTCACACTGACAACTCAATGCTCTTCCAATTACATAGCTCTTCTTTGAGGTTTTCCCCTGTTTGGTTGAAAATTGAAAAAAAAAATTCTAATAATAGTTTCGTCTCACTGAGAAAGCTTCAGTCCAACCCACATCCTACAATCTGCTCTGAAAACTCTGCTCACATTTTGATAAAGTGCAACGCAGTTGCTGAAATATTCCACAACAAAAGTAAAACACACAATATTCTTAAAAAATGAATTCACTATTTTCCATGTTGACAGATCCATTAAAATTCCAGATACAAATTCAGATCATTGCCAAGAAGTCCAGTCCTTCCTTGGGCCAAAATATATTGTCTACTACATTTTGTTGAAACAAATGTGATTGTTTTTGAGATGTATTGCCTGCCGAAAAACAGGAATTATTACAAAAAATATTTCAAGAAGTTGAAATCAAGGACAATGTAGCACCCAATGGCACCCAATATAAGCCTTTTATATTCCTCAGTCACTGTTGCACAATGCCAGCAGTTCAGCAACCTATCAAGGCTTGTGTCTCAACACTATCCAAACTCCTGACCTCCACCTATGAAAGCAAAGATAACAAGTACATTGGAGCTCCCCTCCAAACCATGTACCACCAAAATTTGGAATTATAAAGACATTCCTTCACTGTCATTTGGTCAAACATCTGCAAAGTTCACCCTTACTGCAATTCAAAACTCACCACATTACGAAACACAATCAATGAAGAGTAATAAATGCTGCTATGCTTGCAATACTTGTGTCATGAATGACCAAAAAATAATAAGACATAGAATAAACAGACCAGGGGTATGGAACCTGCGGCCTTCCAGGCCATTGTGTGTGGCCTTTTGAATGAATCCAAATTTTGCAGAACAAATCTTTTACTTTTTTATTAATTTTTTTTCATCCTTTATTGTTTTATTTTAATCTTAACATGAATGTATTTAAAATACCAGAGAGTAAAAGAAAATTCAGCAAAATAATTCTCGCAGATTGACCGCCACAATAAAAAAATTGGTAAGTCATAAGGGCTATTTCGACACCTGCTATGCTCATGATTTAGTTATAATGCGACTCTAGATTGTACGTTATCTTCCCTGCCTGACTGGAGCCACTTCTGCCTGAGGCTGGTTGGCGAGAGCCTGTGTGTATCCAGTACACCAGTGTTTATCAACTGATGACAACAGTGCACGTGGCTTTCCATTTGAAGTGAAATTTGAGAATAGTTACATAGTTTAACAGTATCACCATTTATACAATTGAAGTCTCCTGGATGAGACCTTATTACATTACAACTAACATTATGTGGCCTTCCAACATAAAAAGTTTCCCCACCTCTGAAACAGACCATTCAACCCAAGTTCACTTCACCTTTCAGTAAGCTTATGGGTTATCTGATAATCTGCAACTCCACTTTCCTGCCTGTTCACATAACCTTCTATTTTCTTACTGGACAAAAATTAATTTTAGCTTTGAATATGTTTAGCTTCCCAGCCCTGACAATCTTGTGGTAAAGAATTCCACAGATTCACTGCCCTGAGAAGGAACTCCTCCTAACTGGTTTCAAATGAGCGACCCCTTACTCCGAGTTTATGCCCTCTGACCCTAGACTTTATCACAAACGTGAAATACTCTCTCAGCATCTACCCTGTCAAGTCTTCTAAGAATTCCTTATGTGTCAATCAGGTTCCCTCTCATTCTTTTAAACTCCAATCAATACGAGTCTAACTTATTCAACCTGTCATAAGAAAATCCCTCCATCCACAGAATTAACAGTGAACTTTCTCTGGATTATCTCAAATACCAGTATATTTTTCCTCAGATAAGGGGATCAAACTCTTCATGGTATAATTTTAGCAAGACCTCTCTATTTTTACACACTGCTCCCTTTGAAATAAAGGCCAAGAGTGCTTTGCCTTCACTATTACCTGCTGAGCTCAGCCTCTCAATTTACATGAATTAATTTTGAGTGAATCAGCCACCAGAAGAATAATTCCATCTGAATAACAGTAGAAATAGGTTAGCAAATGCAAAGACCATGAACTCATCACAAAGCTGGCACCAGAACAGCATCAAACATGAAGCACCTTTCCATCATAGATCTGTATGTTTCCTTCTTGTTGGGAAACAAAGAATTTGGCTTTTTTATTGAAGTGGGGAGTGGAAATCTAGCAAATCAGATATTGCTGACGGAATCACGGATGACCTATGTAGAAAGGGATCTGAACCACTGTAAGTCAGAGTAGGTGAGAACATCAGGTTTCCATCCTTTAAAGACATGAATAAACTATTTGTTGCAACAATGCATATGCCTGCACAATCGTGTGTTTGGAGGAGCTCATAGATACTTTAAATGCAGTGGTGCAAACTTCGGGCTGCTAGTCTAGAAAACAAAGTAACTAGTATGGAATATATGGAAGTTAATTTGGCAGTTATGTCATTAACTTTGTGGAGTAATGCATGTATCGGGTCATGTAACAGGGCTCAGGTAACAGATAATGGTAGCACACTCTGATAGGCTAGTTAAATCACACGATAGATGAGCTAATGTTAAAGATGATGGTGGTGCAATGTGATAGGTTAAGCGGTAGACCAGTGTGTCAGGCGATGATTAGTTTAGAGAGACAAAGCAAGCTAGTATGATTGGTTATGCTAATGCTATCAGATTAGTGTAGAAACTAGGAAAGTATAAACTGGAGAGACTCCAGGAGGAGGGTGGGCAGAAAGGACAGACAGTTTTTGATTGCCACAGCTTGTATTTGCAAATAAAAGTTTAACTTCATGAAGGATTTTCTGCATCTCCTGGTAATTTTCTTAGAGTAGTGGGTGTTCTTTCCACCACACCCCTCACAATCTCAGTCTCTTGTTTAAAATCTAGAATGAATCATTAATCTCTGGGACAATGTCCTCTTTGGCAACATTGAGTGTGAAGGTCAATGACACTCTCATTGTGACTTGATCTGGGTTGTCTCCAGTTAGTTTGTGCTTTTGTTCCGGGCCCAGACAGGCCTGACCAAACTGAGAGGGGAGGGAGAAGCAATAACATCCTCAGACAGAAAGAATACTCCCAGCAAGGGAGAGAGAGCATTAAAAGGGAGACCCCTCAAAGAGTGGGAACGGCAACAGCAACGCTCCCCAAAGCGGGAGAGGAGACAGTAACAGCGAGACCGCCTGGGGAGGGAAAGGGGACTGTAACTGCGATGCTCCCCAAAGAGAGAGAGGGGACAGGAACAGTGACACTCCTCAGGATGGGGAGGTCAGGAATTGCTTGTTCCCCACTTTCTCGCTGTGCTGTAATGTATGTTTCTGGGAAATTAGATTGTTTTATATTTTCACAGTAGACGAGGTGATTCACTAACAAGTATTCCAATTCCATATTTCCTATCACAGCAGATCCATTGAAGGTCATCCTTTCATTTGGAGCTTGCCCAGGTTTCTGTCCAGGCTGATACAGCATGATCTACCAGTGCTGCTCCTATTGGGCTAAACCATCACACACGAGGGAATCTGACGGGCACTTTCTCTTTGTGCTGGCAAAGGGAGAGATTTGCCTTTACTGCAATGGTGGCCAAAGAAATGAGTCAGTGGAGGTAGTTCCAGCTGAATATCATGTTCTGATGTTCATGATGGGATTAACCTCGACAGTTCCCATTTGCTTTAAACACCGACAGTGGAACAGGAAGTCACCACGCAGTGGTCTCCTGGTTCACACTGAGAAACCAAGTTGATGGTATAACTGTAGAGAGCAAGGCACTGGCTTGGACTCACCGAACAACCAGAGGCTTCAGCCAACAACTGGGTCACAGGCAAATGGCGTGTTGTATAAACTCTCAGAATCTCAGGGAACAAACACAACTACTGAGCTACAAAACTGAACAGGATATTTTTATTGCCAATTAGCATTCCAAAAATCAATTTGAAACATAACATTTATAAAACCTGGGTGCAATCTCATTTCAAATATAGCTACAAATACTACAGCCTTTTCTTTGAATGCTAGACGATAGTGAGATGAGAATTCAAACACCCACCCAGCCCTTCACTCGGTGTTGAAGATGCACTGTCCTCATTTGGAAATGTCTCAATAACACATAAGGAGAGAGAAATATTGAAAACAGTATTATCATGAGAACGTGTCCATTAAAAACGAGTACCATGATTTTAAATTATTCCAGCCATAGACAACACTGATGCATGTATGTCATTAGCTTGTTAAACAATATCAAGACGTCTGTGATCAGAAAGAGAAAAAGGACAATGTGCAGATTGTTGAACAGGACCCGACACCTGGACCTGAGGCAGGAGGAAGTGAGGACTGCAGATGCTGGAGATCAGAGCTGAAAATGTGTTGCTGGAAAAGCGCAGCAGGTCAGGCAGAATCTAAGGAGCAGGAGAATCGACGTATCAGGCATGAGCCCTTCTTCAGGAATGAGGAAAGTGTGTCCAGCAGGCTAAGATAGAAAGTAGGGAGGAGGGACTTGGGGGAGGGGCATTGGAAATGCAATAAGTGGAAGGAGGTCAAGGTGAGGGTGATAGGCCAGAGTGGGGGTGGGGTGTGGGCGGAGAGGTCAGGAAGAAGATTGCAGGTTAGGAAGGCGGTGCTGAGTTTGAGGGATTTGACTGGGACAAGGTTGGGAGAAGGGGAAATTAGGAAACTGGAGAAATCTAGGTTCATCCCTTGTGGTTGGAGGGTTCCTAGGAGGAAGGCGCTCTTCCTCCAGCCATCGTGTTGCTATGGTCTGGCGATGGAGGAGTCCAAGGACCTACATGTCCATGGTGGAGTGGGAGGCGGAGTTGAATGTTAAGCTATGGGGCGGTTGGGTTGGTTGGTTGGTCCGGGTGTCCCAGAGGTGTTCCCTGAAACGTTCCGCAAGTAGGTGGCCTGTCTCCCCTATATAGAGGAGGCCACATTGGGTGCAGCGGATGCAGTAAATGATGTGTGTGGAGGTGCAGGTGAATTTGTGGCGGATATGGAAGGATCCCTTGGGGCCTTGGAGGGAAGTAAAGGGGGAGGTGTGGGTGCAAGTATAGCATTTCTTGTGGTTGCAAGTGAAGGTCCCGGGAGTGGAGGTTGGGTTGGTGGGGAGTGTGGACCTGACGAGGGAGTCACGGAGGGAGAGGTCTTTTCGGAACGCTGATAAGAGAGGGGAGAGAAATATATCTCAGCCAAATCCCTCGAACTCAGCACCGCTTTCCTAACCTGCAATCTTCTTCCTGACCTCTCCACTCCCATTCCCACTCTCGCCTATCACCCTCACCTTGACCTATCACATTTCCAACGCCCCTCCCCCCAGTCCATCCTGAGGCAGGAGCCCAAGCTCCAACACACTGGCCTCACTTCATACCAACCTTCACACAGTGCGGGGTCATGAACTCCGGCCATCAATTCCTCAGTCATTATGAAATAAAATATTAACTCCTGTTCTTTTTACAGGTCATGACTGCCCTACTGTACTAAAGACTGAGATATGGTGTGTGTGTGTCTGTGTGAGAGACAGAGGTAGAGAGAGAGGCAGAGAAAGCCCTAAAACTCATGCAAAGATTCACCCTTTGTGATTCGGTTTGAATACACATTTGTTTGTTGGTGATTGAATGTTTGTCCTTTGTTCCCTGGAGTTCAAGATCCAGGACTGTTTTGAATCTGATTTGCATTTTGGAAATTTAACATGATTACTTTTAAGTTTAAGGACCCTTCAGTTGTTATGAAATAAAATGTTAACTCCTGTTCTTTTAACAGGTCATGACTGCCCTACTGTCAGTTTCTAACCAATCTCTTTTAACCTTACATGAAAGACAACCTTATTCAATTTCAAATCAGTTTAATATGGAGGAAAACAACATTATAAGTTTTTTTTGTTTCAGACTCGTTTATTTCCACTTAATTTTAAGATTGCTGTATTTTAATGGTGATTATTGGTAAGGACAGTTGTAGTCTTATTGAGTTTATCCCCTCCCTCAATGACAATTGAAGTTTCAGTTTAACATTAGCTTGTGATAAATCATCTAACCAAATTAATATCCTATGGTTAATATCTGTGTTTTTGGATTTGGCCATTATTCGTGCATTGGGAGTTTTTTTTTTCATTTGAATATACAAGACATTTTAAGGCAGCTCCAGTTGTTTCATGACCTTTGCATTGTAAATGGGCAATGACTGGTCAGGACCACTTAAGAATCCTCATCTTGGATTTAAATTAAGGGACTAAAGCCAGATAATTATAGTGGATTTCAAAGTTGTGAACCGTTTACATTTTGCATTTTCAATATTAAATACTGAATAAATGAATTTCCAAAATAAAATGTTGCATGTTATTCAGATCTATCTTGTAAAACTAATGACCATCACCACAGAGGAGATCTGCTCTCAAAACAAGACAAAGAGAACTAAGGTCTGTTGAGCCTCCAATGTCCACAAAATAAATGAAAACTTCTTTTCCAGACTCTTCTTCAGGTGGATCCCCACTCAGTAATGCGTAAAGTATGCTTGGTACCACTCCACTCAGTGCTCTCGCCAAAAACAAAATCCAAACTGAATTCTATCCATATCATTAGGTGTCCCTAACAAATGAAAAAGGATGCCTGCTGACTTAAGCAGGCACTGCTGACACCCAGCATTGCACCCTTTGGACAATAGGGATAGCCAAACATATCGAGCAACAGGGTGGTAAATCAATCACTGTTTCTTTTGTAGCATCACAGCCCCATTGCCATGGTGTTAGCGGGCTCCACAATTCACAGCCATATGATACAGTGACCAGGACAAGTGAATGAGACAAATCACCTATTTAATTATTCTCCTCTTGCAATTTTTGATTAGCTGAAAATTCAAATCCTAAAACTAGCTTTCAGATTATGACAATCAAGATTCCAAAATGTATTGTTAGGAACAGGCTTTAAAATTAGACAAACATAAATTGGTTAAATAAGGTTAAAATGAAACTAGAGGCAAGGAGATCAAGTACAGAAGGGAAGAGAATGATTCAATAAGAAGAATAAAGCAGCAGAGTACAGTTTTTAAAATGTCTTAGTCACTTGTTGGGTTCCCACCCTGAATTACAGATAATGATTATTTTATTTATTATTTTATAACAATATATTATAATATTTATAATAATCAATTATATTATCCCAAATCAAAATTATTTGGTGGGGTCGCTTGTTTTTATCCCTTTACACATTGTCAGTGACCTGTCCCATTGCCTCATGGTTAATTTAAAACATGGCTGCATTAATTCATTGTTAATTAAAGAATGGAACGCTACCTTCCTGGCTAGTTGAAGAAATTCTGCATGTGATTGGGGGATAGAGATATAGCAGATGGAACTCCCAAAAGCTAGGGAGGTGACTGTGAATAGGTATATAAAAAGAAGGGACATGAGAAAACAGTGTAAGGCCACTAAGGTTGAGGAATATATAAACAAGTTTAAAGCAACAATGCCACAAAATAAAGAACTTAGATTCTACTCGAAATCCCGAGCCTATGTCTGGCATACCGACCCTTTGTTGGGATTTTGTTCTTGTATACCCACAGAGCCCCTAACATCTCCTGATTGTCCCCAGCTTTAATTTTAAACCACCCACTTGTTGCAAACCTTTCCTTCTTTTGGAAATGAAGTCTTCATAGCCAATATCATGGTGATAAGTCACCTGTGCCATCCTAAACCAGGTCCCATCCCAGGAACTATAGTTATGTTAATGAGCCATGTCCCTGACTGCAAGACCAAACTGGACAAATTTGCTCAATATGTCCAAGGGTGATACAAATGTAAATGCAGTAAAATTCTTAGAGGTTGCCTTGTGGTTGGAGGGTTCCCAGGCGGAAGATGAGGCGCTCCTCCTCCAGCCGTCGTGTAGTTTATCTCAGCCGGCTTGGCTCTCTCTCTCTTATTCCTGATGAAGGGCTTATGCTCGAAACGTCGAATTCTCTATTCCTGAGATGCTGCCTAACCTGCTGTGCTTTGACCAGCAACACATTTGCAGCTGTGATCTCCAGCATCTGCAGACCTCATTTTTTACTCAAATTCTTAGAGTAACCTGAATATGAATGGCTTGTGTTACAAGACTGTAAGATTTGCCTATCTGTCTGATGTTTTTGCAATGTTTTCCACCTGGAGTCACTGACAGGACCCAGACCAACATTACGAAACAGTCCAGGAATTTCTAGTTGCAAATGAGGTGAGTGGTGGCTTTCTATTGGGATGGCCAGAACCGGACTGAACCATCATGCAAGTTACAGGTAAAACCAATTGTATCCAGCGCCCACGTGATCCCAAATGCCGTATGCCAGCCCTGATAGGGTTGTTTGGAACCAGGATACCCACTGGGGGTGGAACTACCTCATGTACCCACCCGACGATCACTGCTGGACAACCTTTTCCCAAGGGGATCCTGAAAATGGGGACAGGCAAGCCCCAGTATTTCCCCTTTGAGACTGGCAACAAGACAGCAAAATCCCCCAGGGACAAATGCCTGGCCCTTGCTTTAACTGTTGAAATGTGGCCAATGGGGAGTAATGTACCTCGGTGCTGACGTTGGGAATGTTTTCATCTTATCAAAAGGAAAATCTACTAACATGCACTGATTCTTCATTGTGCTTTTAATGTAATCCACGATTTTGGAGCCTTGTGCTAACATTGAAGACTTTTAACCTCAAGGGGGCAGTGTTATAGTAATGTTACTTTGTCCAATCAATCTGACAATTATCAAAATGTTCGGCTCATGCTGAAGAAGCTGATACTGTTTCTAAAGTAGGAGGCAAGTAGATGCAGCTGCCAAGAGGGCAGCCTTACACCCCAAACTTCTGATCCCATTGGGTCCCTAGCAAAACCCGGTTAGACACAGTATAAGGATGTGTGTGCCAGACCTGGGTAAGGTGCAGAAATCATGGTAGAATGAGACTGTCTGTTCAGTGCCAATTCACAATGTAGAGTTTGATTTCTGTATTGCTTACTGACTGTCATCATACCGGTTTAGATTGGTTAAATAAGGTTAAAATGAAACTAGAGGCAAGGAGATCATGTACAGAAGGGAAGAGAATGACGCAAAAAGAAGAATAAAGCAGCAGAGTACAGTATTTAAAATGTCTTAGTCACTTGTTGGGTTCCCACCCTGAATTACAGATAATGATTATTTTATTTATTATTTCATAATAATATGTTATAATATTTATAATAGTCAATTATATTAGCCCAAATCAAAATTATTTGGTGGGGTCGCTTGTTTTTATCCCTTTACACATTGTCAGTGACCTGTCCCATTGCCTCATGGTTAATTTAAAACATGGCTGCATTAATTCATTGTTAATGTAAGAATGGAAAGCTACCTTCCTGGCTCGTTGAAGAAATTCTGCATGTGATTGGGTTGTAGAGATATTGCAGATGGAACTCCCAATGTTTGGATTGCTTTCCATATTGTTTAGAAATTTGGAAGTAATTTGCAAATTTCCATTTCTGCAATAATTACAGATACTTTATATTACAAGGTACTACTGACTGAATTATCAAGTGATTTAGTTTCATACGTAGACGCTAAGCCTAAATGTCTTTGCTTTGTGTATGGAGCTTATAAGAATGCACACTGGTTAATTTGATTTATCTTTGGATTGGGCTGTTAGATCTAAGAAGGAGTGTCTGCCTGAGCTATTATCTTCACTTAAATATTTGATCCTGAACAGTGATGGTTTATAATTTTAAGACAGTACCAATGTCTAAATTTTAGGGTTAGCTCAATATTAGAAAATTTCAGATTGGATTGAAAGCTTTGTGTCATGTTACCATAATTTGGGGGCAGCATTGCCCTCCATGCAACATTCATCACCAACTTCTCTGCTCAAAATCACCATCTGGTTTCTACACTGAATTCTAAATACTGTCAACTACAGCTGTAGCTCAGGCCATTTGATTGGGCTAAAGGTTAATGTTTGATTTTTTTTAGAGAATACAACATATTGCAGTACTAATCTAAATTTTAGGTAATATTGATGTTTTTAGTAGTAAAACTTTGAGGAGTATTACATCTTAGCAAAGCTGGATTGATTCAAAATAGGTTTGCTTAATTCACCCATGCCTGGGCACCTCCGTATAAAGTAAGAAAATAATGGGTAGGAAAGGAATCTCGAGTGCAGAGTTTAAAATGAACGAGCCTTTTGCCAGTGTGGGCAATATATTTACTCAAGTGGGCTATTTGAACTTGATTAATTTGAGAATTATTTATTTCAAAATTGCTCTTAGCCTGCTGAAGAGCACAAATTACGGCCTCAAATAGGGTACTCCCTCAATACTCAAACCAGAATATGGGTGACTCTTACGAGATGAGTTTGTGTTTCTTCTTTGCTGCTGTCTATTTTAATTGATTATGTGTATATACAAGGAGGAAACGGTTTATATTTTATTACAATGGACACTCCGCGGCCTCCTACCTTGCAAGGGGGAGTTGATAAAGATCGAACTTGACCTGCTGTGTGGACTTGCCATTGACAGCATTCGTGCATAAGAAGGTACAGTTTACCTGTGCGATCCTGAGCAAACAGAGACTGTGTACCAATTACGCCAGGAAGGTGTCCTTGTGTGCCGAGAAGCTGAATGTTACCAAGAATGACCATTGCAGTGATCAACTGCATCAAAAAGATTGAACAGTTAATTTACAGAACAAGTCTAAATGGTCTTTACCCTGTAAAGGTGTTATGTGCCAGTTGATTACATTTGTAGAATGGGAATCCCTGGTAAGCCTTGTCTCCTTTCAGATAGATCATGTTAAAATAGACAAAGGGGGGATGTTATCCTTCACTAGCAATATGTTTCTAACAACCCATAATAAAATATTTGGAGAGGATGAAGTAGTTTATTATGTCCTTATTTCAGCAAGAGACTCCCTGACCCCTTTTATCCTTCCAGGGATGAGGAGGATGCACTTATGTAAAAGTGCCTAAAATTATCCCTGTACTATGATTAAATGTATCAGTCATCACTACTTCCTTGAAGGACCTTGCATCTCATGTGTATGCCTTAAGGAGAAATGTGTCTCTATTACCACTGGTATTCAAACTCTTTGTAAGGTTGGTAACAACACCCACCTTCGTTATGATACCCCTAATGGCACTGATATTTTCCCAATTATTGGATGGGTAGAACTATTCTGGGATGTCAACCACATCCCTTATCCACCCACCTCATTTGACTAAATAATTTTCAGCCTTTACGTTCGGGGCCAAATTACGTAATCATGAATTACACAGGTACTCCAGGAAGTTACAAAGATAGGCCCAATTCTTATTGGGAAGGTCCCTCCATTATCTATACTAAACCTGGATAGTATTTTTTCTGTTACCATAAGGCTATACCTACCTTTTCCTGAATAGAGCAGGTACACATCATGATGTATCTGTAGGAACACTATTTCCAACTACTGTTCCCTGTCCAATTACCTGGCAACAAGACTCAAATTCCCTGATTAAACATTCACTTTCTCCTGACTTTTGTGCAGAATGGAAGAATGCAAGGGTTCTATCAAAAAATAAAACTCACTCATTGGCATATGCAGCTCTTAGTGTTCTTTCTATAGGAGGGTCTTCAGGAGTTATTAGTCATCAAAACCATAATTATCTCATTTGTGGACTCATAATTTCATGAAATGAGACAACTGCTGCCCTAATAGAAATTAGGGACATGCTTTCAGAATTGTGCCTATTTACCCAACAAAATCACTATGCTTTTGATTACATACTTGTGAAGGAAGGTGGAGTTTGCACCATAGTCAAAGGAAAGTGTATCATGGGAGTCACTAATTTCATCGAAAACATTACTAGACATTTCGATAGCATCCACACTTTTGTCAACCAAATGAATGAAGGTGCAGGATTGGGAGATTGGGGTTTTGGCTCATGGTACAACTGGCGAATCCATATGGCTATGTACGCTGCTATTGGTTTAGTTGGTCTTTTCGTTGGTATTGCTATTGTTAAGAGTATTATTGCTAAAATATTAATTTCTATTGACAACATTGGCTCCACCCAGAGAACGTTTCTTCTCCACTTAGATGATGATGAGAAGCATCATCGCCTGCCCCTGATTCATCTTCGGAGGAAGAGAAAATATTGCAGTCTTTCGCTGCCCTTGGATTGGATTAATTTGATCCATGCCTTTATGGTGTGGTCATAGAATGACAAAGGGGGGAATGAGGATCTAAAATTTGAATTTATGTTATTGTCAGAAGCAACAAATATATGTAGATTTTTATTAACCACAAAATGGATTTTCAATTTAAAATAACACAACAACATGGCTGAAAGTAATGATTTGACTCTTGTTAACTTGTGCTGCTGCTTTGCTGGATTAAGCTAAATACAAGTTAAGAGAATACAATGGATTTTTCAGAATAGGAATTATAAGACAGTGATTTGGTATTTGAACTAATCCTGAACTAGCAAACCTGGGGTGATTCTGTGCACATAGCAATCTGTTTCCCAGGGAATATCATTGGACTGGCCTGTTGGCAATCATATCACTTTATTATGGTTGATCGAACTTTTCTTGTAATTAAGAACCCTTTCCTAGGAAATATCATTGGATTAACCTGCTGGAAATCATGTCAATTTATTATATGTGATTGGTCTTTTCTTGTAATTAAGGCTGTCCTATCTCTTAAAAATCATATAAATAATGTGTAATTTTTGAATATAATTGTGCCATTTCTCCATGGAACACAGAAGCTTTCAACCTCCGTGTCGCTGGACAAATCTGCACCTGGCTGCCTTAATTTATTAAACTAGTAACCTTGCTTTAACCAGACCGTACTCCTAGTGATTCTTTTGACTGATCATGAGACCGAGGGGTCCTGTAAAGGGGTCTACATCATCATTGGGATTTGAACAAAAAAAAACCCATGAAACTCAATGTCATGTTCATGAATGTTCTTTGGGCAAGGGAACCCAGTCATCACCCGGTCTGTGACTCCAGTCTCACACTGACCCAATCAATTCTTAACGGCCCCATGATCTGGTTCAGCAAAGAACTCAGTCCGAGCAGCTGGAGATGGGCAATACATTTGAGGCGTATCACTGGCATTCATGCCCTGAGAAGGAATAATGTCTCCCTTTTAGCCTCTGAGGCACCACACTCTCATTGTTCTGGGTCTCTAATCCTCTCACATTAATTCATTCAGTGATGGCATTTTGCGAAGAGCTTTTATTTTGAACTCTAAGTTCTCTTTTCCCCAGGATTCTCTCCTCTTCACCCCCACCCAAAAAAGCTTTGCTGTGCAGAGTGAGAGCTCTCTGTGTTCTCTGAGGCCTCGCTCTGTCTCTGTCTGCCTCCCTTCCAACTGAAGACAAAACGTATGTTTCCCAAACCCTGTGGCGATAAGAAGGCAGCTGAGAAAAATAATGTAATGAGAGTTGAGTTGGGTTTGTTAAAGAAAATAATGTTTGTTTTGAAATTATATTTCTGTCAGTGAGTGACAAAGGAAAGATGGGGGTCCAGGATTGCTGCAGCCACTGCCAGAACATAGGACCCAGGAGCAGGAGCAGGCCTTTTGGGAGCTGCTGTGTCAATGAAGAAGATCACTGCTCATCTGGGTGTGGTCTCAACTGCACTTTCTGCTTCCCCCAATTATACTTAACTGTAATGTTCATCAAAAATCAGTCTACTTCAACCTTGAGTAAACTTAATGACCCAACCTCCATTCCCATGTAGAGAAGAGAATTCCACAGACTGTTGACCCTCAGCCATCAAAACAAAACCTCCTGGTTTTAAATGGGAGACTGCTTTGTGTTAAATTGACCCTCTAGTTCTTGTCTGCCCTACAACAGGAACCATCCTCTCAGTATCCAGCCTGTCATGTTTCCTTAAGACCTGAAACTGTTAATGAGAACAAACAGGTTGCATAAGTGAGGCTTTTCCTCTGGAAATGATTAACAATGTTGATGTAAACTGTTTTCTCCAGTGCCGGAGTTCAGAACAAGAGGGTTGTTAAAATTAAAATTAGGATGATTTCAGGAAGAACTCCTTCTGAAAAAGTGTGAAAGTCCAGAACTCGCGATTGGAAAAGCTGTCAAGGCCGGGGTTCGATGTTCATTCGCTCAGGACAGTAAGGTTTACAGAACTAAGGGGGAATGTGTTCCTGGTTATCCACGGCCGAACTGACTGGGGAATTTGGTCAAAACAGATGATAATTTATTTAAAATAAATGTTAACAATAAATCTATGTTAACCTGAGTGTACAAGGCATAATTTCAAAGTTTTTTGATGATATAAAACTTTGAAGTATTGCGGCTTATGAAGAAGATAGTGTCGAACTTCAAAAAGGATGTCGGTAAGATAATGGAATGAGCAGATGATTGCAGATACAATTTAATGGAAAGAGATGTCGGTGATATATTTTGGAAGGAAAATGTGGTGAGACAAATCAAACTAAAGGATACAAATATGGATAGCTGTAGGGGCAGTAGGACCTGGATGCTTATGTGCATTAGTCACTGAAGGTGTCAGCACAGGTAGCTGTTTTCATGAGAGAGCAGCTGATAAAGCAGATGCCATATCAACATTAGCATAGAATACAGTCTGGATATGAAAAAAATGTTACGTTATCAGGGGTAATACAAAACTAAAATAAACTCCCTCATTTAAGAATGAGAAAAGCAGAATTCTTTGTCTTGCATACAGTCATAGGTCTTTGAAACTCTTGTTCAAAAGGTCAACAGAAATCTCTGAATAGTTGTAATGAAGAATTAGACAGCCTTTCATCCCTTGCTTATCAGTAATCTATCAGAGTTAGGCAAGGATGTGGAATAATCAGATCCGCCATGTGGAACAGGATCAAGAGGATGAATCTTCTTCATCTGTCCGTAATTCGTATAATTGTGTGTCTCTAAAAGCCAGGAAGATGTGATTAGATTACTTGCTGTGTGGAAACAGGCCCTTCGGCCCAACAAGTCCACATTGACCCGCCGAAGCGCATCCACTCAGACCCATTCCCCTACATTTACCCCTGCACCTAACACTACGGGCAATTTAGCGTGGCCAATTCACCTAACCTGTACATTTTTGGACTGTGGGAGGAAACCGGAGCACCTGGAGGACATCCACACAGATACGGGGAGAATGTGCAAATTCTACATAGTCAGTCGCCTGAGGCAGGAATTGAACCCGGGTTATATGACAAGTTGCTTTTGCCTCAACTGATGTATTAAGTCCAGTTCCACCGTTGAAAGTGCAGCCCCTTGAAAGCTTGTGGTTTTCAATAAAGCAGCTGAAGTGGCTGCTGGTTTGTGGGAGCGCAAATGGAATGGGACATTACCCATAATCCTCAGCAGCAGGGCAAGTGCTCTCTCGTCACTAGAGGGCAGCTGCTTCACTGTCCTTGATCAGTAAAAAGTAAACTGCAAAGATGCAGAGTGTGTCCAGCTTCAGAAGCAGGGTACTGATCGTACCACAATGAAAATGTACCCTGTGATAAGAAAAGTACTTTGGTGCAACTTGTGATTGTCTTCACAGTGTGCTGTTTTGTTCTTTCTATGATACAAATGGACAATATCTGTATCGAGAGGCACAAAGTATATTTCCTCCTCAAACCCCTTTCCAAAACACCCTCTCCATCTTGCTTTACTCCTTATTGACTCTTCTACCATTGTCCCTGTTCCCTCACTCCGTCCCTGTCCCAGAGGGATTGATGGCTGGAGTTCATGACCCCGCACTGTGTGAAGGTTGGTGTGAAGTGAGGCCAGTGTGTAGGGGCCTGTTCAACAATCTGCACATTGTCCTTCTTCTCTTTCTGACTGTACTGGAGTTTTCAAGCTGCAGTAACTTGCTGGCAACAAACTGTCTTGTCTAAAGTGTTCCCAGCACTGGACAGATCTCTGCTGTTGATTGTTTTCTCTCAGGAGCCCGCTCTGTACTAAATGCCTGTTATCAATCGTGTGTTAGAGTTTATATGTCAGCTGCTGCTTCCTTGCTATGGTACTGAAAAAAACATCAATGCATCTTCAGATTTAAAATACTGTCTTCATGAAAGTGTTTGGCAGACTTTTAACATCATTTAACAAACTAATGATGGGAATGCATCAGTGTTGTTTATGGCTGGGAGCATTTAACATCATGGTCTTAGTTTTTAATGGATCCTCACTCGTGGTAATGCAGTTTGCAATGTTCCTCTCCCCTTTCGTGTTATTAAAAGGCTTTGAACCGTGTTACGCTGAGGACAGTGCAACTTCAACACCTTGTGATGGAGTGGGTGGCTGAATTCCTATCTCATTATTGTCCAGCTTTCAAAGAAAATGCTGTAGTCTCTGAAATTAGATTGTACCCAGGTTTTATACATATTGTGTTTGGATTTCATTTTTGGAATGCTGATTTTCATAAAAATATCCTGTTTGGTTTTGTAGCTCAGTAGTTGTGTTGTTCCATGAGATACTGAGACAGGTGGGAAGGCATAGAGATAAAATATAAAAGGAGAGAGAATTATATTTTTGTTATACCACCCTTGAACTTAGGATGTTCGAAAATATTTTACAGCCAATGGAATCCTTCCAAAAACCAGACATTATTGTGATGTGGGAACTGTGACAGCCTGGGCAATGCAGATCTTTTGGTAGCACCACCCAGAGATTGGAGGCTGCTACTGCAGGCAGGCGACAAACCAGCTCCACTGTGAGGGAAGGACATTGGAGCACATAAGGATATGGGAAATAGGAGTTGGAGAACGACTCCAACGGCTGTCCATTCTTTCTTAAATACAGAGAGCAAAATTTTACACAATACCCCAGATGCAGCCTCACTAATACCCTGTACAGTTTTAACAAGACTTCTCTACTTTTAAATTGCAACCCCCAGCAATAAAGTTGAAAATTCCATTCGCCTTCTCAATTACTCGCTGTACCTGCACTAACTTTCAGTGTTTCATGCACATTACTACCCCGATCACTCTGTACTGCATTTTATTGGAATCTCTCACTATTTAAATAATAGTCGGCCTTTAGATTATTCTGACCCATGTTCATGGTCTCACACTTTCTGATATTAAATTCCATCCACTGTGGATTAGTGTTTCATTTCCAGTTTGGTCTTCTCTTTGTGATTGACTGTCTCAATGCATCTGTCTGTAGCATGCCCCATTCCCATTTGTTTGTGAGCCTCACCCTTGATTGTCTAACCCTTTCCTGCTGGTTCCATTCAATGACAGGCAGGAGGCTGGAAGAATACAGCAGGTCAGGCAGCATCAGGCGGTGGAGAAGCTGATGTTTCGGGTGTAACCCTTCTTCAGGAATGGGGTGGGTTTAGGGGGAGCTGCAGATAAAGAGGTGGCGGGGGACAGGATGATGAAGTGGGGATAGGTGATGACAGGTGGAGGGTATGACCTGGTTGGTCAGTGGGAGGAATGAATCTGGTAGGTGTAAGGGAGTAGTGGAAGGGAGGGAGAGGTGCTGGCAAGGGAGTCAGGGGATGGGAAAGGAGGTTATTTGAAATTGGAGAACTCAGTGTTGAGTCATCTGGTCTGTATGCTGCCAGAAGGAAGATGAGATGTTGTTGCTCCAATATGTGGTTTGCTTCATTGTGGCAATGGAGGAGGCCAATGATGGTCATGTCAAAAATGGAGTGGGAAGGGGAATTAAAATGTGTGATGACTGGTAGGACTGCTTGGCCACTGTGGGTCCGGCTGAGATGTTCGGTGAAATGTTCCTCAGTTTACGTTTGCTCTTCCCGATGTAGAGAAGACCACATGGGGATCACCTGATGCAGTAATCTAGGTTGGAGGAGAAGCAGGTGAACCTCTGTCTCACCTGGAAGGACTGTTTGGGGCCCTGGATGGAGGTGTGGGATTGGTGTACCAGCAGGCTTTGCATATTTTCAGGTTTCAGGGGAAGGTACCGAGGGGTTCGGGATGGTTGCAGTGCGAGTGGCACAGATCAAGAATTATCGAAGGGAATGGTCCTTGTGGAAGGAAGCCAGGGGTGGGGAGAGGAAGAGGTATTTGGTGGTGTGGTCTAGTTAGAGTTGATGGAAGTGTTTAAGAATGATGCATTGGATTCAGAGATTGGTGGGTGATAGGTGACGACAATAGGGATTCTGCCATTATTGTATTTAGAGGGGGGTGGGTTTAGAGCAGTGGAACAGGAAATAGACGTGGTGCAGTGGATGGCAGAAGGAGGAAAAACACATCTGTGATCAGTGAAATATCTCCTCATCCGAGCAGATAGGGTGGAGGCAGAGGAATTTGGAGAATGAGATGGAGTTCTTACAGGATACTGGGTGGGAGGAGGTGTAGTCTAGTAAAATATGGGAGTCTGTGGGTATGTAGTAAACTTCTGTCTGTAGATTATCACCAGAATTGGAAATAGGTCAAAAAGGGGGAGGAAGGTGTCCGAGATGGACCAAGGGAATATGAGGACGGAGTGGAAGTTGTGGGCAAAGCCGATGAACTGCTCCAGTTCAGCCTGGGTGCAGGTCACTGCACTGATGCAGTCATTGGTGTAATGGCAGAAGAGTTGGTGCACAGTGCCTGTGTAGATACTGAAGAGGGATTGTATAACACAGTCGATAAAGAAGCAGGCATAGCTGGGGCCTATCTGGGTGCCCATGGCCAACCCCTGGATTTGGAGGAAATGGGAGGAGTTAAAGTAAACATTGTTGGGGGTGAGGACTAGTTCAGCAAGGCAGAGGAAGGTATTGACAGAGAGGGACTGGATAGGTCTGTTGCAGAGGAAATGGTGGATGGTCTGGAGGCCATCCTTATCGGGTATGGATATATATAAGGTCTGCACATCCATAGTGGAGATAAAGTGCTCAGGGCTGGGGATCTGGACATTACTGAAGAGATGGAGGGTGTGGTTGGTGTAATGGATGTAGGTGTGAAGTAAGTGCCTGAACCAAGGAGGAGAGTTGAGGTAGGATGAGAGGAGTTCAGTGGAGCAGGAGCATGCTGGGACAATGGGTCAGGCAGGGTAGTTGGACTTGTGGATCTTGAGGAGCAGATAGAACTGGGCATTGTGGGGCTGGGGGTATATGAGATTGGAGGCAATGGAGGGGAGGTCACTGGAGACAATGAGGCCACTGATAGTGCAAGTGATTTTGACCTGATGGGTCACCGCGGGGTCATGGGCAGGGGAGAAGTAGGGCATGGTGATGGAGAATTGGCGTTCAGTCTCTGTGACATTTAGGTCTGTTCTCCAGACTATCATCACCTCACCTTTGTCTGTGGGTTTGATAGTGAACCAGGGGTTGGTGCGGAGAGAATGGAGTCCTCAATCAGAGGGGGAGGTGGTTGGAGAGGGTGACGGGGGTGGGGGAGGTGGAGAAATTGAGGCGGCTATGTCACGTCAGTGGTCAGCACTGAAGAGGTCGAGGATCTGTGCACACCTGGTGGTGGGAGATGGGGGGTTGGCCAAATGGAGGAGGAAGGTTGGAGGTGGGAGGAGGGGTCCTCAGAGGGAGGTTGGTAGTTTTTGTTAAGAAGAGCTCCACGTCCTGGTGGGTGCGAGTTTCGTTGAGATGGGGGTCAGGCAGGAATGTCTGTGAGCCCTTTCCTGAGGATGGACCTTTTGGCCTCAGAGAGTTTGAGGCCGGGGGTGGGGAGGGATTGTAAAAATGGGGCAAGGCTCGGGGTGAGGTTTTTGGGGAGGGCCCAAGGTGGCTGAAGGAGGGGAGGGGGGAAAGGTGATGGCATGTGGTGGGTGAGGGTTGATTGTGATGTAGCACTGGGGAATGGGTGTGGGAGAGAAAGGAGATTGGGGCGGAGGTAAGTTGTGGAGTGAGGTGGGGGAGTGGGAAGGTGGGGATGAGGTGAAGAGGGAGAAGTGGAGGGATAGGGTGCAATGTGGGGGTGTATGGGTGAGGAGGGTGAGTGAGTGTGCTGGCTGGCTGCAGGTAGGCAGTTGGACTCAGGGTGACTCTGGGAAATGAAGTCGGAGTCTTGGTTGCAGAGTGGGAGGGGCCAGAGATGGATGCAAAAGCTGGAGTGAAGTCAAGGCAGGTCCGAATGTTTTGACTCGGGTTCGATTCCAGCCTCAGGCAAATGTCTGTGTGGAGTTTGCACATTCTCCCCATGTCTGCGTAGGTTTCCTCTAAGTGCTCTGGTTTCCTCCCACAATCTAAAGACGTGCAAGTTAGGTGAATTGGCTGTGCTAAATTGCCCATAGTGGGCAGGGATGGGTAGGTTAGATTCATTAGTCAGGGGAAAAGTAGAGTAATGGGATGGGGATTGGGTCTTGGGTGGGTTACTCTTCCAAGGGTCAGTGTGGACTTGTTGGGCCAAATAACCTGTTTCCTCACAATAGAGATTCTATGACAGTCCATTCCAGATTCCCACCACCCACTGAGTGAAAATGTTCTTCACTTGCGGTGTTCATAATGAAACCTTTCAAACCATTCATTTTGTCTCGTGCCATTTAGCTCTTGAGATCATTGTTCAATAAATGTTTTATTCTTTTATATATAATATGAGTTCCCTGACAGGGACAGTTAACCTTGTCCAATCAGGGAGTCCTGGCTGACAGATGAAAAGGTGACTGTCAAACGGCAGTGCTTGGACCCGACGTAGTGCACTAGTTGGAGGATGCTCAGGTGTGCAGTGGGATCCTGTCCGCGCTCACCCAGCCCGGACGGAATTTCACACTGGCCCCAAGGTCCCGTACTTCCCGCGGGAGCCTGTGCCCCACAACCTGAGCCGCCTCCGTAATTTTAACTTTGTCCCGTTCAAGGACGTTAAAAGGTGTGTCCTATATCGACTGCTGCTGCACACCGTCCACCTCTTCTCCCTCATCCACCGCCCGGACACGCCCTGGCGTGCCCATTTGCCACCGGGCGGTGGGGATCCCCAGTGGAGGGCTCTCTACGCAGGAGTCCTCCCCCTTTCTCTCGGGGATCTGGGGTGGAGGGTGCTGCACGCAGCAGTCCCCTGCAACCGCAGATTGCGGTGGTTCACGGACTCCCAGCCCAACTGCTTGTTCTGTGGCGCTGTGGAGTCCGTGGACCATGTGTATGTTGGGTGTGGGCGTTTGCACCCCCTTTTTGATTTTCTGAAAAACCTTCTCCTCTGCTTTTGGTTGCACTTCAGTCCCACGCTCCTGATCTTCGGGCACCCAGTGCGGAGGAGGGAGGGCAGGTCTGAAGACCTCCTCGTGGGTCTGCTCCTGGGCCTGGCCAAACTGGCCATAAACAGGTCCAGGCAGCGGGCCGTGGAGGGGGTCGTTAGGGCCGACTGCCTGCCCCTCTTCCGCGGTTATGTTAGGGCCCGGGTGTCCTTGGAGAAGGAGCACGCGGTGTCCACCAACACCCTGGAGTTGTTCAAGGAGAGGTGGGCGCCGCAGGGAGTGGAGTGCATCATTTCCCCCTCGAACTCTATTTTGATTTAGTTCCTGCCCTCCCCTTCACTGTTTTGATCACACAGCATTGCCCTTTGACGTGAAGGGCACTGCTTGTCACAGACCACTTGGGTGTTTTCCTACTTTTCCTGGTGGTGGATATTGAATAAAGATTTGTGCACTTTGCGTCTCTCACTATGTCTCACAACTACACACACGCACACACACCATGGGTGCTGGGGAAAATAAGCACTACCGCAGTTAGGCGGTAGTGTGGGGTTAATAAAAAAAAAGAAGGAAAAAAGAAGAAAAAAAAAGAAAAGAAAAAAAAATCAACAGGAGTTTCTCCCCTTCACTGTTTGATCACACAGCATTGCCAAAAAGAAAAAGAAAAAAAAAGAGAAAAAAAGAAAGAAAAAAAAACCAGGATAAAAGAAAAAATAAAAAAAAGAAAAGGTGACTGTCAAACGGCGGTGCTTGGACCCGACGTAGTGCACTAGTTGGAGGATGCTCAGGTGTGCAGTGGGATCCTGTCCGCGCTCACCCAGCCCGGACGGAATTTCACACTGGCCCCAAGGTCCCGTACTTCCCGCGGGAGCCTGTGCCCCACAACCTGAGCCGCCTCCGTAATTTTAATTTTGTCCCCTTCAAGGACGTTAAAAGGCGGGTCCTGTACAGACTGCTGCTGCACACCGTCCACCTCTTCTCCCTCATCCACCGCCCGGACACGCCCTGGTGTGCCCATTTGCCACCGGGCGGTGGGGATCCCCAGTGGAGGGCCCTCTACGCTGGAGTCCTCCCCCTTTCTCTCGGGGATCTGGGGTGGAGGGTGCTGCACGCAGCAGTCCCCTGCAACCGCAGATTGCGGTGGTTCACGGACTCCCAGCCCAACTGCTTGTTCTGTGGCGCTGTGGAGTCCGTGGACCATGTGTATATTGGGTGTGGGCGTTTGCACTCCCTTTTTGATTTTCTTTAAAACCTTCTCCTCTGCTTTTGGTTGCACTTCAGTCCCACGCTCCTGATCTTCGGGCACCCGGTGCGGAGGAGGGAGGGCAGGTCTGAAGACCTCCTCGTGGGTCTGCTCCTGGGCCTGGCCAAACTGGCCATAAACAGGTCCAGACAGCGGGCCGTGGAGGGGGTCGTTAGGGCCGACTGCCTGCCCCTCTTCCGCGGTTACGTTAGGGCCCGGGTGTCCTTGGAGAAGGAGCACGCGGTGTCCACCAACACCCTGGAGTTGTTCAGGGAGAGGTGGGCGCCACAGGGAGTGGAGTGCATCATTTCCCCCTCCAACGCTATTTTAATTTAGTCCTTGCCCTCCCCTTCACTGTTTTGATCACACAGCATTGCCCTTTGATGTGAAGGGCACTGCTTGTCACAGGCCACTCGGGTGTTTTCCTACTTTTCCTGGTGGTGGAAATTGATTAAAGATTTGTACACCTTGTCTCTCACTGTGTCTCACACCTGCGCACACACACCATGGGTGCTGGGGTTTAAAATAATAAGCACTACCGCAGTTAGGCGGTAGTGTGGGGGAAAAAAAAGAAAAATATAACCACATTAGTGTAAAAAAAAAGAAAAAGGGAAAAAAGAAGAGGAGTGCCAGGGCCCTGCTTGTCACTGGCCACTCGGGTGTTTTCCTATCTTCCTGGTGGTGGAAATTGAATAAAGATTCATGCACTTTGTGTCTCTCACTGTGTCTCACACCTGCACACACACACCAAAAAAAAAGAAAGAAAAAAAAGAAAGAGAGAAAAAAAAAAGAAAAGGGGACTGTCAAACGGCGGTGCTTGGACCCAACGTAGTGCACTAGTTGGAGGATGCTCAGGTGTGCAGTGGGATCCTATCCGCGCTCACCCAGCCCGGACGGAATTTCACACTGGCCCCAAGGTTCCGTACTTTCCGCGGGAGCCTGTGCCCCACAACCTGAGCCACCTCCGGAATTTTAATTTAGTCCCTTTTAAGGATGTAAAGGCGGGCCCCGTATCGACTGCTGCTGCACACCGTCCATCTCTTCTCCCTTATCCACCATCCGGACACGCCTTGGCGTGCCCATTTGCCACCAGGCGGTGGAGATCCCCAGTGGAGGGCTTTCTACGTAGGAGTCCTCCCCCTTTCTCTTGGGGATCTGGAGTGGAGGGTGCTGCACGCAGCGGTCCCCTGCAACTGCTGATTGCGGTGGTTCACGGACTCCGGGCCCAACTGCTTGTTCTGTGCAGCTGTGGAGTCCTTGGACCATGTGTATATTGGGTGTGGGCATTTGCACTCCCTTTTTGATTTTCTTAAAAACCTCCTCCTCTGCTCGTGGGTCTGCTCCTGGGCCTGGCCAAACAGGTCCAGGCAGCGGGCCGTGGAGGGGGTCATTTGTGCCGACTGCCTGCCCCTCTTCCGCGGTTACGTTAGAGCCCGGGTGTCCTTGGAGAAGGAGCACGCGGTCTCCACCAACACCCTGGAGTTGTTCAGGGAGAGGTGGATGCCGCAGGGAGTGGAGTGTATTATCTCCCCCTTCAACTCTATTTTGATTTAATCCCTGCCCTCCTTGATCACTGCTTGATCACACAGCATTGCCCTTTGATGCGAAGGCCACTGCTCGTCACAGGCCACTCGGGTGTTTCCTTTCTTCCTGGTGGTGGAAACTGAATAAAGATTCATACACCTTGTTCTCTCACTGTGTCTCACACCTGCACACACACACATGGGTGCTGGGAAAAAATAAGCATGACCGCAGTTAGGCGGTACTGTGAGGTAATAGAAAAAAAATAAACAGGAGTGTCAGAGGTTCTAAAATAAAGGGGAGTGTCAGAAGGACTGATACTCTGGTATCTGACTCTGAATAACAACCTGACAACCAACCCCCCTCCTTCTGTCACCCTCAATCTCCCCATGCTTACTCTTGATGCCCCTTTGATCCAGCCTGTGCTGCCTTTGGAAGAGGCTGACCTTCCCTCCCTACCTCACCCAGGAACATGGTCATCATCCTGAAGGAGCACAGTCATGTTTTTAACCTGAGGGGCATCACAGCTGGGACAGGAGGAGAGAACTTGGCACCTTCATGGTGGTCATCCCTGTCATTAATCCACTGCAACCTCTCTTGGGGCTGCAAGAATTCAACCTCCCTCCCTCAGACAGCCTCCCTCCCTGGAAGGTAATATTGCTGCTCCTAATTTCGGGCTAATTGACAACTGAAATACAACTGTGGTGAGCCAGCATTGGCTGGGCAGGCAGCCACTACTGCTCTGAACCTGTACCCAGAAAATCCCCTTGTAATTGGGCAACTCATTAGGGAGCACAGTGCCCACTGCCTCTGAAATCCCTCCCTTACCGAGAATACACTCTCAGCTGTCATCTGAATTTACTATAAACACTGTGTCCCATGATACTGCCCCACCAGCTACCTGATGAAGGAACAGCGCACCGAGTACTTCTTCTTCCAAATAAACCTGTTTGACTCAAAGTGGTATTGTGTGCTTTTTAACTTTTGCCATCTGAATGAACTGCCTCTCAGACTGAATCAGCTGAGCTGTTTTTCATTCATGATTTGAGATGATTAAAGTTTCATCTTCAATCCCCAGCACAAAGCCCATTCTCAATCCATCGCTCGGAGACACAGACCTCAGAGAGACACCTACAGACAGCACAGAGTAACACACTCACACTGAGAGAGACACCTACAGGCAGCACAGAGTACCACACGCGCACTGAGAGAGACACAGGCAACACAGAGTAACACACTCGCACTGAGAGAGACACCTACAGGCAGCACAGAGTAACACACTCACACTGAGAGAGACGCCTACAGGCAGCATAAAGTAAAACATTCACACTGTGAGAGACACAGCCGACAATGTCTGTGAATGACTGAAGATTGTTTCGGGGGCTACCCAACATGCCGCAAAGATTGCACAGTGCGATCCCATCAGCTGGGCCTGGAGGGAATGTGTCGGATTGTACTTATTGAGTCCTAACAAATTTCAGTTTCTGTTCTTTTTGGAATCTTGTAATCTACATAAATTCCTGACCAAAGGGATCATTTGAAAATGATTAATGACTGATGATTGTAATTGATTGGCAGGCCAACCAGCCAATCTTGACAATGATCTGATGAAATGCAGTCAATCAACGTGGGGAGGCAGGGAAGGTCATTTATTTCCAAAGCATACAGAGACAGAGACTGAAATCTTCATCTTTATTCCCTTTTCCACATTCACATTGACAGAAAAAAACCTGCAATTAACAGCCCAGACAGAGGAAGCTGCTCAAAATCACAGCCACATTGGAGCTTAAGGAAAACACTTGTGGAGATTTGCTCAATAACATGAAAATTCTGTTCCTTTAAACAGTGACAAAACCCTAAATTGGAACTGACAGCTAAGCAGGAAGACGATCTGGTTTACTGAAGCAGAGACTTCTGAGGTTCACATTATTTTGTACAGCTGACAGTCTTCAGCAACTTCAAGAGATTTTACTTGGCATAGAATCAACACTTCCCCATCAAACACTCCCCGGACAAGGACAGCATGAGCTTTGACATAGGGCAAAGTCTCTCGACACTGTCGCAGTGACCTACTTCAACATCCAAACCTCAGACGTATCTCTGAGCAGTCCTGAGAAGGAAGAGAGTTGAAATTCAGTGCTGACAATGACCTTTGTCCTGCCAGCTCAGCCCTGTTCTATTTAAAGTTGTGTCTCCTCTGTGGACTGTCTTGAACACTCTACACACATTCTGATCTCCTGATGCTCTTGCTGAGGGGAGAGGGGAGGAGAAGCGAGCGTTGGACTCCCAGTCAGATCCAGAGAGGGTTAGCAGGCTGCTGACACTGTAGGTGCTGTCCGAAGCTCGCAGGTAGTTGCTGGTCTGAACCCCGTCCGAAATGACTACACCGTCCTTTTTCCACTGCACCTCCAGCTCATCGGGTAGAAGTGATTGGCAAGGCACACCAGGGTGGCAGTGCCCTTGGCATTGACCTGCTCCGGGGAGGGGGGCAGCAGGGTCAGCTTGGGCTGAGAGTTCTCACGGCCTGAAAGACAAGAGAAACAATTTTAATCCCTGCCAAACAAATGGATTTTGACTCTCAGTATATTCACTGGCAATACAATCTTATTGAACATTTGTAGTCAATACAGAATAAACCCGATGAAAGGGCAGGTATTGTTCAAATTGCATCTTGGGATATAAGAGTCACTGCCAGCTCCAGCATTTATTGCCCATCCCAACCTGATAACCACCTCGGATATTGGAAGGAAATGCCCAGGGAGCAGGTTAACATGGTGCAAAAAGCTTTTCAGCTGAAGCTTCAGTGTTTGCGCTCAATGTGCATTATCACTTGCTCACTGCTCCCCTTTTACATGATAATGGAGAGAGAACTCTTGTTGATGCAGTTTTTTTTAGTGTGTCAGGATATTCAAAGCTGTGAGCGTAGAACAGTCACGTTCATGGACAAGATGGTAAGGTCCCACAGATATGAAACAAATGACAAGACAAATCTGTTCTGGTGGCACGAGTTGAATTTTGAGCAGGGCCCCCGAGGGAATCTCTTCAGAATGGGATCTTGTTGAGCCCCCTGAGGTGGGGGTGGGGGTGGTTGAGGTATGATGGTGGTGGAGCCTCAAATGATGGTGCCAGAGACTGTGCAACTTTCAGCAGTGCACCCCAGTCTCAGCCTGGATTCTGTTCTCTCATTTCTGAGGTGGCTTTCAATCCGATGACCATTTTGACGATGAGGCAGGAGCATTGTCCATGGGGCCACGGTCAGTAACAATGTAAACTGTGTGGCTCTGAAAGCCTAAGTCTGTATTTCAGCTCGGAAGGATATCAGCTCATTCATCAAGTCTGTTTCTGCCACTCTGCAGGCTGACCAGGCTGCCGGTGCCTTTCCAACACTCCCACGTTTCCTCTTGTGCCACAGCTCATTCTCCTGAGGGATAGTTTACTCGGAGTCAAAAAGTGTGGTGCTGGAAAAGTACAGCAGGTCAGGCAGTTGTGCTCAGGCCGAGGACATGACCTTGTCCCTCTGTCAGATCCTCTTCGAGAAACTCATGGCTTACCACCGCCCTCTCCAGGACAGTCAGGGAAGGGCAACACCCACCCAATCCCAGGAGAAATCAAAATAAATTAGCTATAATTCAAATTATCAAATTGGTGAGGCTTGAATTCATCTCTTTGAAAGACTGGAGCCTCGGTCAGAAACAGAACCATGACACGGGTGACCCTGGTTTGTCAGACTTCAAGGTGGTGTGTCCTTCGGATTGACACTGGGCTCAGCAAAAAATGAATTACACTCAAAAAATCTAACAACTGGCTATCAAAGCGTGCCCCCAAACTGCACAGAACAGCACTTGAGGCTTCGCGCTCCCGTCTCCATCCTTGCTTGTTGACCTTCCCCGGGGAAATATCTGGGAAGCACCTGACAGGTCATTCCCACTGGAATCCCCTGGAACGCCTGTGGGTTTATTCTCGGATAATGGAAGGAGTCATTACTCATCATCCTCAGTTGAAGTGCACATTCGCTATAGTTACTAGAAGGCAGCTGTTTCACTGTGCCTGAACAATATAAAGTCAGAAGGCACACAACACCAGGTTCTAGCCCAACAGGTTCATTTGAAATCATAAGCTTCTGAAGCGCTGCTCCTTCATCAGGTGTTCCCCAGTCCACCATCGGTATCCCCACATTACTGAACACTACAAATAAACTGGGGCTCTGCGAGGATCTAATTGGCTCCATCTGCAGAAACAAGGCAAGAGAGAGAACAGCTTTTGGACCAGGATACTTATTGCACCACAATGAAAATGCTCTGCATGCTATGATATATCAAAAAGAAGTACATTGGTGTGACTTTTGATTGTCTTCAAAACAAGTGCTGTTTTTTTTTCATTCTGTGATACACGGAGACAATGTTAGTATTGGGTATCACAAGGTATGTTTCTTCCATTAAACACTTCCTAACACACCCTCTCCATCCTGCTTTACTCCTTATTGATTCTTCTACAATTGTCCCTGTTCCCTCACTCCGTCCCGGTCGCAGAGGGATTGATGGCTGGAATTCATGACCCCGCACTGTGTAAAGGTTGGTGTGAAGTGAGGCCAGTGTGTTGGAGTTTGGGCTCCTGCCTCAGGCCCAGGTGTAGGGACCTGTTCAACAATCTGCATATTGTCCTTTTTCTCTTTCTGAATGAACTGGATCAAGTTGCAGTATCGAGCTGACAACAAGGTGTCTTGTCTAAAATGTTCCCAGCACTGGGCACAAAACTGGTTGTGTCAGAGGAGACAGAGGGCAGTGATGGAAGGATGGATTTCAGAATGGAGGGCTGTGACTCGTGGGGTTCCACAGGGAACTCTGCTGTATATGGTCTACATAAATGATTTGGAGGAAAGCGTAGCTGGTCTAATTAGTAAGTTTACAATTGATACAAAGATTGGTAGAATTGCAGATAATGAGAAGGATTATCTAGGATATAGCAGGATAGAGATCAGTTGGATGCTTGGACAGAAAAATGGCAGATGTAGTTTAATCCAGACAAAGGTGAGGTGATGCATTTTGAAAGGTGATGTACAGGTGGGAATTATACAGTGAATTATACAGTGAATCCTTTGGAGTATTGATATGCAGAGGGATCTGGGTGTGCATATTCACAAATCACTGAAGGTTCCAGCACAGGGAGGTAAGGCAGTAAAAAAGGCTTATGGCCTGGTTGCCTTCATTGGAAGAGGCATTGAGTGTAAGGATAGACAAGTCATGCTGCAGCTTTATAGAACTTTAGTTCGGCCACACTTGGAATATGGCATACTGTTCTGGTTGCATAGAACTGCATACAGTCCAAAAAGAAGGATGTGGATGTTTTGAAGGCGGTGCAGAAAATGTTTACCAGGATATTGTCTGGTATGGGGGGATTGTAGTTCCGAAGAAAGGTTGGAGAGACTGAGTTTGTTTTCACTGGAATGCAGGAAAATGAGGTGCATCCTGATAGAAGTTTACAGAGTTGTGAATGGGATAGGCAGAGTGGAAAATATGAGGCTTTTTCCCAGGGTGGAGGGGTCAAATACTAGGGGACACAGGTTCAAGGTGCAGGGGTTTGGGGGGAATTAATTGTACAGAGATGTACAAACCAAGTATTTCACACAAAGGAAGTTGAGTACCTGGAACACACAGCCAGAGGAGGGGGTGGAAGCAGACACAATAGAAGTATTCAAGAAATACCTGCACTAATGCATGAATAGGAAGGGAATAGAGGGATATGAATCCTGTCGATGAAGATTGTTTCAGTATAGAAAGGCAAAATGTATCAGCACAGGCTTGGAGGACCGAAGGGCCTGTTCCTGTCCTGTATTGTTCCTTGTTCTTTGGTCCCTGCTGTTGAATTGGATTCTCGGGAGCCAGCTCCGTGTGAAGAGCCTGTTCTCATTCTTTTGTTGGAGTTCATGGGGCAGCTGCTGCTTCCTTGCTACGTCACTGATCAAACCAACAATGCGGGGAGACTCATGATATTTTAAATACACTGTCTGCAGGAAAATGTTTGGCTGAGGTTTTAATATTGTTTAATAAGATAATGACATCAATACACCAGTGTTGTTTATGGCTGGGAACATTTAACATCATAATCCTTGTTTCAAATGGACTCTCACTCATGATAATACAATTTTCAATGGTTCTCCCCCTTTACGTGTTGTGAAGAGATTTATCAACATGTTTTGGTGAGGACAGTGCATCTTCATTGGAGGATTATAAGATGATATCTTCAGGACACACGCACTAAACAACCCCACCACCCTGTGGTCGACCATTTCAACTCCCCCTCCCACTTGCTCAGGATATTCAAGTCCCTAGGCCTCCTCCACCGCCAAATTGAAGCCATCTAACAACTGGAGGAAGAACACCACATCTTCCACCTCGAGACCTCTAATGACACGGAATGAATGTTATAGAGTCATAGAGTCATAGGGATGTACAGCACGGAAACAGACCCTTCGGTCCAACCCGTTCATGCCGACCAGATATCCCAACCCAATCTAGTCCCACCTGCCAGTACCTGGCCCATCTCCCTCCAAACCCTTCCTATTCATATACCCATCCAAATGCCTCTTAAATGTTCCAATTGTCCAAGCCGCCACCACATCCTCTGGCAGCTCATTCCATACACGTACCATCCTCTGCGTGAAAAAGTTGCCCCTGAGGTCTCTTTTATATCTTTCCCCTCTCACCCTAAACCTATGCCCTCTAGTTCTGGACTCCCCAACCACAGGGAAAAGATGTTGTCTATTTATCCTATCTATGCCCCTCATAATTTTGTAAACCTCTATAAGGTCACCCCTCAGCCTCCGATGTTCCAGGGCAAACAGCCCCAGCCTGTTCAGCCTCTCCCTGTAGCTTAGATCCTCCAACCCTGGCAACATCCTTGTAAATCTTCTCTGAACCCTTTCAAGTTTCACAACATATTTCCGATAGGAAAGAGACCAGAATTGCACGCAATATTCCAACAGTGGCCTAACCAATGTCCTGTACAGCCGCAACATGACCTCCCGACTCCTGTATTCAATACTCTGAATGTTGATGTTACTTGTTTCCTCATCTCCACTCCCCCAGCTTATCCCAGATCCAACCCTCCAACTCGGCACCACCCTTTTGAACTGTCCTCCCTGTCCATCTTCCTTCCCACCTATCCACTCCACCCTTCACTCTGACCTATCACTGTCACCCCCCCACCTCCACGTATCTATTGCAATCTTCATTACCTTTTCCCCAGCCCCAATTCCCTCCCATTTATCTCTCCGACTCCTCACTCCCTCCTCCCCATTCCTGATGAAGAGCTTATGCTCAAAATGTCGACTCTCCTGCTAAAGGGATACTGCCTGACCGGTCGTGCTTTTCCAGCGCTACATGATTTCACTCTGTGCTGTGGTAACAGTATGTTAAAGCCCAGCTCAAGTCATCCGTAATCTCAATCAAATCACAGGTCTAAGGTTGGTCAGTAATGTCTGGCCCCAGAACAATAACACTGACTGACTGGAGACAACCCAGATCAAGTCCTAGTGAGAGTGTTATTGACCTTCACACTCAAAGCCCACCAAGGAGGTAGTTGTTGTTAGTTTCAATGTTGCCACAGATTAAGTTCTCCCAGAGACTCATAATTCCTTCTAGATTTTATACAAGGGAGGGGTGTTGTGGGGAGACAGATGGGAAGGCATGGAGAGGAAACAAAAAGGAGAGAGAATTGCACTTCTGTTACAAATTTAATGAGCTCAGGATGTTCAAAGATGTTGTACAGCTCATGGAATAATTCCAAAGTCTAGTCATTGTTGTAATGGTGGGGGAGGGGGTGGGGGGTGTGGGGGAAGCGGAGTGGGGGGGGGGAGGGAGGCGGGGGAGGGGGGTAATAGGGGGGAATGACAGCATCCCCAAGCAGAAGGAATGCCAAAAATGCTATCGCTATGAGAGTGGAAAGGTCGGGTGGAGACAATGACAGTGACCCCCTCCACAGAGAGAGGGGAAGGTACACTGACACATTTAAAACTGTATTAACGCAAGTGAGAAATCAAACAACCACCCACTCCATCATGAGTCTTCCCGCATTGTTGGTTTGATCACTGATGTAGCAAGGAAGCAGGAACTGCCCTTGAACTCCAACAAAAGAATGAGAACAGGCTCTTCATACGGAGCTGGCTCCCGACAACCCACTTCAATAGCAGGGATCAAAGAACAAGGAACAATACAGCACAGGAACAGGCCCTTCGGCCCTCCCCGCCTGTGCTGACACATTTTGCCCTTCCTCTCTGAAACTGTATTCACCTACAGGATTCATATCCCTCTATTCCCTTCCTAGCCATGTATTCATCCAGATGTTTCTTGAAAGCTGCTATTGCGTCTGCTTCCACCACCTCCACTGGCAGTGTGTTCCAGCCCCTCACCACCATTTGTGTGAAAAATACTTCCCTCACACATCTGTTTTAAATCACCACCGCCCCCCACCACACACACCTTGAACCTGTGTCCCCTGGTAACTGACCCCTCTACCCTGGGAAAACCCTCATATTCCCCACTCTCTCCATGCTATTTACAATTTCATCAATTTCTATTAGGTTACCCTACAACCTCCTGATTCCAATGAAAACAAATCCAGTCTATCCAACCTTCCTTCATCACTACAACCCTCCATATCAGACAGCATTCTTGGTAATTTTTTTCTGTACCCTCTCCAAAGCATCGACATCCTTCTGGTCATGGTGACCAGAACCATATGCAATATTCCAAGTGTGGCCAAACTAAAGTTCAGTAAAGCTGCAGTATAACTTGTCTATTCTAATCCTCAGTGCTCCTCCCAATGTAGCCAAGAGTGCCATTGGCCTTTTTTACTACCTTAGGTGCTGCCACTATCAGTGATCTGTGAACGTGTACATCCAGATCCCTCTGCATTTCAATACTCCAATGGATTCTGCCATTCACTGTGCAGGTATTCTGCCACCTGTATTTCATCTTTCAAAATGCATCATCTCACATTTATCTGGATTAAATGTCATCTTCCATTTTCTATCCATGCATCCAATTGATCTATGTCCTGCTGTATCCTCTGATAATCTGATCATTAACTGCAACTCCAGCAATATTTGTGGCATCCACAAACTCATCAATTAGATGAGCCATGTTTTCATCCAACTCACTGATGGAGACTATGAACAGCAAAGGTCCCATCATTGATCCCTGTGAAACCCCACAAGACACAGCCCTCCATTCTGAAATCCATCCTTCCATCACTACCCTCTATCTCCTCTGACTCAGCCAGTTCTGTATCCAATGCTGGCAACATTCTAGACAAGACACCTTGTTGCCAGATCGCTACTGCAACTTGATCTAGTTCATTCAGAAAGAGACAAAGGACAATGTGCAGATTGTTGAACAGGCCCCTACACCTGGGCCTGAGGCAGGGGTCCAAGCTCCAACACACTGCACATGAAATTTAAGACAAAGTGAGGTCATGAAGTCTGTCCATATGTTCCTTTGGGACCGGAAAGGAGTGAGGAAATAGAGGCAATTGTAGAAGAGTCAATAAGGATTAAAGCAAGATGGAGAGAGAGTTTTTGAAAGCGGTTAGTGGAAAAAATATACTTTTTGCCACCCAATGCTGACATACTCTCCGTGTATCACATCATGAATAAAATAGCACACTGTGAGGACAATTAAAAGTTACACCAAGGTACTTCTTTTTGATATATCATAGCACGCAGACCATTTTCATTGTGGTGCATTTAGATATCCTGGTTCAAAAGATGTTCTCTCTCTCTCTGTCTCTGTCCTCGTTTGTACAGATCGAGCTGGTTAGATCCTCACAGAGCCCCAGTTTATTTGGACTGTTCAGTAATGTGGAAATGCCGATGGCGGACTGATGAAGTAGCAGCGCTTTGGAAGCTTGTGATTTCAAATTAATCTATTGGGCTAGAACCTGGTGTAGTGTGTCCTCTGACGTTGTATTGTTCGGGCACAGTGAAACAGCTGCTTTCTAGTTACTACGGAGGACCTGCACAGCTGCTGAAGACTATGGGTAATGACTCCTTCCATTAGCCACAAACACACCAGTAGTCATTCCAGTAGATTCCAGTGGGAATGACCAATCAGTTGCTTTGACCTAGTTCCCCAGTTAATCAGGCCACGGCTGACCTGGAATACATTCTCCCTTTGTCCTGTAAACCGTACTGCCCTGAGTAAATGAATATTGAAACCCAACCTCAACAGCTTTTTATTTTGGATTGAGGGTTCAGGATTTCCATCACCCTGCCAGAAAGAATTTTTCCTGAAATCATCTGAATTACAATTTTAATAACCCTCTTGTTCTGGACTCTGGGACTGGAGAAAGCAATTTACATCAACATTGTTCATCATCTCTGGGGAAAATTCTCACTGATGTAACCTGTTCTCTCTCATTAACAGTTTCTGATCTGAAGGTGACATCACAGGCTGGACACTGAGAGGGTGGATCCTGTTATAGGGCAGACGAGGACTGGAGGGCCGGTTTAACACAAACCAGTCTCCTGTTTAAAGGGAAGGAGGGGTTTTCCTGCTGAGGGTTGATAGTGTGTGGAATTCTCTTCTCTACATGGGAATGGAGGTTCACTCATGGAGTTGGCACAAGGTTACAGTAGACAGATTTTTTGATGAACAAGGCAATTAAGGATAATGGGAGGGGATGGGGAAGCAGAAAGTACAGGCGAGACCATAACCAGATGAGCAGTGATCTTCTTCATTGTCACAGCAGCTCCCAAAAGGCCTGCTCCTGCTCCTGGGTCCTATGTTCTGACAGAGGCTGCAGCAATCCTGGACCCCCATCTTTCCTTTGACACTCACTGACAAAAATGTAATTTTAAAATGAAAATTATTTTCTTGAATAAGACCAACTCAACTCTTGTTGCAGTCATTTTCTTTGCTAGCTTTTAATTTCAACAGGGTTTTAGAAACATGTCATTTGTCTTATGTTGCAGTGGAGACAGACACAAGGCAGTGAGGCCTCAGAGAACACTGAGAGCTTTCGCTCTGCACAACAAGGCTGTCAGCACAAGCATCTGGTGACAGGATTGTAGGTGGTTGAAAAGGAGAGAGTCATGGAGAAAAGAGACCTTATAGTTCAAAATAAAACCTCTTCATGTATTCCCACACTCTAATGAATTAATGTTAGAGGATGAGAAACCCAGAACGGTGAGAGTGTGCTGGCTCAGAGGCTAAAAGGCAGACAGCAAGGAGCTGCATTATTCCTTCTCATTATTATTTCTGCTTCATCATTGGCAAGCTTCATATTTATTGCCCACCCCCAGTTGCTTGGACTAAGTTCTTTGCTGAGCCAGATCATGGGGTCATTAAAAATGGATCATGTCACAGTGGGGCAGGAGTCACAGACCAGGCTCCATCGCCGAAAGAACATTTGTGAACATCACATTTAATTTCATGTCTATTTTCGACAGATTCCAGCGCCTTCCTTTCCAGATATTATATGGCTCACCACCGCCCTCTCCAGGACAATTGGGGAAAGGCAACCAATAACCAACACGTCAACGCCCGCCCCGTCCCGGGAGAAATCAGGAGAAATGATGTAAAATTAAAATGATCAAACTGGTGAGGCTTGAATTCATCTCTTTGAAAGACTGGACTCTCGGCCAGAAACAGAGCCATGACATGGGTGACCCTGGTTTGTCAGACTGAAAGGTGGAGTGTCCTTTGGATTGACACTGGGATCAGCAAAAAAAAGAATTACACTCAAAGATCGAACAAACAGCTATCAAAGCGGGTCAGCAAACTGCAGAGTACAGCACTTGCGGCGACGCGTCCCCATCTCTATCCTTGCTGTTGCCCTTCCCTAACTGTCCTGGAGAGGGCAGTGGTGAGCCTGGGTTTCTCGAAGAGGATCTGACAGAGGGACAAGATCATGTCCTCGGCCTGAGCACATCTGCCTTACCTGCTGTGCTTTTCCAGCGCCACACTTTTCGACTCCGAGTAAACTATCCCTCAGGAGAATGAGCTGTGGCACATGAGAAAACCTGGGAGAATTGGAAAGGCACCAGCAGCCTGGTCAGCCTGCAGAGAGGCAGAAACAGATTTGATGAATGAGATGATATCCTTCTAAGCTGAAATGCAGACTTAGGCTTTCAGATCTACACAGTTTACATTGTTACTGACGGTGACTCCATGGGCAATGCTCCAGCTTCAGAGTCAAATGGTCATTGGATTGAAAGCCACCTCAGAAATGAGAACACAGAATCCAGGCTGAGACTGCAGTGAACTCTGGCACAATGTTATGTATGGGATGTTCATTTAAAGCCCCACCAGCACCACCCAGACCCCAATCCCTCCACCTCAGGGGGCTCGACAAAATCCCATTCTGAAGAGATTCCCTCAGGTATCCTGCTCAATATTCAACTAATGCCACCAAAAAGATTTGTCTCATCATTCGGTTGCTGATTTTGGGACCTCAGCATTTTGTCTTGTGAAGGTGATTGCACTGCGCACGCAGCTTTAAATATCCTGGGATGATTACAAAAAAACACTGCACCAACAAGTGTTCTTTCTTCCTGTCACATAACAGCGGTGCAAATCAGTAACTGAAAATCCACACTGAGCGCAAACACTGAAGCTTCAGCTGAAAGGCTTTTTGCACCACTTTAACCTGCGCCCTGGGCATTTCCTTCCAGTGTCCGAGATGGTTATCAGGCTGGGATGGAAGCTTACAGGAGGCTGGAAGAACACAGCAAGTCAGGCAGAATCTGGAGGTGGAGCAGTCAACATTTCGGGTATAACCCTTTTTCAGAACTGCAGGTGGGGGTGGGTTGAACTGCAAATCAAGATGGGATCGGTTGTTTGGGCGGGTGGGGGAATGGTGGAGTGGTAGGTATTAATGGATGAACACAGGTAGAGGGTTTGAAGTGGTTGGTTGATGGGAGGAATGAATCCATTTGGTGGCTGAAAGGGAAGCTCCGTAAGTGGAATAGAATGGAGGAGGGGGACTGGAAAGGGAGTCGAAAGTTGGGAAAGGGAGGCTTTTTGAAACTGGATAATTCAATGTTGATTCCTCTGGGTTGTAAGCTTCCCAGGCAAAAGATGATTATTTGTTCCTTCAATTTGCAGTCTGATTGCTTGTGGCAATGGAGGGGGCAGGGGATGGTCATGTCAGAGAGGCAATAGGAAGGGGAATTGAAATAGGCAGTAACTGGGAGGCCAGGTCAGCCTTTGTGAGCCTGGCAGAGATGCTCAGCAAAACATGCCCTTAGTTTATGTTTGGTCTCACCGATGCAGAGAAGACCAGAACGGGTGCACCGGATACAATAAACTAGGTTGGAGGAGAGGCAAGTGAACCTCTGTCTGACCTGGAAGGACTGGGTCCCTGGATGGAAATGACAGGGGTGGTGTGTAGGCAGGTTTTGCATCTTTTACGGTTGCAGGGGAAGGTACCAGGGTTTTGTTGGGGGGGGGGCGGGAGGGGGTAGGTGTGAAGATGGTGAAAACCAAGGATTGGCAAAGGGAACAGTACTTGTGGAAGGCAGAGAGGGGTCGGGAGGGTAAGACGTTCTTGGTGGTGGGGTCTAGCTGGAGTTGGCAGAATCTTTTGAGGCTGATATGTTGGATGTGGAGATTGGTGGGGTGTAAGTTGAAGACAAGGGGGACCCTGTCTTTATTGAATTTTGGAGGGGGGTGTTTAGATTTGGAGAGCAGAGAATGGAGGAGGTGCGGTGGAGAGCTTTCTGGATGGCAGAGGTGGGAAAAGTACATTGTTAAAAATAGGTGGACATCTGGGACACTCGGGAGGGGAGCGTCTCCTCGTTTGAGCAGATGTGACGGAGATGGAAGAATTGGGAAAATGGGACTGTGTTCTTTCAGGATACTGGTTGGGAGAAGGTGTTGTCCAGGTAGTTGTGTGAGCCTGTGGATTAACAGTAAATGTCTGTTCCTAGACTGTCACTGGAGATGGAAATGGGGCGGTCAAGAAAGGAGAAGGATTTGTCTAAGATAGACTACGTGAATTTAAGGGCAGGTTGGAAGTTGTTAGCAAATTCGATGAACCGCTCCAGTTCAGCCTGAGTGCAGGATGCAGCACTGATGCAGTCGCTGATGTAATGGTGGATGATTTGGGGAACGGTGCCTGTGCATGTACTGGTGAGGTGTTGTTTGTTGTAGCTGACAACAAGCAGACATAGCTGGGACCCAGGGCCACCCACTGGATTTGGAGGAAATGGGAAGAGTTGAAGGAAACTGACAGATCACATGGAAATGTTTGGAAAAGGTTCACAAGGACACAGTCCAGGCTTCCTGCAAATATCAGCCTTCCTTCTATTGTAGTGCTTCTTCATAGGAGCTTCTCTATGGCGGTTTCAAGTACACATCCTCCGTGGAAATATCACAGACTTTACTGAAATGGAATGAACTGAAAGAAGAGAAGGAAATGGGAAGAATTAACCAGACAAGGGTGTGCATCAAGAGAGATGGGAGTGTGTGGAAGGCTCTGTGCCATTAAAAAATCCCAAAGGAGTTTCACAAGAAAAGCTCAAATCTTTACAAGGATATAACAGGGAGATGACTTACTGACATCAAACAGGTGCCAACTCTATATGGGACATTACAGTCAAGGATGGTTGATGTGTAAATAAAGGGTGACTTGATAATGTGGAGTTATTTCATGATCAATGACCGGGGGCAGAGATTTGAGGGAAATGGCAGAAGATTAAGAGGGATGTGAGGAAACATGCTTTCATGCAGAAGGTGGTGGTAATTTGTAACTTGCTTTCTGTAAGGGTAGTTGAGGCAGAAGCTCTCCCATAACATTGACGTACTTTGATGTGCAGCTGTGATGCCAAGGTTTACAGGGCTATGGGCCAACTGCTGGAACATGGAATTAGAATAGTGAGGTGTTTGTTCGACTGGCTTTGGCTCATTGGGCCGAAGGGCCTTGTTCTTGTAGACCTGTTGTAGATGTCTGACTCTGCCAGGACTCCAGCAATGTGGCTGACCCTTACCTGCCATTTGAAAGACCGAGCAAGCCACTCAGTTTCAGGGCAGTTAGGGATGGAGAACAAATGCTGGTGTTGCCAGTGACTCCCACATCCCAGGAAAGAATAGACGGCCTCAGTGATAACACCGTCACCTGAACCTGCAGGTTTCAAGCCCCACTCCAGACACTGGAGCACTATCCTGAGGCTGGCAAAGGCAAAGACGCCATCTGCTGGATGATCGGTTAAACCACTGCCCTCTCAGGTCAATGTGAATAAAAGGGCTTTGTGACCATCTCAGGGAAACTCTCCCCAGTGTGCTGACCAATGATTCTCTTGTATCTGTTTTAATTCCATTGGTTATAAGTGTAAAATACAGCAAATCTCAAATAAAACAAGATGCTGGAGAAAGGGAACAGGTGCAGCCGCTTTAGGGAGAGGAGGGAATAATGTTTTGGATTCAGTGATGTTTTATCAAAAAGACACCACAGTTTTTGATGATTTTATTTAATTTTAACCTGTTTTATGTTATTTTGTTTTATTTAAATCTTGTTTATCAAATTTCAGCCGGCTTGGTTGGTACCACATCGACATATATCCATTGCCTCCACGCTGACCCTCAGTAACAGCTGTGTGCACTGTCTACAAGATACATTGCAGAGGTTCAGCAAAGATCCTGAGAGAGCACCTTCCAAACCCATGACCACTTCCATCAAGAAGGACATGGTAGCAGATACACAGGAACACCTCCAAGCCATTCAGCATTCCGATATGGAAATATATCGCTGTTCCTACATTGTTACTGGGTCAGAATCCTGGAATTCCCTTCCTCCGCACATTGTGGGTCTACCTACAGCACACAGACTGCAGCGGTTCAAGAAAGCAGCTCAGCGCCACTGTGTACATGACAATGAGAGATGGACAGTAACAAGGCTGGTGCAAAGTAAGAGCAGGTGTGATTAGGGATCTGAAAGTGAGAATGTGATGTTTCAGTTCTTCCTGGACATCTCAAGGTTTGTATGAACTTTTGGTCTCCTAATTGCAGAAAGAATATAAATCCATTGGATGTGTTTCAGAGGAGTTTTATCCGACTGATCCCTGGTATGAGGGGGCTGTGTGGTGAGGAAGGATTGGAAAGGCTGGCCTTGTTCTCACTGGAGTTTCGGAGAGTGGGGGGTTTTCCTGTCCCACTGTATTCTCCAACTCCCTATCTGACCCCCTCTTGGGTCATACCCTCCTGCCCCTTACTAACATGGAATTGGACTGCCCAGTCCTGAGGCTTACACCTTCCATCTGGAACAAAGTCTCCAGGTATCGCTGCCCCTCCCTGATGTATCAGGATTCTTACAACTCAGCTTCCAATCCAAACCCCCTGAGTGGGAGTTGCTGTAGATTTATACAGTCACTACAGATGTATTTACCCTGAATCATTTCAGTTTAATGAACAAATGCTGATTCCACTTACAAATGAAAGAAATCAATTGTTTCATTAAACTAGTAATTGTCCTCAGTCTCTGGATCAATGTTTCAGTGGTTTTCATTTCTTGAATTTCCCTAATGGAGGTTTCCTAAGCATACTATTTATATGGTTCCTTACACAAATCTCTTCCCAGCTGATCTGGTCAACAGACTCCTGTCCCCTTGTTTATTATTTTGCTATTTTCAAACCAAGTACATGTGCAGGCTCCCATCAGCTGAAGTGACAGTCAGTTCACCGAACTCCCACATTGACCAAACTTCCCAGCATCCCCCTCTGTGCCAGCTGCACTGAGTGCCAACTGCAGGATATAGGCTGCCCTGTATTTATACCTGTGCTAATTTATATCACTTTGTTCTGTTGTGCTATTAGAGTCAAAGAGATGTACAGCAGGGAGACAGAACCTTCGGTCCAACTCGTCCACGCTGACCAGATATCCCAACGCAATCTAGTTCCACTTGCCAATGCTCAGGATCTGGGTTAAGCTCGCTCATTTCTCAGTCTGAAGCTTCCTTCTTTCAGCCTGAGAAATACTTTTACAACAAAAGTATGTGACTTTAATGCTGGAATCTGTTTTGAAGATTGATGGGATCAATGGTTTGATTCATTGAGGTAAGATATGAAATACCTGTGACACTTGTTGTAATCCAGTCTTCTCTAACCAATCCCTTCAGGGGCCAGGATGAGTGTGAGGAGATTGGAGACTCAAGTCAAAAGAAGCAAAGCAAGAAAGACAAGTGGATCGAATACAAGAGAGCACATTATGAGGGAAAACCAATTATTACCAAAGGAGAGAGTGACAACATTGAATTGCTTCTCATGTCATCCTCTGTGCCCTAACGTTTCACAGTGCCAGCTCCACATCCTTACATTGGCTTTGTCATTGAGAGTCAACGGTTCCCTTCCCACAGCCCTTTTAAATGCCCTTCCCAGGGAATCACTCAGACAGAGAATATTTCACCTTTTCTGGGAAGGTTGGAGAAATATTGGATGTCGATGAGCTGCTTTCTCAGACTTCAAGGTCTGACAGAAGGATGTGTGTAGTCTGTGGATTCTGGAGACAGATCACTGAGATATTCCTCACTCCCATCAACACCTGACTTTATTCTGACATCAGTTTCTATTCTTCATTATAAAGTACCCCCACCAGTTTCAGACTAGACATTTCACACCCAGCCCCCATTTCCTCACATTGGAATCAAGAACCAAACTTGCCCCATCTCAGGATTGCCCTCTGAATGTGATGTCAGTATGCTAATGCTGAGTTTGAATGAAAGAGCCACAGTGGAATCTGGGACTGAATCCAAGGGGTTTCTGAGCCACCAGCAGCCTCCCGGCTGTGTGCGGTTCTGTTTGGATAAGATTTCAGCCCCATGGTTCCCACTGATACGAGAACCGTGGAGTGAGATTGCGGGAGCCACGTGTGGACTGAGGAACACAACAGTCAGGACAATGAGCAGCTCTGGAATCCACCCTGAGCCCTGGATGGTTATCACTGAGATGGTCCAGAGGCTACAGAATGTGACAACAGAAAGTGGAACCAGTTTATCATTGACTGTCCCCCCCCAGCCATGACTCCCAGACTGAACATTCTCAATCTGACTCCAGGGACACACGGGGCAATTCCATCTCATTTGAAGAGTAAAGAAAACCCAGGTCTAATTTATGGAATATTTATTACCCAAACCCTGTGGAATTGTTATTCTGAGTTCCAAGATTCTGCTGATCATATTGATCAATAGAGTGTCCCCAGTGACCCTGATCTGAATTGCTTGGCTCAGGATCTTGCTGTCCCTGATGGATGGGTTGGTGTGGAGGGGGAATTGCCATCAGAATATTTTATATCAGGGATTGATGAAGTCAGTATACTGGGTGACATGGTGGCTCAGTGGTTAGCACTGCTGCCTCATAGTGCCAGGGACCTTGGTTCGATCCCTGCCTCAGGAGAATATCTGTGTGGATTTTGCACATTCTCTCCAAATACTGCAAGGAATATTTACTTTGCAAACCCTGTGGTATTGCTATTCTGGTTAGCAAGATCCTGCTGGTCAAATTGATCAATAAAATGCGAAATGAACTGCTTGGCTCGGGATCTCGCTTTGCTGAAAGGATGTGTTGGTGTTCAGGGGAATTCCCATCAGATTATTGTGTTCCCCATTGACCCCTCTATTCTCCCCTTCCTGCTCCATACCTGGGGGTGGGGTGGAGCTTTTCACTTCGTACACCTATCCCTGAGGACTCAGCTCTGGCCATTCTCAAAGCACTCACGAGACAGAGACTGAATCTTCTTCATCTTTATTCCCTTTTCCAGATTGACATTGACAGAAAACAGTCAGCAATTAACAGCCCAGACAGAGGAAGCTGCACAAATTCACAGCCACAATGGAGCTTGAGGAAAACACTTGTGGAGATTTTCGCAATAACATGAGAATCCTGTCCCTTTAAACAGTGACAAAACCTTAAATTGGAACTGGCGGCTGAGCAGAAAGGAGGTCTGTTTTACTGAAACAGAGACTTTTGAGGTTCACATTGTTTTTGCACAGCTGACAGTCTTTAGCATCTTCGGAGAGGTTTTACTTGACATCGCAAGTTAACACTGTCCCCATCAAACACATCCAGGTCAGGGAAAGCATGGGACTAGATAAAGAGTAAAGTTTTCTCTACACTATCCCAATGACCTGCCTTAACCCCTGAAGCTCAGAAGTATCTCCAAGCCAGTCCTGTGAAGGAAGAGAGTTGAAATTCAGTGCTGACAATGACCTTTGACCTGCCAGCTCAGCCCTGTCCTATTTAAAGTTGTGTCTCCTCTGTGGACTGTCTCAAACACTCTACACACATTCTGATCTCCTGATACTCTTGCTGAGGGGAGAAGGGAGGGTCACGTGGGTGAGGGCACAGGAGAAGCGAGCGTTGGACTCCCAGTCAGACCCAGAGAGGGTCAGCAGGCTGCTGACACTGTAGGTGCTGTCCGAAGCTTGCTGGTAGTTGCTGGTCTGAACCCCGTCCGAAATGACTGCACCGTCCTTCTTCCACTGCACCTCCAGCTCATCGGGATAGAAGTGATTGGCAAGGCACACCAGGGTGGCAGTGCCCTTGGCATTGACCTGCTCCGGGGAGGGGGGCAGCAGGGTCAGCTTGGGCTGAGAGTTGTCACGGACTGAAAGACAAGAGAAACAATTTTAATCCCTGCCTTTTGAAGGTACATAAACTCTCTGAACATTAACTGCTAAAACATTTGAACATTTGTATCCAGTACCTAGCAGACCTGACAAAAGCACTGGCATTTTAAAAATTGCTTTTTGGGACATGTACGGCACTGGCAGAGCCAGTCGCTGCCCATCGCTAACTGTCTCTGAGAAGGTGATGGTGATGCAGCAGAAAGATAAGGGACAGTCCTGGACCACCATTTAAGGAATGAATGTGGGCAGCTGGAAGGGCTGTCAATGTGGGAGCATTTTAGTGACAGTGATCAGAACTCAGTGAGATTGAGAATAGGGATGGAAATGGAGAACCATGGAGCAAGTGTAAAAGTTTTCATTTGGGAACAATCCATTTTACCAAACTGTGTGGTAATTTGATAAAAGAGTACTGGAACCATTGACTTGATGGGAGATCAGTGACAGGACAGTAGGAGGTCTCCAAGGATGAGACAGAGACAGAGATCATTCAGAATCTTTTCCCAAAAGAGTAAGAGTGGCACTCCCAAAGAGAGACTCTCAGCAAAGATGTGAAACTATCGATATGATGTGGAGGCTCTGGTGCCCGACTGGGGTGGAAATGTTCAGGAGTCACATGACACCAGGTTCCAGTCCAACAGATTTATTTAAAATCACAAGCTTTTGAAACGCTGCTCCATCTTCAGGTGAAGCGACTTCAGTGCTGAAGGAACAGAGCTCTGAAAGCTTGTGATTTGAAATAAGCCTGTTGGACTATAACCTGCTGTCGTGTGACTTCTGACCTCAAATGAAGCCCCGTTAGAGCACAGTGAAAGAACTGTGTGCAGTTCTGGTCACCACATTGCAGGAAGTATGTGATCCCCCTAGAGATGGGGACAGTGGAGGATTTTATCAGGAATGAGGAGTATTAGCTTTGAGGAATGATTGGTTTGGCTGGGACTGGTTTCTTTGGAACACAGGAGGCTGAGGGGAGATTTGATCGATGGTGTGTAAAATGATGAGGGGTCTGAATAGAGTGGGTAGGAAGGACTGATTTCGATCAGCACAGAGGGCAATGACCATGGGGAGAGATTGAAATGAATTGGGGGCAGGGTTAGAGGGGAGTTGAGGAGTAATTGTTTCACCCAGTGGCTGGTGGAATCAGGACCTCACTAGCTGAAAGGGTGAGAGCGGCAGAAACCCTCATCACATTGAAAAAACACTTGGATAGTCACTTGAAACACCAAAGCCTCCAGAGCTATGGAGCAAGAGTTGGGATGTGGGGTGGAGTTCGACACCTCTTTAGCAAACCTCCGATCACTCACAGCTCGGGATAAGTTTATTCAACAACATTGGAGCAGAGTTGGATCAGCACACTTCAGGAAGGAGTCACGTGAGGTGTCCATGTAGAAGGTTCTAGATTTTGTTTCAAATCTTCCAGCTCAGCACTGGAGTAAGGTCAAATGTGAGGGTGCAAAGAGTCTCAGTGTCTTGGGATCAGACAGTGTCACTGCTCTTAATGATCCCATGTTCCCTGGAAGATGGAAGTGTGTATCCAATGGGCAAGGGTCAGGTTCAGGAGACTCCAACCTCAAAGAAAGACTTGCATTTATGTTGCACCTGCCTCCACCTAAGGATGTCGCAGTGGCTCTTTCCATCAGACTGTGCTCAGCAAGATCCCAGAGAGCTGGGTGACAATGAGGCGAGGATCCGATTTTTAGTGATGCTAATTAGGGAATCAATATTGACCAGGACACCTGGAGACACCGTCCTGCTGTCTGTCTAATAGAGCCATGGAATGGCATCTCTGATATCTGAAAGGCTCCCAGTGCATCAAAAGAGAGACTTGTATGTCAGGTTCTCCCAAAGAATTTACAGAGAGTGAGGGACTTGTCTGAATACTGGTCACTGTTGTAATGCAGAAAACACAATTTGTACACAGCAATATCGCGCAATCGTAAATGAGATTATGAAGCATGTTCAGTGATGTTTCAGGGATAAATATTGACCTGAAGTCAACTCAAAGAGAAAGCAAATGGGTTCACTTGCACAGAACGTAAGAAAATGAAAGGCACAGGAGAAAGTGGGAGTCGTGGTTAGTGATGGGTTTGATTGTTACCAGAAAATAAAAGGAAGGATCAGAATTTGTGAATGTCATATTGTAACAAGGCAATACAGACAGTAGAAATAACCTAAAGTCTTTGTATGATAACGCATTCGGAATAAGGTAGACAGAGTGATGCCACAAATTGAGGTTCCCAAAGACTTTAAAATCATTAAAGTGACGCAGGGCTCAGGAGAGGTTAGTATAGTTTCCAGAATAATTAATAGGACATAGATTATGGAAAGGGTCAGAAAATTAATTTTAGGCACAGTGCATAAAGAGACAACTATGAAAAGGAGGGTAGTCAATGCAGGACTGAGGGTGTTGTACCTGAATGCAGGGAGTATCCGAAATGAGGTAAATGAGCTTGTAATACAGATTGGAATTGGCAGGTTTGATGTTTTGAGTATCACAGAGACCTGGCTGTAAGGGGTTGAGGGCTGGGAATGAAATACTCAAGGATGCACATCCGATTGACAAGACATGCTGATGGGCAGATGGGGGTGGGGTTACCTTCTTGTTAAGAAATGAAATGAGATCAATCACAAGAAGGGATTTAGAGTTGGAATGCATTCAATCTGTGTGGGTAGAGTTGAGGAGTTGCAAGGGAGAAAGAGCATGATGAGAACTTAGCACAGGACCCCCCAGCAGCAGTCAGGATATGAGGAAGAAAATAAATCAGGTGATAGAGAAGGCCCTGCTATAATAGTCATGAGGGACTTCAGTATGCAGGGAGACTGGAAAATTAAAATGTTTGGGGATGTCAAGGGTAGGAATTAATGGAATGTTTACTACATGGTTTTTAGAGCAGCTTGTGGTAGAGATCACTATGGAACAGGCAATTCTGGATTGGGTGATGTGTATTGAAGCAGACCTGATTAGGGAACTTAGGGTGAAGGAATCCCTTGGGGGCATTGACCGTAATATAACAGAATTCACCTGCAGTTTGTGACAGGGAATCTGGAGTCAGTTGTACCGGTAATGCAATTAACTTAAGGTAACTACAAAGACATGAGGGAGGAGCTGGCCAGAGTTGGTAAGAAGGGAAGCTGAGCATAAGAGAGAATGGAGCAGCAATGGCAGGAGTTTCTGGGGGTAATTTGGGAGGCAGAGCAGGAATTCAACCCAAGGAAGAAGAAAGGTACTGAGTGGAGGCCAAGGCAACCATGGCTGATGAGGGAAGTCAGGGTCAGCATAAAAGCAAAAGAAAAAACATGCAATGTGGTGAAGATTATTGGGAAGCCTTAAAAAACAGCAGAGAGTAACTAAAAAAAAGGTAAGGATGGGTGTGTAAATAAAATATAAGGGTCAGCGAGTTAGTAACATAAAAGAATATTGCAAGAGGTTTTCTTTAGATATATGAAAGGCAAGAGGGAGTCAATAATAGAAATTGTACCACTGGAAAAGGCAGAAGTAGTAATGGGGAACAAAGAAATGGTGGAAAAAGTGCATCGGTGCCTTAAATCAGCTTTCACAGTGGTGTGGCAATGCTGCTCATTTCACAAGTTTGAGTTGTCCTTGGATTTTATTTTTCAAGAGGGGTTGTAAAGGCAGAGGTTCCAATTTGTCTGGGTTAGGGACTTTGCTCATGGCTAACAGATACTGCCTAAGGCAACAGTCAGGGAAATGGCTTTTAGGTTTTATATTAAACACTTGTCCAATAAAAGGAGAATGGCCAGTTCTTACAGTTTGCTGTTTTTGACAAACAGTCGGTTGGAAGCTCCTGGATAAAGAAAGCTGCTGGTGAGAAAGGTACCCCAATTCAACATTTTCCAGTGGACTCACTGTCTGAAATCCCTCTCTTGTAAGAACCCCTGTATTTATATTTACCTTTTTGCCAAGGCTATTACAGCAAATTGGAACAACTCTTTATCAAGTTACATTTTTTCGTCAGTTGGGTTTTCAAATAGTTAAGTTATTCTAAATTCTGTTTTCTTTTGATTTTAAATAAATATTCTTTTCCTTCAAGCTGAGTGGTTTGGCCAGTTGTATCATTCCTGGAATATCCAGGTTACATTTGCTGAACACAATTCGAAAAGGCTGCATTCTTAAAATGTTTTGAAGGGTTTGGCCTGGTCCATAACAATGTCACAGAGTCCTACAGCATGGAGACAGGCCATTTGGACCAAACTGGTCCATGCCAACCAAAATGTCCATTTACGCTAATCCTGCACTTGGCCCATATCCTTCTGAATCCTTTCCTTTGCTGTATTTGTCCAAATGCCCTTTAAATGTTATTAATGTACCCACCTCAACCACTTCCACTGGCAGCTCATTCCATATGCGAACAATCCTATGTGTAAAAAGGTTGCCCCTCAGGTTCCCTTTTATTCTTTCCCCTCTAACCTTAAACTGATGCGCTCTAGCTCATATTCGCAAACCTTGGGGAAAAGATCGAGTGAATTCATCCTATCCATGCCTCTCATGATCTTATGAGGTCCTCCCTCAGTCTCCTACACTCTAAAGAAAAAAGTACTCTCCCTTTAACCCAAACGATTGAATCCTGGCAAAATCCTTGCAAATTTCTTCTGCACTCTTTCCAGTTTAATAACATCCTTCCTGGAACAAGGTGACCAAAACTGAACACAATATTCCAAGTGTGGCTTCACCAATGTCCTGTATAACTGCAACATAACTTCCCAACATCTGTAGTCAATACTCTGACTGATGAAGGGCACTGCAGAAAAAGCTCTCTTCTCTGCTCTATTTACTGTGACTCCATTTTCAGAGAACTGCTTATCTGAATTCTAAGGACCCTCTGTTCCATTATATTCCTTAAGGTCCTATCATTCACCATGAAACTCCTACCTTGCTTTAAATTTCCAAAATACAAGACCTCACATTTGTCTGTATTAAACTCTATTTGTCATTTCTCGGCCCACTTCCCCAGCTGAGCAAGGTCTAGACTAGACTACTTCTAGACTAGACTACTTACAGTGTGGAAACAGGCCCTTTGGCCCAACAAGTCCACACCGACCCGCCGAAGCGACAACCCACCTATACCCCGACATATACCCCTTACCTAACACTACGGGCAATTTAGCATGGCCAATTCACCTGACCTGCACATCTTTGGACTGTGGGAGGAAACCGGAGCACCCGGAGGAAACCCACACAGACACGGGGAGAATGTGCAAACTCCACACAGTCAGTCGCCTGAGGCGGGAATTGAACCCAGGTCCCTGGCGCTGTGAGGCAGCAGTGCTAACCACTGTGCCACCGTGCCGCCAAATTTCTGCTGCAATTTCTGATAACTGTCCGCACTGTCCACGATGCTGCTTATTTGAGTGTCATCAGCAAACTCACTAACCATGCCTTGTACATTCTCATCCAAAACATTGTTATAGATAACAAACAGCAATGGGCTCAGCACTGACCACTGAGGCACTCCACTAGTCACAGGCCTCCAGTACAACAAGGATTCTTCCCCTATTACCCTGTGCTTTCTACCATCAAGCCAATCGTGTATTCAATTTGCCAGGTCACCTTGGATTCCATGCAATCTAACCTTCCATAACAGCCTACCATGTGGAACCTTATCAAAGGCCTCACTGAAATCCATATAGACCACGTCTACCATCCTGCCCTCATCAACCTTCCTGGTAAATTCATCAAATTACCTTAACAAATTTGTGAGGCATATTCTCCCACTCACAAAGTCATGCTGACAACTCCTAATCAAATTCACTCTTTCCAAATGCATGTGTATCTTATCTTATCAAACAACTTACCCACCATAAATGTTAAGCTTATAATTCGCAGGCTTTTGTTTTTCAGCCCTTTTTGAACAATGGCACAGTCTTCGCTATCCTCCAGTCTTCTGGCACCTCACCTGTGGCTAACCATGATGCTTAAATATCAGCCAGTACACCTGACCTTCAAGAGAGTTGGGAGCAGAAATGAATGGAGAGGGCATCACTAAGGTGGAGGGGTTGAGGCAGCTGAAAGGTCTGAAGGTGGATAAATCATTCAGACCCGATGGACTACACTCCAGAGTTCTGATGGAGATAGCTAAGGTAATTGTAGGGCCATTGGCTGTGATCTTTCAGAAATCACTGGAGTCAGGAGTGGTCCCAGAAGACTGGAAAATAGTGAATGTAACATCCCTGTTTAAGAAAGGAGGGAGGCAGAGATGGGACATTATAAGCTGGTTAGCCTGACCTCGGTCATTGGTAAGATTTTAGAGGTCTACTTAAGGGTGAGATTGCAGGTATTTGGAATCTCACCCTTAAAGCCTGGTAAAATTGCAGCCTGGTAAAATTGGGCTGAGTTAGCACAGCTTCATCAAAGGGAGGCATGCCTGATAAATCTGTTAGAAATCTTTGAGGAGGTAACAAGTGAATTAGACAAAGGAGAGCCAGTGGATGTGATCCATTTGGATTTCCACCAGGCCTTTGACAGGGTACAATAAAGGAGACTGTGAAGTCAAATCAGAGCCCATGCTGTCAGGGGCAAGGCACTGCGAAGTGTAGAGGATTGGCTGGCCAGCACAAAGGCGAGAGTAGGGACAAAGGGATTTTTTTCTGGATGGCTGGTGGTGCTTTGTGGCGATCCGCAGGGATCTGTGTTGGGACCACAACTATTCACATTATCCATTAACAATCTGGATAAGGAACTGGAGATATTGTTCATATGTTTGTAGATGACACAAAAATTGGTGAAAGGACAGGTGGAGTTGAGGAAATGGGGGAGATTGCAGAAGGACTTGGTCAGGCTGGGAGAATGTGCAAAGAAGTGGCAGGTGGAGTACAATGCGGGGACTTGTGAGGCTAGATACTTTGGTGGGAAGAATAGAGGCACAGATTGTTTTCTAAGTGAGGAAAGATTTCAGAAATCTGAAGCACAAAGAGAATTGGGAGTCGTTGCTCAAGTTTCTCTGAAGGTTAACGTGCAGGTTCACCATTGGCTGTTTGAAAGGCAATTACAATGTTAGCATTAACTTTAACGTCAGAGATGTACTGCTGAGTTTGTATAAGTCTCTGATCAGACCGCATTTGGAATTTTGGTCTCCTTATTAAGGAAGGATGTGCTGTCATTGGAGAGGGTCCAGAGGAAAAAGTGAGAAAGAATAAGAATAATCCTGGGAATGAAGGGGGTGTCATATAAAGAGTGGTTGAGGATTCTGGATCTGTATGCAGTTGTGTTTAGAAAGATGATGGGGGAATCTTATTGAAACTACAGAATATTGAGAGGCCTGGAGAACATGGAGAAGGTGTTTCCACGAATAGAAGAAACTTGGGCCCGAAGGCAAAGCCTCAGAGTGAAGAATGATCCGGCAGAACTGAGATAAGGAGACATTTCTTCAGCCACAGTGTGGTGAATCTGCGGAATTCATTGTCACAGAGGTCTATGGATGCCAAGATGTTGAGAGCATTTAAAACAGAGACAAATAGGTTCTTGATCAGTAAGGAGATCAAATGTTAAAAGGAGAATGGGGTTGAGAAACACACCACACAAGATCAAATGGCAGAGCAGACTCTCTTCTGACTGGCCCAATTCTGCTCCTATATCTTAAGTATTTTGGGTTTATTTAGATGTTCCTTGAATCCCTGGAAAACTGGAAGTACGGTCACTTAGTGGTTTGCCCTGCTGCCTCACAGCGCTATGGACCCAGGTTTGATTCTAGCCTCGGGCGTCTGTCTGTGTGGAGTTTGCATGTTCTCCCTGTGCCTGCGTGGGTTTCCTCCGGGTGCTCTGGTTTCCTCCCACAGTCCAAAGCTGTGCAGGTTCGGTGAATTGGCCATGCTAAATTGCCCATAGTGCAGGTTAGGTACATTAGTCAGGAGTAAATGTAGATTAAAAAGGTAGAGGAGTGGGTCTGGGTGGGTTACTGTTCGGAGGGTCAGCGTGGACTTGTTGGACCAAATGGCCTGTTTCCATACTGTAGGAATTCTGTGATTCTATGGACATTGAAAGTACTGGATTGTGGGCCCTGCTGTTGCTGTTTCTTAAAAGAACTTTGACAAAAGATAATCAGGGAGTGGTGAGAGTGAGCATCAGGTTGCATGAGGGAACTGCTTGTCCTGCTTCCTGGAATACCATGAGTACAGGAAGTGTGGTCAGTGACAGCAGATGGAGCTCCGGGTTTCAGAGCTTGAGCAGCAGCTGGTGTCAGTGTGGAGCGTCCGTGAGGCTGAGAGCTCTGTAGAGAGCACGTTTCTAGATGTGGTCACTCTGCAGTTTCAGTGTATGCAGGGAGAGAGGGAATGGGGGAGCAGCAGACAGTCCAAAAGGACCAGGCAGCTAGTACAGGAATCCCCTGAATGCATCCCACTCTCCAACCAGGATTCAGTTCAGAATCCTGATGAGAATGATGGTTCATCTGGGGAGTGCAGCCAGAGCCAAGCACCCGGCACCATGGGGGGGCTCAGCTGTACAGGGGGGCACAAGGAAGGCTGGAAGAGCGATAGTGAGAGGAGATTCGAGAGTGAGGGCATCGATAGGTGTTTCTGCAGCTGCAGGTGGGAATCCAGGATGGTGTGTTATCTCCCTGGTGCCAGGGTGAAGGATGTCACTGAGCTGCTGCAGAGCACCCTGAGGGGAGAGGGGAAACAGGCAGCAGTGGTGGTCCACATCGGTCCCAGTGACAGAGGGAGAAAAGGGATGTGGTCCTGCAGTCAGAATTTAGGGAGTTCCAGAGGGAATTAGCAGCAATAGCTCAAAAGTAGGAATTTCCAAGATTACCCCCAGTGCCCCACACAACTGAGAATAGAAAGAGGAGGATAGCACAGGTGACTGTGGAACTGAAAAGACAGTCCAGGAGGAAGGGCTTTCGATTATTTTAACTTTGGGACTGGCTTTGGGGGGAGATGGACATGTACAGACCAGATGGGTTGCTCCTGAACAGTCCTGGGACTGAGCTCCTTTGGGGTGATTTACTCGTGCTGTTGGAGAGGGATTAAACTATCTTGGCCTATGGGATCCAGGAGGTAATACCAGAGAGGAACACAGAGGTGCATAGAATCCTGGGAGAGATAGATAGCACCAGAATAAGGAACAGAACTTCTTACCCAGTTTCAGAGTGAGGGAGAGAGAGTAATAAATTCAGGGTCACTGTGTAAGGATGGGACTGCACAGAGTGTTGGGAATAAGACTGGGAAGGTACAGCCACAGAGTGTTAAGTGGAAATCTGATGTGTGTCTCTCACATAGAAACATAAGATAATAAGAACATTAGAAACAGGAGCAGGAGTGGGCTATCTGACCATCGAGGATGAGGAACGTTAGTTATGAAGGTAGACTGAAGACGTTGGGACTGTTTTCCTCAGAGAAGAGAAGGCAGAGAGGAGATTTGATCGAGAAATTCAAAATCAGGAGGGGTCTGAACAGAGTAAACTAGAAGAAAATGTTCCCACCTGAGAAAGAATTGAGAGGGAGAGGCCATGGATTGAAAATAATTGGTAAAAGAAGCAAAAGTGAGATGAGGGAAAAACATTTTCAGCCAGTGGGTGGTTCAGGTGTGGGATGCACTGCCTGAGAGTGGGGTGGAGGCAGCTTCAATTGAAACATCCCAAAGGGAATGAGACTGTTATTTGAAAAGGAACAATGTGCAGGGTGAGAGGGAGAAGGCAGGAGAATGACACTCAGTGAATTGCTCATTCAGAGAGCCAGTACAAACAGGATGAGTTGAATGGCCTCCTTGTGCACTGAAACGATTCTGTGATTGTGTGATTGAGCAGAGTTAAAGCTGGGGGAGGTGGGAGCTCGGTGTCTCACTGTGCTGCTGCTGCTGCTGCTGCTGCTGAGGTCAGTGAGATCAGGGACTGGGACAGGGAGCCAGAGCTCACATCAAACTCTGCCCGTGTCCGTCACACTGAGACTGGCAGGAGGCTACTCACTGATTTCACTCCATGCTGCAGGAATGGGACCACAGGCTGCAAATGGACAGAGCTCCTCCACACAGTGAGTAAAACTTACTGACTTATATCTTGCTGCTTAAGCAGGGCAATAGGACGACAGAAATACAGCTGGACACCCTGTTAGACACAGTGCTCCTCAATCAACCATTTCATTCACTGCAGCTCCCCATTAACACCTGCATCAATTCAGCATTTGTGATTTAGAAAGTTTCAGTATTGAAAGGGTTAATAACGGAGGATTGAGGTTTACTTACTCAGTCTGAGCTTGGTTCCTTTACCGAACGTAAGCCACAGTGAGAGCTCCCAGTGCAGAGGCTGTACAAAAACCTCAACTCTCTTCATCCCTCTGTCACTCTCACCCTCTCCCTATTTCCCAGTCTGTCGATCACTCTCACCCTCTTTTTGCCCCTATCAGTCTCTCCCTCATTCATGTGTCTTTCTGTCTCTGCCTCTGGGTTGTGAACTTTATTTTTTGTTGTTAAATCTTGCAGCTGTTCTTCACATGTGGCCATGGAGTGTAAGGGGGAAACCTGAGGCCTTCAGTGAGCGGTGGACACCACAGAGACTGGAGTGTGTCGTGGACAGTGACAATCCCAGCATGGGGTAATTTGTTCAGTTTCATTTAGATCTAACTGTGGGATATGACAGTTCAGGCAGTGGGACTGTGTGTCCATTATTATGCATTTTATATAACCGTGGATGTGTCAGTACAGGAGGTGATTCTGTGTGCTTTGAAGTTTTTGTACGGCTCTGTATCACTGTGAAGGCCAGCTGTAATCCTGCAAACAGTAATAGTCAGCGACATCCTCATTCTGAACGTTGCTGATTGTCAGGGTGAAACTGGTCCCTGATCCACTGCCAGTGAATCGATCGGAGACTCCTGTGAATCGAGTTGTTGCATCATAGATCAGGAGAGAGGGTTTCTGACCTTCTCGCTGCTGGTACCAGGAAAGCTCATTGCTAACAGATTGACTGGCCGTACAGGTGAGTGTTGCGGTCTGGCCCAGTCCCACTGACAGCACCGGGGGAGACTGAGTCATGATGATGTCCCCACTGATAACTGAGGGGTCAGAGAGAAACGCAGTGAAATCAGAACTGTCACAGAAAGAGCCGGTCAAATGAGAAATTGTTGGAGGCACTGAGCATTCTTCTGGTTTCAGCATTTTCCCTTCAATCACAAGTCAGTGGAATTGGAGTGAAATGGAGAGCAGCTAAAGATTCAAGGTGGAAGGAGAGAGATTTGTACCTGCGACACAGAATGCCAGGGGCCAGATCAGCTGGATGTGTGAAATCATGATGTGTGCTCCTGTCCCTGTGCCTGGTTCCTGATAAACTCTCCCTTCACTGGGCTCTGCTTTATAAAGCTACAGCCTGTGAGAGTCTGACTGGGTGTATGTAAATAGCATCGGGCAGAGAGAGCCACGTCAGCCCCTCACACTTCCTCTTCTCTCTCTCTATCTCACTCTCTTTGTCTCAGAGTGATTGATGTGAACAGCACTGAATGAGGCCATTTGGCCCATTGTGTCTGTGCTGGTAAACAAAGATGTGATGACACTAATCCCATCCTCCAGCTCTTGACCCATGATCCTGGAGGCAACAGCAACACAAGGGAATATCTAAACACTGCTCCAATGTCATGAGAGTTTGTGACTCAACCAGCCTTTCAGGCAGTGAGTTCCAGACTCCCACCACCCTCTGGGTGAAAACATTTCTCCTCAATTCTTCTCTCACTCTGCAACTCAACTGGGCCTGGATTCACTCAAGTTTATAAGGATGAGACAGAATCTGATTGAAACATATAAAATTCTAACAGGCCCGGGCAGGGAGGAGGTTCCCCTGGTTGGGGAGTCTGGAACCAGGGGACACAGTCTCAGGGGGATACGGGGTAGAACATTTAGGACTGAGATGAGGAAACATTTCTTCACTCAGAGGATGGTCAACCTGATGAATTCTCTACCACAAACGGCTGTGGGGGACAAGGAATTGAATATATTCAAGAAAAAAAGAGAGATAGTTGTTTTGCATTTTAACAGCATGAAGGAAATGGGGAGAAAGCAGAAACACAGCATTGAGAGAGAGGATCAGCCATGATCGTACTGAATGACACACAAGATTCAAAGGGCTGAATGGCCTACTCCTGCTCCAAGTTTCTATGAGAACATGTCTGTGTTACCTTCAATCTCTGTCCCTGGTTATTGAGTCCTTTACTCTTGTATAAAGTGCCTTCCTATGCAACGTATCACTGCCAACAATTATCTTATACCTCTCTATCAGGTCCCTCTCAACCTTCAATGCTCCAAGGAAAACAGCCCCAATCTTTCCAATCTTTCCTCATAGCTGACCCTCCATCCCAGGCAGCATCCTGGGAAATCTCCTCTGCCCCCTCTTAAGTATAATCACATCCTTCCCAGAATGTTGTGACCAGGACCTTTCTCTCCCTCTCTCTCTTTTCCCCTTTCTGTCTCACATCTGCTACTTTGATCTCTCTACATCTATCTCTCTCTCCCACTGTTAATCTATCTCATATTCTCTCTCTCTCACTCTGTCTCATAGCCACTCTCTCCAACTCACTCACGCTTCCTCACTCCGTCTCATAATCTTTCTCCATCTCTCACTGTCTCTGTCACTCGCTCCATCTCTCACTTCAATTGAAAACCTCCAAATGTTATCTACCCCTCTCTATTTCTCCCTCTGTCTCTCCCTCCTTCTCCACATCCCACTCGACCTCTACTTCTCTTTCTCTGTCTCACTTCTCTCTCTTTCTCACAGTGTCCCAGGTGGAGACAGTTGAATTCAGGATAAATCTCTCTCTGCTCTGCCCCACTAATGGATGTTAACCCTTGACCCCAGAAGCATGTCTTCTCCTGGAGTAAAGGCCCATTTCCACATCGACCAGGTTTTGGTATCTCTTAGAAAGATGGACAGATTCTTGGTAAATGAAGGGCAGTTTTGTGCTGTTGGCCTATTCTCACTGGGGATTGGTTTGGACACAAACCTCATTCCATGAAGGCCCAGCAGAGAGAGGAGATCCTCAGGCCGTCAGTGTGAGCTGGAGGGACAGGACAGGCTCTGACCCACTGACACATCCTATCCTTGCACAACATGGAGGAGAAAGTGAGGACTGCAGATGCTGGAGATCAGAGTTGAAAATGTGTTGCTGGAAAAGTGCAGCAGGTCAGGCAGCATCTAAAGAGCAGGAGAACCAATGTTTCGGGCATGAGCCCTTCTTCAGGAATGAGGAAACTGTGTCCAGCAGGCTAAGATAAAAGGTAGGGAGGAGGGACTTGGGGGAGGGGCTTTGGAAATGCGATAGGTGGAAGGAGGTCAAGGTGAGGGTGATAGGCCGGAGTGGGGGTGGGGGCGGAGAGGTCTGGAAGAAGATTGCAGGTTAGGAAGGCGGTGCTGAGTTCGAGGGATTTAACTGAGACAAGTGGGGGGAGGGGAAATGAGGAAACTGGAGAAATCTAGATTCATCCCTTGTGGTTGGAGGGTTCCTAGGCGGAAGATGAGGCGCTCTTCCTCCAGCCATCGTGTTGCTATGGTCTGGCGATGGAGGAGTCCAAGGACCTGCATGTCCTTGGCAGATTGGGAGGGGGAGTTGAAGTGTCGAGCCACGGGGTGGTTGGGTTGGTTGGTCAACCATCCCATGGCTCAACAGACCATAGCAACACGACGCCTCATCTTCCGCCTAGGAACCCTCCAACCACAAGGGATGAACCCAGATTTATCCAGTTTCCTAATTTCCCCTCCCACCACCTTGTCTCAGTCAAATCCCTCAAACTCAGCACCGCCTTCCTAATCTGCAATCTTCTTCCTGACCTTTCTGTCCTCACCCCACTCCGGCCTATCACCCTCACCATGACCTCCTTCCACCTATCGCATTTCCAGTGCCAACAGTAAACATGGACGTCAGTTCACGAGAGTGCTCCATGGAGAAACATGGGCCTCCTTCCCACTGAAGCTCCCAATAGAGACCAGTAAACATGGACATCATTCCTGCTTGAGCCTCCAATAAAGACCAGGAAATGTTGGCCTCCTTCCTAATGGACTCTCCAAAGGAGACCAGTAAACATGGACCACCTTCTGACTGGATACTCCAAGAATACCAGTAAATGTGGGCCTCCTATTCACTTGTCGTTCTAATAGAGACAAGTGGATAGTTGAGTTTTTGAAGAAATAGATAAAAATAGATCAGTACACATTGTCGACATGGACTTTAGCAAGGCCTTAGACAAGATTTCCTATGGTAAACTGCTTAGTAAGATTATATCACAGAGGATCTAGGGAGAGCTAACCAATTGGATATAAAATGGGCCTGAAGGTAGGAGGCAGAGGTTGGTGAGAGAGGGTTGTTCTTCAGACTGGAGGCCACTGACCAGCCGTCTGCCACAAGAATCGATCCTGGATCCACTGTTGTTCATCATTTACATGAACAATTTGGATGAGAAAATAGCAGGAATGGTCAGTAAGTTTGTGGCTGACATTAAAATTGTTGGCATCATGGACAGGGAAGATGGTTATCTAAGAGTGCAATGTCATCTTCATCAACTGGGCCAGTGGGTCAACAAATCCAGATGGAGTTTAATTTCGATAAATGCAAGGAGTTGCATTTTGGTAAGACCAACCAGGGCAGGAATTACACAACTAATGGTAGAGCCATGGGGAGTGTTGTTGAACAGAGACACTGAGGGGTACAGGTGCATAGTTCCTTGGAAGTGGTGTCACAGGGAGACATGGTGGTGAAGAAGGTATTTGGCTCGTGGACCTTCAATGGTCAAAGCAGGAAGTACAGGAGCTGGGACATCATGTTACAGCTGTACAAGGCATTGGTAAGGCCACATTTGGACACTGTGTACATTCCTGCTCACCCTGCTGTAGGAAGGAAGTTACTGCACTGGTTTGGATAAAAGAAAGATTAACAGGGATGTTACCAAGGTTGGTGAGTTTGAATTACAAGGTGAGGATGGATAAGCCGAGAGATTTTTCCTGTGAATGCAGGAGATTGAGGGGTGACCTTAGAGGGGTTTATAGAATCATTAGGGCCATAGATAAGGAGAATAGCCAAAGTTTTTTTTTCCCCAGAGTAGGAGAGTCCAGTACGAGAAGGAATATGTTTAAGTTGAGAGGGGAAAGAATTAGAAGGGACCTGAGAGGCAACCTTTTCACACAGAGGTTGGTGTGTATGTGTAATAAGCTGCCACAGGAAGTGGTGGAGGGGAGTACAATTACTAAATTTCAAGGACATTTTTACAGGAACATGGATAGGAAGGATTTAGAGGGGATTGGGCCAAATGCATGCGGATGGGACTAGTTCAGTTTTGGAAACTTGGTCGGCATGGATGAGTTGAGCAGAAGGGCCTGCTGCCACGCTGTAAACCTCTATGGCTCTATGATGATGTAAACATGGGGCACCTTCCCATAGGACCAACAAACAGTAAACATGGGCCTCCTTCCTGAGCTGCAAACCCCACATCCTGTCCATCACATAGGTCCCTTATTTCAATCTGCACAACATTGTTTGTCTCTGCACTACCTCAGCCTCTTGACCACCAAAACCCCAATTCCTGCTCATCCCACCTCCTGACTCTATGATTTCAATGTCTTCTCCCAGCTTCCTGAAGCCACATTCCATCAACCCCAACTTGTCTGATATGGAGTGGTCCCTTCCCTGTCTCACAACTACAGTTGTTCCAGAATCTGACCTCACTGCCAGCCAATTGCCTCCATGGCCTCCCTCCTCCCTCACTCTGTGTCCTGCTGTAGACTCACATTCCCTCCCTCCCCCTTCCATCTTCTGTCTCTGGTCTCCTGCCCATTACTGCTTCCTCCATCCCACCATTGACAGCAGAGCCTTCAGACCCCGAGAGTATCCTCTCTGCCTTCTTCATCCCTCCCTCTCTCGTTGTTTGTGCTATTGAATATACTGTTTAGTTCCATCACTTTTGGTTCGCTGTTCCCTTGCCATTGATTTGCTGATTTATTCTAGTAAATCTAGTCTGGTGTGTTCTCTGAGTTGGTTCAAGAGTGTTTTGCTTGAGAAAACACTTCCGTGAACTGGTTTGTCTGTTTCTCCCAGTCTTTGTGTAAAGGTGAGACTAAGTGTGGAAAAGCTGTCATTTCATGGAGCAATCCAGTCAGTCCCACCCCCTCCCCTACTCGACCCCCAGAGCCTTGTAGGTTTATTTCCATCAAGAGCCCATCCAATCTGCCATTGCAATCACTGAGTGTCTTCACCTGCCTCACCTGAATGGGCACTAATTTCCAAGTCATTACGAATTGCTGCTAAAAGAAGTTCTTCCTGACATCCCATATCTCTTGCCCAACAAAATGCAAGGTAATCTCAATGTGAAGATGGGATTTTGTCTGCACACGGACTGTGCAGTTGTCACCCTTACTGATACTGTCATGGACAGATACACCAGCAGCAGGCAGGTTGGTGAGGGTGATAGTGAGTATGTTTTTCCCTCTTGTTGGTTCCCTCACCACCTGCCCCAGGTCCAGTCGAGCAGCTGAATCAGGTGGAACCTGACCAGCTTGCTCAGTAGTGATGCTTCTGAGCAGCTCTTGATGGTGGACTTTGAAGTCCCTTACTCAGGGTATATCCTGCATCATTCCCTCCTTCAGTGCTCCCTCCAAGTGTTGTTCAACATGGAGGAGGACTGACTGCTCAGTTGAGGTTGGAGGGGAGGGCGGTGCTATGTGGTAATCAGCAGGAGGTTTCCTTCCCCATGTTTGACCTGTTGTCATGAGGCTTCATGGATTCCATAGTTAATGGTGAGGACTCCCAGGGCAACTCCCTTCCGACTGTACACACCACTGTGTTGCCTCCCCTGCTTGGTCTATCCTGCCAGTTAAAAACTGAATGAGGGAACAATTCCATTCAGGTTTTACAGCTTGGAGACAGAGCTGCTGCTGGATTCTGTTTCTGATCTCCGAGTGCAGGCGTATGTGTTTGTGAGAGAGTGACTGTCCTCTTTCCCATCACTGTGCTGTTTCTGAAAAGAAAAATCCCAGAACCAGCCTCCTGTGCTGTCAGGTTCTCGGGAGTGCAGACAGTTCACAGTTTTCTCCCGTCTCAGTAACAAACATCCAGCTGCTCCGAGCTCTTTATTTCACTTCCTCTTTTGGTGAAGTTTCAACCTTGCGATCTGACAGTCTTTGCAGTTATTTTTTACACTGGGGCTTTCTGCTGTGGTCAGAATCTCTAATAATAAGTGTCCAATCAGTGACAATCACAGCAACTAAGAGCAGTCAGGACTGAGGAGCCAGGCTCACTGGGAAACACATTGGGAAGATCAAAGCCATTCCTCTTCAGCTCCCAGTACAAACTCTATCCCTCTCCCTGAGCACTGCCTGCTGCTCAACCAGACTCTTTACAAACTTGGCCTCATCTTTGGGGCTGATCTGAGCACCATATCCTCCATCTCACAAAGATCAGCAACTGAAAATCTCTGTCATGTGCATGGGACTCCAAACATGACCATACCAATGTTGTGCTTGCACACATCACAGCCACTGCCCTCCGTAACCTTCAGCTCATCCCAATTTCTGCTGCCCCATATCTAAACTCGTATCAAATCCCATTCCTCCAACCCCCTGCGCCCTGTGCCTACATTGGCTCCTGGTCCAGCAACACCTTGATTTTCAAATTCTCATCCTTGTTCTCAAGTCCTTCCCTGTCCTCCACTCTCCCTATCTCTGTAACCTCCTCCAAACTGCCTCACTCAGTGTGATCAACAATCTTGGATATATGGCTGTCTATTCCTTCATCCAAGTCATTTAGAAATATCGTGAAATGCTGAGGTTCTAGCCCAATTCCCTGGCGACACCACTATCCACATTTTGCTCATTGGAGAGCACACACATTATCCCTCCTCTCTGTCTCCTACCTCCAAACTAATTTCTGACCAAAGATAAATACTTTTCTCTAACTGGCGAGAATGGGAGAAAGCAGAGGGACATAGTGGAAGGATACTTGTCAGACTGGAGGCCTGAGTCTAGTGGAGTGCCTCAGGATTGATGCTGGGCCCATGATTGTTTGTTATCAATATCAATGATTTAGAAGACATTACAATAGCTGGTATTGTGGACAATGAGGAAGGTTATCAGATATTGTAACAGGACCTTGATCAGCTGTGGAAGTGGGAAAAGAAATGATAAATTGAGTTTAATGTAGATAAGTATGAGGTCTTGCATTTTGGAAAGTTAAATCAAGGTAGGAGTTTCATGGTGAATGGAAAGGCCTTAAGGACTGTAGTGGAACAGTGGGATCTCGGAGTTCAGGTGCACAGTTCTCTGAAAGTTGAGTCACAGTTAGACAGGGCAGTGAAGAAGGCTTTTGGCACACTGGCCGTCATCAGTCAGGGCACTGGGTGTAGAAGTTGGGAAGTTATGTTTCAATTGTACATGACGTTGGTGAGGCTGCACTTGGAGTATTGTGTTCAGTTTTGGTCACCTTGTTATATGAGGGATATTATTAAACTGGAAAGAGAGCAGAATAAATTTACAAGGATGTTGCCAGGTTTCAACATCTAAGTTTTTGGGTGAGGTTGGACAAGCTAGGACATTTTTATGAAGAGTGTCGGAGACTAAAGGGGAATCTTTTAGAAGTGTATAAGATCTTGAGAGACATGGATAGGGTGACTGCACTCAATCTTTGTCCCAGTGTTGGGGAATCAAGGACTAGAGGGCATCAGTTGAAGGTTAGAATAAACGGGAAGCTGAGGGGCAACATTTTTACACAGAGGGTGGTACTCGTATAGAATGAGCTGCCAGTTGAAGTGATTGAGGCGGGTACATTAACAACATTTAAAAGGCATTTGGACAAATACATAGATAGTATGCAATTTGAAGGATATAGGCCAAGTGCAGGGAAATGGAGTTAGTGTAGAGGGATATTTTGGTCAGCACGGTCCAGTTTGGGCCAAAGGGCCTGTCTCTGTGCTGTAGGACTCGATGACTCTGTGACTCTATAATTCCATATGTTTCCATGTTTATGAACAGTCTCTCAAACATAGAAACAAAGGAACTAGGAGCAGGAGGAGGCCATTCAGCCCTTCGAGTCAGCTCTGCCAGTCAATATGACCATGGCTGATCATCCAACTTAGTCCCCTGTTCCCACTTTTTCTCCATAACCTTTAATCCCTTTCGTCCTAAGATCTTTACCTGTCGCCTTCTTGAAAACATTTCATGTTTTGGGCTCAACTGCTTTCTGTGACAGAATATTCCATGAGCTTCCCACTCTCTGGCAAAAGAAATGTCTCCTCAGCTCAGTCCGAAATGGCCTTTCCCTTTTCTTTAAACTGTAATTCCTGGTTCTGGACTCTCCAGTCATCAGGAACACAATTCCCGTGTTTACCGGTCTTATCCTGTTAGGATTTTACAGGTTTCAATGTGATTCCTCTCAAATTTCTAAGCCCCAGTGAATATAATCCTAACTGATCCAGTTTCTCATCAGATCTAAATGCTGTCCTCCCAGGAATCAGTCTGGTAAACCTTCGCTGCCCTCCCTCCACAGCCAGAACATCCTTCCTCAGATAAGGAGACCAAAACTGCACACAATAGAAACATAAAATCACACAGTGTAGAAGAGGCCCTTCAGCCCATTAACTGTGTACCAGCCAAACTACACTAAACCTACACGAGTCCCACTTTCCAACGTGAGGCCCATAGCTTGAATGTTATGATATTTCAACTGTTCACCCAAGTACTTTTTCAAGTTTGTGAGGTTTCCCACCTCAACTACCCTCCCAGGCTGTGCATTCCAGACCCCCACCACCCTCTGGGTAAAAAACACTTTCCTCAAAACATCTTGAAACCTCCTTTCTTTGACATTGAATGTGAGCCAACTTGTTATTGACCCTCCCAAGAAGGAGAACAGCTGCTTTCTCTCCTCCCTGTCAATTCCCCTCATAACCTTATACACCTTGATCAGGTCCCCCTCCACCTTCTCTGCTCTGAAGAAAACAACCCGAGATGATCCAATTTCTCATCATCACTGAAAGGTTCCATCCCACACAACATCCTGGTGATTCCCCTCTGCACCCCATCCAGTGCAATCACCTCCTTCCTACAGTGTGGTGACCTGAACTGCACACAGTACTCCAACTGTGGTCTCACCAATGTTCTGCTTAACTGCAACATAGCCTCCTGCTTTTATAACCAATACCTGACATGACAAAGGCAAGTGTCCCCTATGCCTTCATAACTGCTCTGTTAACCTGTCTTGCCATATTCAGGGGTCAGTGGAGAAGCACCCCAAGATCACTCTGTTCCTTTGAACTTCCTCAGTTCAAAGAACAAAGAGCAATGAAAATTACAGCATAAGAACTGGCCCTTTGGCCCTACTAGCCTGCACTGGTCTATATTCTCCACCTAAACCTGTCATCAATTTTCCAAGGGTCTATCTCCCTTTGCTCCCTGCCCATCCATGTATCTATCTAGATATATCTTAAATGATGCTATTGTGCCTGCCTCTACCACCTCCACTGGCAACGTGTTCCAGGACCAATCACTTTCTGTGTGAAGAACTTTCCATACATATCTCCTTTAAATGTTTCCACTCTCACTTTCAACTCATGACCCAGAGTAATTGAGTCCCCCACTCTGGGAAAAAGCTTCTTGCTATCCACCCTGTCTACACCTCTCATGATTTTGTAGACCCCAATCAACGTTCAACTTTCTAATGAGAATAATCTTAATCTACTAAGCATCTCTTCATAGCTAGTGCCCTCCATACCAGGTAATCCTGGTGAACCTCCTCTGCACCCTCTCCAAAGCATCCACATCTTTCTGGTAATGTGGCAACCAGAACTGTACGCAGTATTCCAAATGTGGCCAAGCCAAAGTCCGATATAATTCTAATATGACCTTCCAACTCTTGTACTGAATACCATGTCTGGTGAAGGAAGCTATGCCATATACCTTCTTGACCACTCTATCGACCTGTGTTGTCACCTCCAGGGTACAATGGACCTGAACACCCAGGTCTCTCTGGGCATCAATTTTCCCAGGGTGTTCCATTCACCGTACAGTTTACTCCAGATTTGGATCTTCCAAAATTCATCAGATTGCATTTGCCCGGATTGAACTCCATCCGTCCGTTTTCTGCCCAATTCTCCAATCTATCTATATTCTGCTACACTCTCTGACAGTCCCTTTCACTATCTGCTACTCCACCAATCTTAGTGTCATTTGGAAACTTGTGACTCAGACCACCTATACCTTCCTCCAGATCATTTATGTATATCAAAAACAAGAGTGGTGCCAGCACAGATTCCTGTTCTCCATTCTGAGAAACTCCTTCCACTACTACTGTCTGTCTTCTGTTGCCCAGCCTGTTCCCTATCCATCTAGTGAGTACACTCTGGACCCCATATGACTTTAATTTCTTTATCAGGCTACCATGGGGAACTTTATCAAACACATTCCTGAAATCCATGTGTATGACATTCACGGCCCTTCCCTCATCAATCAACTTCATCACTTCTTCAAAAGATTCTATAAAGTTGGTAAGACATGATATTCCCTGCACAACTTCATGCTCCCGATAACTGATAATTCAATTTTCGTCCAAATGTAAATAGATCTTATCCCTCAGTATCTTCTCCAGCAGCTTTCCTACCACTACATCAGGCTCACTAGTTGGTAGTTACCTGGATTATCCTGGCTACCCTTCTTAAACATTAGCAATTCTCCAGTCCTCTGGGACCTCATCCATGTTCAAGGTTGCTACAAAGATATCGATTAAGGCCCCAGCTATTTCCTCTCTTGCTTCCCTCAGTAAGCTGGGATCGATCCCATCCCGACCTGGGGACTTGTGCACCTTGATGCCTTTTAAAATACCCAACACTTCCTCCCTCCTTAAACCGACTTGACCCTGAGTAATCAAACATCTATCCCCAACTTCAACATCTGTCATTTCCCCCTCCTTGGTGAATACCGACGTAAAGCACTCATTAAGAATTTCATCCATTTTCTCTGACTCCACACATAACATTCCTCCTTTGCCCTTGAGTGGGCCAACCCTTTCTCTAGTCACCCACTTGCTCCTTATATATGAATAAAAGGATTTGGGATTTTCCTTAATCCTGTTTGTGAATGATATTTTGTGACCCTTTTTAGCCCTTTTAGTTCCTCACTTCAGATTGGTCCTACTTTCACAATATTCTTCCAAAGCTTTGTCTGTTTTCAGCTACTTAGACCTTATGTATGCATCCTTTTTCCTCTTAGCTAGTCTCACAATTTCATCTGTCATCCAGCGTTTCCTAATCCTGCCATTTCAATCCCTTATTTTCACAGGAACATGTCTGTCCTGACTCTAGTCAACCTCTCTTTAAAAGCCTCCCACATATCAAATTTCAGAACTGAAATGCGGAGACATTTCTCCAGCCAGAGGACGGTGGGCCTGTGGAATTCATTGCTGCAGAGTGCAGTGAAGGCTGGGATGCTAAATGTCTTCAAGGCAGATATTGATAAATTCTTGATGTCACAGGGAATTAAGGGCTGTGGGAAGAATGTGGGCAAGTGGAGTTGAAATGCCCATCAGCCACGATTGAATGGCAGTGTGGACTCAATGGGCCGAATGGCCTTACTTCCACTCCTATGTCTTATGGTCTTATGGTCTAAATGTGGATTTCCCTTTAAACAGCTGCTCCCAATCCACATTCCCCAGCTGGGCGGCACGGTGGCACAGTGGTTAGCACTGCTGTCTCACAGCGCCTGAGACCCGGGTTCAATTCCTGACTCAGGTGACTGACTGTGTGGAGCTTGCATGTTGTCTGCGTGGGTTTCCTCCCACAGTCCAAAGATGTGCGGGTCAGGTGAATTGGCCATGCTAAATTGCCCGTAGTGTTAGGTAAGGGGTAAATGTAGGGGCATGGGTGGGTTGCGGGTCGGTGTGGACTTGTTGGGCCAAAGGGCCTGTTTCCACACTGTAAGTAATCTAATCTAAAAAACAAGCTCCTTCCAAATTTTGCTGCAGTTGGCCTTCCCCCAGTTTAGCCGTCTACCTTTCAGACCACTCTTGTCTTTGTCCATGAGCATTCTAAAACTTATGGAATTATGGTCACTGTTACCAAAATAATCCCCTACTGAAATTTCAACCACCTGGCCGGGCTCATTCCCCAAAACCAGGTCCAGTATGGCCCCTTCCTGAGTTAGACTATTTCCATATTACTCTGTAAAATCCTCCAGGATGCTCCTTACAAATTCTGCTCCATCTTAACTTCTAACATTAAGTGAATCCCAGTCAATGTTGGGAAAATTAAACTCTTCCATCACCACCGAGATGTAACTCCTACATCTTTCCATAATCTGTTTACATATTTGCACCTCTAGCCCAGGTTCACTGTTAGGAGACTTGTATATTAGCACCAACATCGTTACTGCACCCTTCCTGTTTCTGAGCTCTGCCCATATTGCCCCACTGCTCGAGTCCTCCATAGTGCCCTCTTTCACACACCTGTGGTATCCACTCTGACCAGTAATGCAACTCCTCCATCCCTTTACCTGCCTCTCGAACCTATCTGATACATCTGTATCCTGGGATATTTAGTTGCCAATCTTGCCCTTCCCTCAACCACGTCTCCGTAATAGTAATAACATCATACTCCCAGATACTAATCCAAGCCCTAAATTCCTCTGCCTTACCTACTACACTTCTCACATTAAAACAAATGTGCCTAAGACCATTTGTTCCTTAGCGTTCATCATCTGCTCCCTACCTACTCTTAACCTTAGTCACGCTGACTTCAATATCTAGTTCCTGACAGGCTTTAGTTACTCCCTTCTTATTGCCCACTAACCTCCTCATTTGGTTCCCATCCCTCTGCTACACTATTTTGAACCCTCCCCAAGAGCGTGATCAAACACATCCCTCAGGACACTGGTTTCAGTCCTGCCCAGGTGTAGACCACTCGATTTGTAATTGTCCCACCTCCCCAGGAACCAGTCCCAATGTCCCAAAAATCTGAACCCCTCCCTCCTGCACCATCTCTCAAGCCACGCATTCATCCTGCCTATACTTTCATTTCGACTCTGACTAGCACATGGCACTGGGAGCAATCCTGAGATTACTACCTCTGAGATCCTACCATAAGACCATAAGACATAGGAGTAGAAGTAAGGCCATTTGGCCCATCGAGTCCACTCCGCCATTCAATCATGGCTGATTGGCATTTCAACTCCACTTACCCGCATTCTCCCCGTAGCCCTTAATTCCTCGAGACATCAAGAATCTATCAATCTCTGCCTTGAAGACAATTAGCGTTCCGGCCTCCACTGCACTCTGCGGCAATGAATTCCACAGGCCCACCACTCTCTGGCTGAAGAAATGTCTCCGCATTTCTGTTCTGAATTGACCCCCTCTAATTTTAAGGCTGTGTCCACGGGTCCTAGTCTCCTCGCCTAACGGAAACAATTTCCTAGTGTCCACCCTTTCCAAGCCATGTATTATCTTGTATGTCTCTATTAAGTCTCCCCTTAATCTTCTAAACTCCAATGAATACAATCCCAGTATCCTCAGCCGTTCCTCATATGTTAGACCTACCATTCCAGGGATCATCCGTGTGAATCTCTGCTGGACACGTTCCAGTGCCAGTATGTCCTTCCTGAGGTGTGGAGACAAAAACTGGACACAGTCCTCCAAATGGGCCTAACCAGTAGCACAACGGTGCTTTTATATTCCAACCCTCTTGAGATAAGTGACAACATTGCATTCGCTTTCTTAATCACGGACTCAACCTGCATATTTACCTTTAGAGAATCCTCGACTAGCACTCCCAGATCCCTTTGTACTTTGGCTTTACAAATTTTCTCACCGTTTAGAAAGTAGTCTATGCTTTTATTTTTTTTGCCAAAGTGCAAGACCTCGCATTTGCTCACATTGAATTCCATCAGCCATTTCCTGGACCACTCTCCCAAACTGTCTAGATCCTTCTGTAGTCTTCCCACTTCCTCAGTACTACCTGCCTGTCCACCTAACTTCGTATCACCTGTAAACTTCGCTAGAATGCCCCCAGTCCCTTCATCCAGATCATTAATATATAATGCGAACAGCTGTGGCCCCAACACTGAACCCTGCGGGACACTGCTCATCATCGGCTGCCATTCTGAAAAAGAACCTTTTATCCCAACTCTCTGCCTTCTGTCAGACAGCCAATCCTCAATCCATCCCAGTAGCTCACCTCGAACACCATGGGTCCTCACCTTGCTCAGCAGCCTCCCATGTGGCACCTTAGCAAAGGCCTTTTGGAAGTCTAGATAGACCACATCCACTGGGTTTCCCTGGTCTAACCTACTTGTCACCTCTTCAAAGAATTCCAACAGGTTTGTCAGGCATGACTTCCCCTTACTGAACCCATGTTGACTTGTTCTAATCAGACTCTGCTCTTCTTAGAATTTAGAAACCTCATCCTTAATGATGGATTCTAGAATTTATATTTCCTTCCCCTCCCCTATCAGTGTTCCGCAAAGACCACTCCCTTCGTGACTCCCTCGTCAGGTCCACACCCCCCCACCAACCCAACCTCCACTCCCGGCACCTTCCCCTGCAACCACAGGAAATGTAAAACTTGCGCCAACACCTCCTCTCTTACTTCTCTCCAAGGCCCCAAGGGATCCTTTCATATCCGCCACAAATTCACCTGCACCTCCACACACATCATCTATTGCATCCGCTGCACCCGATGTGGCCTCCTCTATATTGGGGAGACGGGCCGCCTACTTGCGGAACGCTTCAGGGAACACCTCTGGGATGCCCGGACCAACCAACCCAACCACCCCGTGGCTCAACACTTTAACTCTCCCTCCCACTCCACGAAGGACATGCAGGTCCTTGGACTCCTCCATCGGCAGAACATAACAACACAACGGTTGGAGGAAGAGCGCCTCATCTTCTGCCTGGGAACCCTCCAACTACAAGGGATGAACTCAGATTTCTCCAGTTTCCTCATTTCCCCTACCCCCACCCTGTCTCAGTCAATTCCCTCGAACTCAGCACCGCCCTCCTAACCTGCAATCTTCTTCCTGACCTCTCCGCCCCCACCCCACTCCAGCCTATCACCCTCACCTTGACCTCCTTCCACCTATCACATCTCCATCGCCCCTCCCCCAAGTCCCTCCTCCCTACTTTTTATTTTAGCCTGCCTGGCACACTCTCCTCATTCCTGATGAAGGGCTCTGGCCCGAAACGTCGAATTTCCTGTTCTTTGGATGCTGCCTGACCTGCTGTGCTTTAACCAGCAACACACTTTCAGCTCTGATCTCCAGCATCTGCAGACCTCACTTTTTACTCTAAAATTTTACCAACAACCGAGGTTAGGCTAATTGGCCTATAATTTTCCATCTTTTGTCTTGACCCTTTCTTGAACAAGGGGTTTACTACAGCAATCTTCCAATCATCCGGGACTTTCCCTGACTCCAGTGACTCTCGAAAGATCTCAACCAATGCCTCTGCTATTTCCTCAGCCACCTCTCTCAGAACTCTAGGATGTATCCCATCGGGGCCAGGAGATTTATCAATTTTAAGACTTTTTAGCTTTTCTAGCACTATCTCTTTTGTTATGGCAACCATACTCAACTCAGCCCCCGACTCCCTTTATTCAGGAATTTTAATATGGTTCCTAACTCCCTAAATTCTGCTTGTAGGACCTCATTCCATTTATTACCAATATCATTCCTACATGAACCATCACAGCTAGCTGTTCACCTCCCCCTTCAGAAAGCCCTGCAGCCGATCTGAGACATTCCTGAGCCGTACAACTGGGAGGCAACATGCTATTTGTGAGTCTTGTTTTTGACCACAGAACCGCCGATCTATTCCCCTTACAAAGTCCAAACAAACCATATCCATGGCCCCCCCTTATCAAATCCACTCGCTACATCCTCACACAATTCCAGTCAATCTCCCTTTCGACAATCCATGCTGACTCTGTTCAGTTCTGTCACTGTTTTCAAAGTACTAAGCTATAAAATATTTTATAATGAACTTGGGCATTTTCTCCACTGCTGATTTCTGGCTAATTGGTCTAAAATTTATTATTTTCCCTCTCTCCATCTCTCTCTCTCTTTCAATAATTGTGTTAAATTAGCTCTCTCCACTCTGTAGGACCTATTCCACAGTTGACAAACAGATAACCATCAATGTTTCTAATATTTTCCAACCACTTCCTGAAGCACTCCTGAAAATAGATTATTTGGCCCTGCTGATTTGACACACTTTAGTTTTCCCAGAACCATTTTACTCCAATAATTGACTTCCTTCAGCTCCTTCCACTGATAAAACTCCAAGTTCACCAACGTGTCTGAGATTTATTTGAGAATTCATTTGTGCAGAAAGATCCAGAATATGTTTATTTGTCATCTCTTTGTTCCAACTATGACATTATAACACTTGTGTGGAACTTCCTTGAATGTCATCTGGACATCCATATAAACAACACATTCCCTTATCTCATACATTAGTGGCCTTGTTAAAACATGTAACCAGGTTAATTAAAGATGTCTGACCCTTTTTAAATCCATACTGACTTACTCTGATCTGGTCATATTTGTCAGACAGTCGGTCTCTAAAACCAGATTTACTACTTCCCAACAATAGACATTCAACAGAGATGTTCATTGTGAGTGAGGTTAGTAAACAGCTAGCACTGACATAATGGGCTGAACAGCCCCCTCCTAGAGTCACAGAGTCAAAGAGAGGTACAGCATGGAAACAAACCCTTCGGTCCAACTTGTCCATGCCGACCAGACATCCCAAACCAATCTAGTCCCGCCTGCCAACACCTGGCCCAGATCCCTCCAAACCCTTTCTATTCATATACCCATCCAGATGCCTTTTAAATGTTGCAATTGTACCAGCCTCCACCACTTCCTCTGGCAGCCCATTCCACACTCGCACCACCCTGTGCGTGAAAAAGTTGCTCCTCAAGTCTCTTTTAAATTTTTCCCCTCTTACCCTAAACCTATGCCCTCTATTACTGGACTCCACCACCCCAGGGAAAAGACTTGGTCTCTTTGCCCTATCCATGCGCCTCATGATTTTATAAACCTCTGTAAGGTCACTCCTCAGCCTCTGACACTCCAGGGAAAACATCCTCAGCCTATTTAACCTCTCCCTATAGCTTAAATCCTTCAACCCTGGTAACATCCTTGTAAATCTTTTCTGAACCCTTTCAAGTTTCACAATATCTTTCTGATAGGAAGGAGACCAGAATTGAACGCAATACTCCAAAAGTGTCCTCGGTGATCTCCCAATTCCTGTACTCAATACTCTGACCATTAAAGGAAAGCATACCGAATGTCTTCCTCATTATCCTATCTACCTATGACTCTTCTTTCAAGGAGCTATGAACATGCACTCCAAAGTCTCTTTGTTCAGCAACACTCCCGAAGACCTTACCATTAAGTGTATTAGTCCTGCTAAGATTTGCTTTCCCAAATGCCGAACCTTGCATTTATCTAAATTAAACTCCATCTGCCATTCCTCAGCCCAACGGCCCATCGGATCAAGATCCTGTTGTAATCTGAGGCAACCTTCTTCGCTGTCCACTACATCTCCAATTTTGGTGTCATTTGCAAACTTACTAACTCTACCGCCTATGTTCATATCCAAATCATTTATGTAAATGACAAAAAGTAGTTGACCCAGGACCAATCCTTATGACACTCCACTGGTCACAGGCCTCCAGTCTGAGAAACATCCCTCCACCACCACCTTCTGTCTTCTACCTTTGAGCCAGTTCTGTATCCAAATGGCTAGTTCGCCTGTATTCCATGAGATCTAACCTTGCTAACCTGTCTCCCATGGGGAACCTTGTCGAATGCCTTACTGAAGTCCATACAGAGCCTGTCTAATGCTCTGCCTTCATCAATTCTTTCTGTTACTTCTTCAAAAAACTCAATCAAGTTTGTGAGACATGATTTCCCATGCACAAAACCATACTGACTATCCCTAATCAGTCTTTGCTTTTCCAAATATATGGACAATCTGTCTCTCAGGATTCCTTCCAACAACTTCCTCACAACTGACGTCTGGCTCACTGGTCTACAGTTCCCTGGCTTGTCCTTACCACCTTTCTTAAATAGTGGTACCAATTAGTGAACCTCCAGTCTTCTGGCACGTCATCTGTGACTATTGAGGATACAAATATCACAGTAAGAGGCCCAGCAATCACTTCCCTAGCTTCCCACAGAGTCCTAGCGTACACCTAATTAGGTCCTGGGGATTTATTCACTTTTATGTATTTCACGACATCTGGCACCTCCTCGTCTGAAATATGAACATTTTTCAAGATGTCACCATCTATTTCCCTACATTCTATATCTTCAATATCCTTCTCCACAGTTAAACTGAAGCAAAATACTAGTTTAGTATCTGCCCCATCTCCTGTGGCTCCACATAAAGGTCGCCTTGCTGATCTTTGAGGGACCCTGTTCTCTCCTTAGTTACTCCCTTGTCCTTAATGTATTCGTAAATCCCCTCTGGATTCTCCTTAACCTTATTTGCTAAAGTTATCTCATGTCCCCTTGTTGCCCTCCTGATTTCTCTCTTAAGTATACTCCTACTGCCTTTGTATACCTCTAATGATTCACTCGATCAACCCTGTATATACCTGACATATTCTTTTTCTTAACCAAACCCTCAACTTCTCTTGTCATCCAATATTCCCTACACCTACCAGCCTTTCCTTTCACCCTAACTAAAATATACTTTCTCTGGACTCAAGTTCTCTCATTTCTGAAGGCTTCCCATTTTCCAGCTGTCCCTTTACCTGCGAGCAACTGCCCCCAATCAGCTTTTCAAAGCTTTAGATTAAATTACTTAGTGTGGAAACATGCCCTTCACCCCAACAAGTCCATACTGACCCTCCGAAGAGCAACCCACCCAGACCCATTCCCCTACGTTTACCCCTTCACCTCACACTATGGGCAATTTAGCATGGCCAATTGACCTAACATGCACATTTTTGGACTGTGGGAGGAAACCGGAGCGCCCGGAGGAAACCCACACAGACACAGTGAGAATGTGCAAACCCCACACAGACAGTTGCCTGAGGTGGGAATTGAACTCGGGTCTCTGGCGCTGTGAGGCAGCAGTGCTAAACACTGTGCCACCGTGCCTGATACTGGCAAAATTAGCCTTCCTCCAATTTAGAACTTCAACTTCTGGATCTGGTCTATCCTTTTCCATCACTATTTTAAAATGAATAGAATTACGGTCTCTGACCAAAAGTGCTCCTCCACTGACACCTCAGTCACCAGCCCTGCATTATTTCCCAAGAGTAGGTCAAGTTTTGCAGCTTCTCCAGTAGGTACATCCACATACTGAATCAGAAAATTGTCTTGTACGCACTTAACAAATTCCTCTCCATCTAAACCCTAAACACTATGGCAGTCCCAGTCTATGTTTGGAAAGTTAAAATCCCCTACTATAACCACCCCATTATTCTTACTGATAACTGAAATCTCCTTACAAATTTGTTTCTCAATTTCCCGCTGACTACTGGAGGGGGGGCTATAATATAATCCCAACAAGGTGATTACCCCTTTTTGCTCAGTTCCACCCAAATAACTTCCCTGAATGTATTTCTGGGAATATCCTCCCTAAGTACAGCTGTAATGCTATCCCTTATCAAAAATGCCACTCCCCCTCCTCTTGTTCCTCCCTTTCTGTCCTTCCTATAGCATTTGTATCCTAGAACATTAAACGGCCAGTCCTGCTCATCTCTGAGCTGTGTTTCCGTAACTGCTATGGTATCCCAGTCCCATGTTTCTAACCACGCCCTAAGTTCATCTTCCCTCCCTGTTAGGCCTCTTGCACTGAAATAAATGCAGTCTAATTTATCAGTCTTACCTTGTTCTCTGCTTTGTCCCCGCCTGCCCTGACTGTTTGACTTGCCTTTGTTCTCAACTTTACCAATCTCAGATTGAAATCTTTCCTCACTATCTCCCTGGGTCCCACCCGCCCACCTTACTAGTTTAAATCCTCCCGAGCAGCTCTAGCAAATTTTCCTGCCAGTATATTAGTCCCCTTCCAATTTAGGTGCAATCCGTCCTTCTTGTACAGGTCACTTCTACCTCAAAACAGCTTCCAAAGATCCAAAAAGGTGAATCCTTCTCCCGAACACCAGGTCCTCAGCCATGCATTCATCTGCTCTATCCTCCTATTCCTGCCCACAGTAGCTCATAGCACCAGGAGTAATTCAGATATTACTACTCTTGAAGACCTTCTTTTTAAATTCCTGCCTAACTCTCTGCAATCTCCCTTCAGAATCGCAACCGTTTCCCTTCCTATATCGTTGGTTCCAAAGTGTACAATGACATCCTGCTGGTCCCTCTCCACCTTAATAACATTCTGCACCCTCCCTGAGACATCCTGATCCTGGCATCAGGGAAGCAACACAACATTCTGATATTTCACTGCTGGCCACAGAAACGTCTGTCTGTACCTCGGGTTAGAGAGTCCCCTAACACAGTTGATCGTTTGGAACCCAACGTACCTCCCATTACATTAGAGCCAGTGCCAATACCAGAAACTTGGCTGCTCATGCTAAGTACCCCTGAGTTTCCATCACCCCCTACATTTTCCAAAACAGCATACTTGTTTGAAATGGGAATAGCCACAGAAGACTCCTGCACTACTTGCCTACCTCTCTTGCCTTTCCTGGAGTTATGGTAAGAGTCCGTGGGATCCAAGGCATTTTGGCAAATTGGATCCAAATATGAGGCAAAGAGTGATGGTGGAGGGTTGTCTTTGTGATTGGAAGCCTGTGACCAGTGGTATAAGGGATTGGGGCTGGTACCCTTGCTGTTTGTAATGTATATTAACAAATTGACTGTGATTGTATAATTCGAAAGTTTTCAGAGGCCACATAAATTGGTGGTGTTATTGATATTGACAATGAAGAGAAGGATGTGGAAGCATTTTTCATGTCATTAGTGAAGATAACAACACAAGTGAGATGGGAAAAACAGGTTGGACCTTGGCCTTGCAAAAATGAACTTGGGAAGCACAAGAGGTTTCTACATTCCTGTCAGAGGAATGTTCTTGGGATCACGAGGAGGTGAAAACGGCTATTCTAAGCACATATGAGTTGGCTCCAGAAACATACAGACAGATGTTTCAGAACTTACACAAACAGCCTGGACAAACCTGTACTGAGTTTAAGAGAGTTCAACAAAATAATGTTGACAGGTGGATAAGAGCATTAACAGCTGAGAATACTTACAATGCTCTCAGAGAAGTTATCCTTTGAGAAGAATTTAAAACTTCCTTCCCTTCTAGAATCAGAATTCATGTAGAAGACCAAAGGGGAACGACAGTAAGACAAACAGCTATAATGGCTAATGATTATAGACTTCGTTAAAACCAAAACCCTGCAGATGCTGGAATCCAAAGTAGACAAACAGGAGGCTGGAAGAGCACAACAAGCCAAGCAGCATCAGGAGGTGGAGAAGTCACCTGATGGGAGACCGATCCAGAAACCTTTTTCCCATCAGGCCCAGAAATGGGAGAAAAATTAAAATTGGGAGAGTCTAAGGACGGTAGATAGCCAGGGGAGAGAATGGACAGGAGGGAACAGCCCGAGAACTCCTCCTCAGATTAAGAAGGAAATTGCTGAGGGTGGAAGTGATGATCAGAAGCTGAAATGTTTCTCTTGGAATAAGGTGGGCCATGTATGTTTGGAATGTTGGAAGTTGCGGTAAATCCATGGGATTTATGGGTGTTAGTAAAATGAGTCAGAGAAGGGAACACAGACAGATAATCCCACGGAGCAGGTTGTAGCTGTAACTATAACAAAAAGGCTGGAGGTGAATTCTGTCATTGGTAAAGGAGGTTGTCAGGTAGGTGAGAGGTGGATAGGACTTTGATCAAAAGGAATGGTGACTCCTTTTTCTTCAGCTAAACCCAGAACCAAACTGAGAGATACAGGAGCAACACAGTCACTTTTACTGGAGAAAGAATTGATTTTCCCTCCAGAGAGCTCGATGGAAGCTAAGGTATTAATCAATGGGATTGGTGGAGAATATATTCCACTTCCATTGTATACAGTACAACTGGAATGTGATTTGTTATCAGGAGAAATAATTGTCGGAATGGGAAAACATTCCATGTTGAAGGAGTCGATTTCCTTCTGGGGAAAGTTTTGTCAGGACTAAAGGCAGCAGCTTCCCCGATAATTACAGAATGTCCAAAGGAGGGCCAGGAAACAGAACAATGACAGGAACAGGTTCCTGGTCTCTCTCCTTCATGTGAGGTAACCAGGGCAATGGTGAAACAAAATCCATCAATAAGGGTTGATGTGACATTACAGCGAGTGAAAGGATCGCTGAAACTTTCCGAAAGGGTGAAGATAATCCAGGTGGAGTGTTTGGTATGATGTCCCTAATTACAGCTGATCCAAAAAGCAGATCCTGAATGAAATAAATGAGCACAGTCAGCTCATACTGAGGTCGAGGCTGGAGGGGTTTCAGAGTGTTATTGTGTTCAGAATGGAGCACTGATGAGGAAGTGGAGATGCCCTCCCCCTCATCGACCCCAGATGAAGAATGGTCGGTTGGACATTGCCTAGTGGTCCCACCCAGCTATCATAGGGAGATAGTACAAGGGGCACATGAGACTCCCATGGCAGGTCACATGGGGATTTGGAAAACACAGGCATCCAGAAACAGGTATTTTACTGAGCCACAATTGGATAAAGATGTGGTGCAGTTTTATAAAATGTGTCTTACTTGTCAAGTTATAGGTAAACCTCAATACAAAACCAGCATCCTCAATTCCTCTCCCAGTTTTTGAGGAACCATCCCGTCATGTACAGGTTTGTCAAGTAGTGAGTATAACAGAGAAGGGGATCAGAAAAAGCTTGAGATCAAAAAAGACCTGGGCACTTCCCAAAGTAAACTTCCTGTTATTAGATGAACAAATTCAGAGATATTTGAGACTTCAGACGCTGTATTTTTGAACCTGGAGAAAGATCAATAGGTAGATTTAGTGAAGTTGCTCAGACAATACAAAGATGCTTAAATGAGGAGTCGTTGAGGACTTTGGTTCTGTGCTTGATGGAGTTTAGAAAGATGAGAGGGAATGTCATTGAAACTTACAGAATACAGGGTGGCCTGGATAGAGTGGACATGGAGGAGATGTTTCTAATAATAGGAGAGTTGGAGACCCGAGAGCACAGCCTCAGAGTGAAGAGACGATCTTTCGAACTGAGTTGAGAAGGAATTTCTTCAGCCAGAGTGTCATTAATCTGTGGAACTGCAGAGGGCCTTGGAGGCCAATTCATTGAGTGTATTTAAGAAAGAGATAGATTGGCTCTTGATTGGTCAAGGGATCAAGATTTACAGGGAAAAGGGAAGGGATTGGGGCTGAGAAACATTATCAACTGTAAATGACCAGACATGATGGGCCAAATGGCCCAATTCCGCTCCTTTATCTTGTGGAATTGTATTGATACACTTAGATCTACCATATGAATCAATTAGAACATGAATTTGGTAATTCAGACAAAATAAAACAAAAACCAACCGAAACCGGCAATGGAACAGAGGGTTTCCATGTTGGAGAATCAGCTGATTGAACCATATCAGAGTAATTGGAGTTCTCCTGTAATATTGGCTCCTGAACCAAACTGTTCAATTTAATTCTGTGTAGACTCGAGGAACGTGAGTCTCGTCACAAAACTAGATTCATTCCCTACTCCCAGCTGAGAAGGTTGTATAGAGAGGGTTTGTAGTATATCATTCTTGTATAAAATTGATTTATTAAAAGGATGTTGACAAGAACTCACTGATAACTAGAACTAAGCGAGTTTCTGTATTTATCACACCTAATGGATTATACCCAATGGCAAGTTTTGCTATGTGGACTTAACAACTCTCCAGTCACATTTGAATGATTATTGTGAAAGTGAACAAGGTTACACTCCCCCACATTACACTCCATCTGCCCAATATTTCTTCAAAGCCCAGCTGTATCTAATATTTAGTAGGATGGACCTTCACTGAGAAATAGCCATTTGTAACTAGAATAATGATATCTCTGAGAATCATATTAATCATTGTTTGTATTGAAGCTTTCATTACTTCTGTGTTGATTGACACAATGCTCTGGTTTGGGCTTTGCTGTCTGTACAAACCATCTGTAATGTCTTTGCTGCAATGGTTCACATTTACGTCATCAATCTCACACTCCAAATATCCCGTCATTATTCTCCATGGGATTCACTGGCATTGGCTCAGATCGAACTCCCAGCTGCTGAGATGGAGGGAGGGATATGGCTTACAGAGCAAGAGATGGAGCACAGGGAGAGAGAGAGAGAGAAATAGATAGATAGATAGATAGAGAGATGGAACACTAAAAGAGAGGGGGATAGAGCTTGGTCAGAGAAAGAAGGATAGAACTTAGAGTGAGATCTATGCAACTGAGTTAGAGTGGGGTGGGGAGAAAGAGACAGAGAGAGAGAGATGGAATCAAGGAGTTGTATGTCAAAGATAAATTATACTCTGTTAAAGATTGCACTAGATGAATGCTGACTCTCTGATTCTGAACACTACCTACAAAGCTGCCTAACTTTGTGACATTAGCAAACTAGAGTATCTGACTTTCTATGCCATTATTCAATGCATTAATAAATAATGTAAATAATTGAGGTGTGCACAGACATTCCTATTGGACACCACTGATCACATCCTGCCAATTTCAGCATTTATCCATGATCCCTATTTTCTGTCACCTGTCACTCAACCAATTTCGGTATGGCAGTATTTTAGCCTCAATTCTGTGGATTTCAAACTGAGTTGACAGTTTCTTACATGCGATTTTATCAAATGCCTTCTGGAAGTCCCTATAAACAACATCCATTGACATTACTGTGTCCAGTAATTTTGTTTCCTCTTCAAAAATGTTCAATGAGGTTTTTCACCATGACCAACTTGTCATGAATCCATGCTGATTCTCCTTGATTAACTGACCATTTTCAAGGTCTTCAGTTACCCCCAACCTTGATTATAGACTACAACAATTTCCACACCACAAACGTTGGCTTAGTGACCTGTAATTCCCTGGCTTTTCTCTAACAACCTTGTTAAATGTGAAATGAAATTTGCAATTTTCCAGTTCAGAGGTACGACTCCTGAATCCAGGTAACTCTGAAAGATTATAGTCAGTGTGTCTGCAATGTGGTCTATTACTACTTTATCACCCTCAGGTCCTGAGGATTTGTCACTCTTTAGTTCCATTATTTTCCTGATTACACATGTTATATTGACATTAACTTTATTCAGGTGACACAGTGGTTAGCACTGCTGCCTCACAGCACCAGAGTCCCAGGTTCAATCCCAGCCTTGGGTAACTGCCTGTGTGGAGTTTGCACATTGTCTGCAAGGGTTTCCTCCTACTATCCAAAGATGTGCAGTTCAGGTGAATTGGCCATACTAAATTGCCCATAGTGTTAGGTGCATTAGTCAGAGGGAAAATGGGTCTGGGTGGGTTACTCTTCGGAGGGTCAGTGTGGACTGGTTGGGCCAAAAGGTATGTTTGCACACTGCAGGAAATCTAATCAGTCCCTGACACAGATCCTCTGTTAATTCCTTTGGGACTTCAGGCAAGTCCTCTTCCTTTTCTCCTGCAAATCTTGAGGTAAAGTATTTATTTAACATGTCTGTCATTTCCCCATTGTCACTGACAATATCCCTCACTTCCAGTCTTTAATGGCCAACATTGCTCCTGACCTCCCAGCTTCCCTTTTATGGAACTGTAACATTTCTCCTTATTGATTTTGTTATCCCGTACATGTTTCCTTTCAGAATCCCTTTTGGTAGCTCTTAGAAGCTGATATGGGCCCTTTTGTATCTTTCCCATTCAGTGGAATCTGTCCTTATGTTTTGCTTTTCTGTAGGCCTTTTTTAAACATTTTATTCTTTCCCTTATCTCTTTAATTGACCATTGTTGTTTGTTCGCTTTTCCCTCTCAGGTATAAACTGGCTTTGTTTTGTGTTGAATGTTCCTCTAAATATTCCTCACTGTTCTTCAGCTGTTTTACCAATGAGCAGATTTTCCCAGTTTACTGTGGGCAGTCTCTGTCGCATCTCGTTAAAGTCGGCCCTTACCTTCATCTCAAAATCGAGCAGCTGATTCATGCTTTTTACTTTCAAATGCGACACTGAACTAGATCATGTTATGATCACTATTTGATAACTGTTCATGCACAAGTAGTTATGAACTAAATCTGGCTCATTATTCATTACTAATTCCAATATTGCTTGTCCCCTTGTTGTATCCAGGACCTATTGCTGTTGGAAACTATTCTGGACACAAAGCAGCAATTCATTACCTTTCTGATAGATGGCTTGTCTGTCTCCCAATCCAAGTTAAAGTTAAACTTCCCCATTAATAATACACTGGCTTTGCTACACACTTGTCTAATTCCTCCATTTATATAATCCAGCACCTCAGAGCTGCTGTCAGGGGGGTCTGTATCCAACATCTATTACAGTTTTAGATCCTTTCCTGCTCCTCAGTTCCACTGAGTGTTTTCTCCTCATTATGACCTCCCTCACCATTGAAGCCATTTTTTCCTAATCAATAAAGCTGCTTCACCTCTTCTGCCATTTCCCCATATCCATCCTGTGAATCTTCTAACCCGATAATCTGAATGATTCTGCAGCTATGTCTCAGTAATTGATCCGATGCCACAATCTTAAATGTGAATTTGTGCCTGCAGATTATTGAATTTATTCCTTACGCTCCGTGCATTTGTATATAGAACTCTTGTTTGGTCCATTCACTGGAATCTGTTCCTCAGCACTGATGCTGTATTCACCTCTTTCTTATTTCTCTCTATCTGTTTAATCAATATCATAGAACATAGAACATAGAAAAATACAGCGCAGTACAGGCCCTTCGGCCCTCGATGTTGCACCAACCGAAGCCGACCTAACCTACACTAGCCCAATAACCTCCATATGCTTATCCAATGCCCGCTTAAATGACCATAAAGAGGGAGAGTCCACCACTGCTACTGGCAGGGCATTCTATGAACTCACAACCCGCTGAGTAAAAAATCTACCCCTAACATCTGTCCTATACCTACCACCCCTTAATTTAAAGCTGAGTCCCCTAGTAACAGGTGACTCCATTAGGGGAAAAAGGTTCTCACTGTCAACCCTATCTAAAACCCTAATCATCTTGTACACCTCTATCAAATCTCCCCTAAACCTTCTTTTCTCCAATGAGAACAGCCCCAAGTGCCTCAGCCTATCCTTCTGATAGCTTTCCTGATATTGTCCAAATAGGACCTTTTGCCGATTTTTGCTGATGTTATTGGTCCCAACACAAACAACAACAACTGGATCATCAACCCCCCCCAAATCCCAAGTCTGTTATATTTAAAAGCTGGCTCGAGATGCCCTTACCTTGAAACGAGGCAGGCAACACACCATGTGGGACTCTCAATCCTGCTCACAAAGGATGCTATCAGTTCCCCATATTATCAAGACCCCCCTTTTCTTTGTGCTCCCCAAGTCTGAGCGGCCTCCTGGACCATGGTGCAGTGGTTTCCTTCATTCATTCATAGGAAATGGACATCTCTGGCCCAGCCAGCAATGACTGCCTGTTGGAGTCATTGAATCATAGAATCCATACAGTGTGAAACAGGCCATTCAGACCAATGAGTCCACATCAACATTCTGAAGAGCATCCCACCCAGACTTGTCTCCCTACCTTATCCCTGAAAATCTGAAATCTCCCATGGCTAATGCACCTAACCTACACATCCCGACATTTTCCCCAGTTTAGACATTATAATTTCTGCTCTGTCTTTATCTTATTATATAATGACTTTGAAACTTACAGAGTTATGGTCACGATCACCAAAATCCTCAAACTACATTTGCCCATTCTCCCGACAATCCTTGTCCTCATTAACACAGGGAGCAAGTACCTCATTCCTGTTGGACAAGGAGCTGAGGCACCTGTAAGGCTAAATCCAGGCTGCATTGTCCTGTTCACTTTTGGTCACACCCTCCTGTCCCTGACCACTGGCCATAATTTGAAGTATTTAACCTACAAGGTGTGACTGTCTCCACAAACACAGTGTCCAGGTATTTCCCCACCGCCCCTCCCTGATGTGTCGCAGTGTTTGAAGGTCAGATTCCAGCTCATCAACTCTGAGCTGGAGTGCCTTGAGCAACCAACACTTGCTGTAGATGTGGTCACTCTGAGCTACAATGGGCTCCACCAGCTTCCCCATCGTACAATTACTACACATTGCCTGGCCCTGTATGTGGAAATTATTTGAGGAGTTTTTAATTTATATTTTAAAATTTGCTGCTGGTCTTTAGTTTTTAATCAGTAAAATATTTCCGTCCAGGAGACAGAGAAGGTGCCAGCACAGGAGGAGGCTGTTCAGCCCCTCGTGTCAGTGCCAGCTGTTTACGAGCCTCAATCACAATGAGCATCTCCATTGAAAGTCTGTTGTCAGGAAGTGATTGAGTCCATTTCTAGAGACAGAATAATGGACAAATATGAACTGGTCCGAGAGAGTCAGCCTGGATTGACAAAGGTTCAGACATCTTTAACTAACCGGGCTACACTTTGTTAGGAGCTCACTAATGTGGGATATAAGGGAATGTCGATGGCTATTGTCTATAGTGAATTCCAAAAGACATTTAAGAATGTTCCACAAAAGAAACATTGATTCAGATCTTACACTCCACGACCATTAGTGGGCGGCACGGTGGCACAGTGGTTAGCACTGCTGCCTCACAGCGCTTGAGACCCGGGTTCAATTCCCGACAGACTGTGTGGAGTTTGCACGTTCTCCCCGTGTCTGCGTGGGTTTCCTCCGGGTACTCTGGTTTCCTCCCACAGTCACAAAGATGTGCAGGTCAGGTGAATTGGCCATGCTAAATTGTCCATAGTGTTAGGTAAGGGGTAAATGTAGGGGTATGGGTGGGTTGCGCTTCGGCGGGTCGGTGTGGACTTGTTGGGCCGAAGGGCCTGTTTCCACACTGTAAGTAATCTAATCTAATCTGATGAAGGAGCAGCGCTTCGAACGCTGATGCTTCCGAACAAACCTGTTGCATTAGAACCTGGTGTTGTGTGATTTTTAACATTTACACGACAGTCCAACATCGGCATCTCCAAATCATGGAATTGGATTGAATTTGAGAAATGCATTTACCTTGGGTCAGGAATGGGTCTGTCTAGGAGACAGAGAGGAAGGATAACGTGCGTGTGTTCCAATGAGCCAGATGTGAGTAGTGGTATTCCCAGGGATCTGTGCTGGGACCTCAGCTTTTCACGATATTTCTCAATGACTTGGATGAAGAAACAGAGAGCCATATGTCCAAGATTATTGATCACACTGAGTGAGGCAGCTTGGAGGAGGTCACAGAGATAGGGAGGGTGGAAGAGCAGGGAGCAGATTGAGAACAAAAATGAGAATTTGAAAATCGAGGTGTTGCTGGACCAGGAGCTTATGTCAGTCAGTGAGGATTGTGGTGGCTATGGTGGGGTGGGGAGGCATGGGCAGGGGTATGGGGTGGACTTGGTGTGAGTTTGAACACAGACAGCAGAGTTTGGGATGAGCTGATGTTTACGGAAGTCAGTGGCTGTGATGTGGGCCTGGATAACATTGGAAAGTTCACAAAAACATGGTTGAGATTTTCAGTGGCTGATAATTGTGATGTGGAGGATTTGGGCCTCAAATCAGCCCCAAAGATGAGGCCAAAGTTGTAAAGAGTCTGGTTGAGCAGCAGACAGTGCTCAGGGAGAGGGATGGAGTTTGTACCGGGAGCTGAAGAGGATGACTTTGATCTTCCCAATGTGTTTCCCAGTGAGTCTGGCTCCTCAGTCCTGACTGCTCTTAGCTGCTGTGATTGTCACTGATTGGACACTTATTATTAGAGATTCTGACCACAGCAGAAAGCCCCAGTGTAAAAAATAACTGCAAAGGCTGTCAGATCGCAAGGTTGAAACTTCACCAAAAAAGGAAGTGAAAGAAGGAGCTCGGAGCAGCTGGGCGTTTGTTACTGAGATGGGAGAAAACTGTGAACTGTCTGTACTCCCTGGAATTTGACAGCACAGGAGGAGGCCATTCAGCCCATCAGGCCTTTGAATGACCCAGTTAATCCCACTGCTCCCTTCTCTCTCCCCGTAACCCAGCAAATCTTTCCTTTACAGTTCAATCTCCAATTCCCTCTTATAGACCTCATGTCCACAAAGGGAGACTGCCCTGAACCTGGGCTACAAATTGGCATCTCATTCATTCATTGGGAGACAAACTGCCTGGGCTGGGAAATGGAGCTCAGGATCTGGAACATTCCCTCTCCCCTCCTGAGGAACACTTCACCGGCTGGGTCAACATTATTTACCCTGTCTCTAGTTGCCCTGGAGTAGGTGGTGGGAAGCTGCCATCTTGAATTGTTATCGTCCACAAGCTGTAAGTTGACCCACATTGCCAGCATTTTAACCCAGCAAGGCTGAGGGATCAGCGACATGTTTCCAAGTCCGGATGCTAAGCTTTTTCGAGGGGAACTTGCAGCTCACAGTGTTCCCATGTATCTGCTGCTCTTGTTCTAAATGGAAGTGAACGTGGGTTTGGAGGGAAACCAAAAGAACTGCAGATGCTGTAAATCCGAGACAAAAATAGAAAGTGCTGGAAAAGCTCAGCAGGTCTGGCAGCATCTGCGAAGAGAAATCAGAGTTAATATTTCATGCTCAACCCGAAATGTTAACTCTGATTTCTCTCCAAGATGCTGCCTGACCTGCTGAGCTTTTCCTGCAATTTCTATTTTTGTCCATGGGTTTGGAAGGTGCTATCTGAAGATCGGTGATGAATTTCTGCAGTGCATCTTATCGATAATACACACTGCTGCTATGGAGCGTCAGTGACAGTGAGTTTGCGTGTTTTGAGAATGCGATGCCAATCAAGGAGTTTGCTTTGCTCTGGATGGTATCAAGCTTTTTGAGTGGATAAGAAAGACATAGGATACAATAGACAGAGATAGGAAAGGTTTCAAGGGATAAGTGTGAAATGCAGGCAAATGAGACTCGTTCACTTCAGATAACCTGGTCAGCGTGTAGAAGTTTGGCTTAAAGGTTTGTTTCTGTGCTGTATGACTCTGTGACACTATCAATCTATGAATGTTGTTGGAGCTGCACCCTTCCAGGCAAGTGGGGAGTATTTGCTCACACTCCTGACTTGGTTCACAGGCTTTGGGGGGACCAGGAGGTGAGTTACTCGAGGCAGTATTTCTCGCCTCTAACGTGTTCTTGTAACCATTGTGTTTCTTTGGTGAATCCAGTTGTGTTTCTGGTCAATGGTACCTCAAGAATGTTGATAGTGGGAGTTCAGTGATGGTAATAGCATTGATTGTCAAGGGGCGATGTTTAGATTGTCTCTTATTGGTGATGGCGATTGTCTGGCATTTGCATGGCACAATTGGGAAATGGCACTTCTCAGTTGTCCAAATATTATTGCATTTGCACGTGGACTGCTTCAGTATCTGAGGAGTTGAGAAGAGTGCTGAGCATTGTGCAATCTTTGGCAATCATCCCCATTTACGAGTTTGCCTTGAGTTGCAATATCTGTTCGGAGTCTGTCCTATTTAGTACGGTGATAGTACCACACAACACAATGGAGGGGATTCTCAATGTGAAGGTCAGACTTTGTTTCCACAAGAACTGTGTGATGGTCACTCTTACCAATACTGTCAAGGATAGATGCACCTACAGCCACAAGATTGGTGAGGATGGGGTCAAGCATCTTTTTCCATCTTTTTGGTTCCAGCTGCAGAGCCAGTCCCTCAGCTACATCCATGAGGAACCAACCAGCTCGATCAGTAATGCTGCTGCCGAGCCACTCTCAATGGTGGGCATTGAAACCCCCCCAACCAGAGTACACTCTCTGCTGTCATCACCCTCAGTGCTTCCTCCAAATGTTGTTCAACATCCAGGAGAGACTGATTCATCAGCCGAGGGAGCAAGATATCTTGTAATCACCAGGAGGTTTCCTCGCCCATGTTTAACCTGGTGTCATGAAGTCCAGAGCCAACTTTGAAACTTCCCAGGGTAACTCCCTCCTGACTGTAGACCACTGTGTCATCAGCTCTGCTGGTTCTGCCTTTCTGGTGGGACAGGATACATGCAGGGACAGTGATGGTGGTGTCTGGGACATTGTCTGTAAGATATGGTTCTGTGAGTATGACTGTTGCATGACTAGTCTGTGAGAGAGCTCTCCTGAATTTGGCACTAGCTCCCAGATGTCAGTAAGGAGGATGGAGCAGGGTAGACAGGGCTGTTTCTGTCATTGTCTTTTCGGTGTCTAGATCGATGCCTGTGGTCCGTCCGGTCTCATTTCTTTGTTGAAACATTGTCACAATTGATACAACTGAGAGCCTTGCTCGGCCATTTCAGAGGGCACTAGAGAGTCAACCACATTGCTAGAGGATAGTGCCATGTACTCCGGCAGTACATTCCGACCTCCCCCACTTCCCCATTCTGTATATGGAAGGCGGAAGCCTGCCAGCAGGATATTCAACCGCAGGAGCTATCACAGCCCGTGCGCAATTCTGTCCTCACATTAAATCCACACAAATCTTGAATTCACATAACTCCTTCCATGTCCAAACATTCCACGAATGTTCACAAAGTTGCAGTAAGAGGGATGGGGGAGAGGGTGGAGGAACATAAGAACTAGGAGCAGGAGCAGGCAATTCAGCCCCTCGAGCCCACTCCACCATTTAATACAATCATGGCTGATCCCATCTCAGACTCAACTCCACTTTCCTGCTCACTCTCCATCATCCTTTAACCCATTACCCATTAAATATCTGTTCATCTCCTCCTTGGTGTGAGACAGGGAAATGACCACTCCATTTCAGAAAAGACTGACCATGGAAGGGGAAGGAGAGGGGAAGGGATTGGAACATGTTGTGAATGGACAGGATGAGTCAGTGGTCAGAGCCTGTCCTGTCCCTCCAACTCACACTGATGACCTGAGGATCTCCTCTCTCTGCTAGGCCTTCATGGAATGAGGTTTGTGTCCAAATCAGTCCCCGGTAAGAATAGGCCAACAGCACAGAACTGCACAGAACTGCCCTTTATTTGACCAGAATCTGTCCATCTTCCTGAGAGAAGCCAAAACCTGGTCATCGTGGAAATAGGGCCTTACTCCAGGAAAAAGACAGGGGTCAAGGGTTAACATCCATTAGTGGGGCAGAGCAGAGGGAGATACATCCTGCATTCAACTGTCACCACCCAGGACACTGTCAGAAAGAGAGAGCAGTGAGACAGAGAGAGAGATGGAGGGAAAAATAGTGTGTGTTTGTGTGTGAGAGAGAGAGAGAGAGAGAGAAAGAAAGAAAGAAAGAAAGAAAGAAAGAAAGTGAGAGAGAGAGATAGAGGGGCGAGCATCTGATACGGTGTAAGATATGTAAGGGGACCAAGAGAGAGGTAAGAGGGAGGTAGAAATGGTGAGGCTGAGGGATAGAGAGAGAAACAAGATGTGAGACAGTGTGACTGAGAGGGATGGAGAGAGAGAGAGAGACAAAGAGACACAGAGAGAGAGAGAAAGAGACAGGATGGGTCTGAGACTAAGCATGAAGAGAGTTGAGAGGGAGGGTAGGGTTGAGTGTGTGAGAGAGAGAGAGAGAGATGAATATGGGTAGATTTATAATGACGAGAGAGAGAGAGAGTATAAATTGGGAGGTAGAGAGGGAAGGAGAGAGAAAGAGGGAGGAATAGAGAGTGACAGATAACAATTGAAGGATTTTAATTGAAGTGAGAGAGGGAGCGAGTAACAGAGACAGTGAGAGATGGAGAAACAGATGATAAGATGGAGTGAGAAAGCATCAGTGAGTTGTAGAGAGTGGCTATGAGACAGAGTGTGTGTGAGAGAGAGAGAGAGAGAGAAAGCGAGAGGGAGAGAACATAAAAGAGATTAACAGTGGGAGAGAGAGAGAGAGAGGTAGAGAGAAAGTAATGGTAGATGTGAGTCACAGAGAGAGAGGGACAAGTCCTGGTCACCACACTCTGGGAAGAATGTTATTGTACCGGATAGGGTACAGGGGAGATTTCCCAGGATGCTGCCTGAATGTGAGCTTTGAGCAGTGAAGGCTTAAAAGGGACCTGATAGAGAGGGATAGGATTATTCAGGACAGTGATAGGATAGGTAGGATGGCACTTTTTACATGAGTAAAGGACTTAATATCCTGGTACAGAGATTGAAGGTAACACAGACATGGACACGTAGAAACTTGGAGCAGCAGTAGGCCATTCGGCCCTTTGAGTCTGCTCTGTCATTCAGTATGATCATGGCTGTATCAATTTTTGAATGTCATCATTTTTTCGAGGGTTGGTGTGGTCTTGTTTCCACACTGTAGGCATTCTATGATCTATGTCTGATCCTCTCTCTCAAAGCCATATTCCTGCCTTCTCCCCATTCTCTTCAAGCTGTTAAAATGCAAAACAATTATCTCTCTCTTTTTCTTGAATATATTCAGTTTCTTATCCTCCACAGCCTTCAGTGGTAGAGAATTCCACAGGTTGACCACCCTCTGAGTGAAGAAATGTTTCCTCATCTCAGTCCTAAATGGTCTACACTGTATCCCCCTGAGCCTGTGTCCCCTAGTTCCAGACTCCCCAACCAGAGGAACCCTCCTCCCTGCCCAGCCCTGTTACAATTTTATATGTTTCAATCAGATCCCCTCTCATCGTTTTGAACACGAGTGAGTCCATGGCCAGGCGAGTTGGAGAGTGAGAGGAGAGTTGAGAAGAAATGTTTTCACCCAGAGGGTGGTGGGAGTCTGGAACTCACTGCCTGAAAGGCTGGTTGAGTCAGAAACTCTCGTGACATTGGAGCAGTGTTTAGATATTCCCTTGTGTTGTTGTAACCTACAGGGTAATGGGCCAAGAGCTGGAGGATGGGATCAGTGTCATCAGATCTTTGTTTACCAGCACAGACACAATGGGCCAAATGGCCTCATTCAGTGCTGTTCACATCAATGACCATGAGACAAAGAGAGCGAGATAGAGAGAGAGAGAGAGAGAAGAGGAAGTGTGAGGGGCTGAAGTGGCTCTCTCTGCCTGATGCCATTTACATACTGAGGAACACCCAGTCAGACTCTCACAGGCTGCAGCTTTATAAAGCAGAGCCCAGTGAAGGGAGAGTTTATCAGGAACCAGGCACAGGGACAGGAGCACACATCATGATTTCACACATCCAGCTGATCTGGCCCCTGGCATTCTGTGTCGCAGGTACAAATCTCTCTCCTTCCACCTTGAATCTTTAGCTGCTCTCCATTTCACTCCAATTCCACTGACTTGTGATTGAAGGGAAAATGCTGAAACTAGAGGAATGCTCAGTGTCTCCAACAATCTCTCATTTGACCGGCTCTTTGTGTGACAGTTCTGATTTCACTGTGTTTCTCTCTGACCCCTCAGGTATCAGTGGGGACATCATCATGACCCAGTCTCCCCCGGTGCCGTCAGTGGGACTGGGCCAGACCGCAACCATCACCTGTACGGCCAGTGAATCTGTTAGCAAGTGGGTTAGCTGGTACCAGCAGCGAGAAGGTCAGAAACCCTCTCTCCTGATCTATGAAGCAACAAAACGATTCTCAGGAGTCTCCGAGCGATTCACCGGCAGTGGATCAGAGACCAGTTTCACCCTGACAATCAGCAACGTTCAGAATGAAGATGTTGCTGACTATTACTGTCAGCAGCATAGGAGCTACCCTCGACACAGTGACACAGAGCCATACAAAAACCTCAATACATAAAGCACGACCTACTGTACTGACCCATCCCACAGCTACATAAAATGTATAATAATGGACACACTGTCCCACCACCTGAACTGATATATCCACAGTTCGATCCAAATGAAACTGATCAAATTACCCCAAACTGGGATTGGCACTGTCCACGACACACTCTAATCCCTGTGGTGTTTCAACGTTCACTGAAGGCCTCAAGTTTCCCTCTTACACTCCATGGCCACATGTGAAGGGCTGCTGCAAGTTTTAAAATCGAAAAATAAATTTCACAAACCTCCCGAGCCCAGCTGGAAACAACCCAGAGAGACAGAGAGAGAAAGACACATGAATGAGGGAGAGACAGAGAGAGGCAGGGAGAGGGTGAGAGTGAATGAGAGACAGAGACAGGGAGAGGTTGCCATTGATAAGAGGGAAGCAGAGAGCAGAGTTTTTGTACAGCCTCTGCACTGGGAGCTCTCACTGTGGCTTACGTTCGGTAAAGGAACCAAGCTCAGACTGAGTAAGTAAACCTCCATCCTCTGTTACTAACCCTGTCAATACTGAAATACACTTTCTAAAATACAGTTGCTGATTTGTTGAAGGTGTTAGTGGGGAGCTGCAGTGAATGAAATGGTTGATTGAGGAGCACTGTGTCTAACAGGATGTCCAGCTGTATTTCTTTACTTTCATGCCCTCTTTAAAAAATGCAAGATATAAGTCAGTCAGTTTTACTCACTGGGTGGAGGAGCTCTGTCCATTTGCAGCCTGTGGTCCCATTCCTGCAGCATGGAGTGAAATCAGTGAGCAGCCTCCTGCCAGTCTCAGTGTGACGGACATGGGGCAGAGTTTGATGTGGCTCTGGTTCCCTGTCCCAGCCTCTGATCTCACTGACCTCAGCAGCAGCAGCAGCAGCAGCACAGTGAGACACCGAGCTCCCACCTCCCCCAGCTTTAACTCTGCTCAATCACACAATCACAGAATTGTTACAGCGCACAAGGAGACCACTCTGTCCATCCTGTATGGACTAGCTCTCCGAATGAGCAATTGACTGAGTGTCATTCTCCTGCCTTCTCCCTGTCACCCTGCACATTGTTCCTTTTCAAATAACAGTCGCATTCCCTTCGGAATATTTCAATTGAAGCTGCCTCCACCACACTCTCAGGCAGTGCATTCCACACCTTAACCACTCACTGGCCGAAAAAGTTTTCCCTCATCACACTTTTCTTACTTTTTCAATTACTTTCAATCTGTGGCCTCTCGGTCTAAATCCTTTCACAAGTGGAATCATTTTTTCCCTATTTACTCTGTTCCAGGCCCCTCCTGATTTTGAATTTCTGGAACTATTCTCCTCACTGCCTTCTCCAAAGACTTGGAAGTGCCGGTGTTGGACTGGGGTGGACAAAGTTAAAAATCACACAACACCAGGTTATAGTCCAACAGGGGGTTTATTTGGAAGCACTGGCTTTCGGAGCGCCCCTCCTTCATCAAATGGTTGTCAGTGGCGCTCCGAAAGCTAGTGCTTCCACATTAACCTGTTGGACTATAACCTGATGTTGTGTGATCTGTAACTTTCTCCAAAGAAGACAGTCCCAAATTCTCCAATCTATCTTCATAACTGATATTCCTCATCCCTGGAATGATCTTTGTGCATATGTTTGCCAGCTCTAAAAAAAATTCACACCCTTCCTGCATTATTCACATTATTTATGTCCCTCACGATTTTATAAACCTCTATAAGGTCACTCCTCAGCCTCCGGCACTTCAGGGTAAAAGATCTCAGCTTTTCCAGCCTCTAATTGTCACGGAGTCAGACAGCGTGGAAACAGATCTTTCAGTCTAACTTCTCCATGCTAATCAGATATCCAAAACTGACCTCATCCCATTTGCCAGCATTTAGCCCACATCCCTCTAAACCCTTCCTATCCATGTACCCATCCAAACATCTTTTAAATGCTATAATTGTATCTGTCTCCAGCACATTCTCTGACAGCTCGATCCATACACGTACCACCCTCTGTGTGACAAGTTACCCCTCAGGTCCCTTTTGCATCTTTTGCCTCTCATCTTAAACCTATACCCTCTAGTTTTGGATTCCCTTTCCCAAGGCAAAGACCTGGGATATACACCCTGTCCACCCTTCAGTCTCCGATCCTGCAGGAAAAATAACCCGTTTATTGAGCCTCTTCCGACAGCTTAAACCCTCCAGTTCCAGGCAACATCCATGTAAATCTTTTCTGCAGAATTTTAAGTTTAACAGTATCCTTCCTATCACAGGATGATCAGAATTGTTCACGTTATTCCCAAAGTAGCCTCACCAATTTCCTGTACAGCTGCAAATGATGTCCCAACGCTGATACTTAGTGCAGTGACCAATAAAGGCAAGTGTACCCAACACCTTCTTCATCTCCCTATCTCCCTGTGACTCCACTGTCAAGGAATAATGCCCATGCACCTGCCCCTGCACCTGCCCCTGCACCTGTCCCTGCCCCTGCACCTGCCCCTGCCCCTGCACCCCGAGGTCACTTTGTTGAGCAACACTCCACAGGGCCCCACCATTAACAGTATAAGTCCTGCCCTGGTTTGACTTTCCAAAATGCAACATCTCACATTTATCCAAGTTGAACTCCATTTGCCACACGTTTAGATCAGACTGGTGCTGGAAAAGCACAGCAGGCCAGGCAATATCCAACGAACAGGAAAATCGACGTTTCAGGCAAAAGCCCTTCATCAGGATTCCTCTAGCTGAAACGTCGATTTTTCTGCTCCTCGGATACTGCCAGACATGCTGTGCTTTTCCAGCACCACTCTGATCTAAACTCTGGTTTCCAGCATCTGCAGTCCGCACTTTTGTCCATTTGCCACACCTCTGCCCAATTCCCCAAATGATCAAGGTCCCACTGTACTCTCAGATAAGCTTCTTCACTATCCACTGTACCACCAATTTTGGGGTCATTTACAAACTCGCCATAATTCCTATATTCACATCCAAATCATTTATTTAAATGATGAAAAGCCGTGGACCCAGCACCAATCCTTGTGGCACACAGCTGACATCTGATCTCCAGTCTGAAAAGCAACCCCTTACCACCACTCTCTGTCTCTTATCTTGAAGTCATTTTTTTTACCCAAATGGCTAGCTCCCCCTGGATCCCATGTGGCCTAACCTTACTAATCAGTCTATCATACGGAACCTTGTCAAATGCTTTGCTGAAGTCCATATAGACAGTGTCTACTGTTCTGCCGACATCAATCTTCGCTTCAAACAACCTCAATCATGTTAGTGAGACGCGATTACCATGCACAAAACTGCATTGATTGTCCAAATGCATGTAAATCCTGTCCCTCAGAATTCACTCCAATAACTTACCCAGCACTGACATCAGGCTCACTGGTTTATAGTTCCCTGGCTTTTCCTTAAACAATGGCTAACATTAGCCAACCTCTCTGGTTCTCCAGAACCTCACTCATGGCTTTCAATCAGAAACATACCTCAGCAAGAAGTCCAGCAATCTCTTTCCTAGCTTTCCACAATGTCCTTGGATACACCTGATCAGGTCTTGGAGATTTATCTACCGTCTTGCACTTTAAGAAATCCTCTTCTGTAATGTGGACTTGTGTCAAGACATTACTATTTACTTCCAAAATTCCCAAATTCCCATGTCTTTCTCCATGATAAATACTGACCTGGAATGTTCATTTAAGACCTAAACCATTTCCTGTGGATCCACCCAGAGGTACATTGTTCATCTTCATTGGGCCCTATTCTCTCTCTAGTTACTCTTTTGCCCTTTTCTTATTTACCATAATTCTACCACTTTTGCCCTTGAGTAAGTTCAGAAATTGTTTGCCTTCCTTCAAATGTATCTCGACTATACCTGGTCCACATCCTCTACTATTCTTTTCAGGACTTTCCTGCCAACCTTTGATCCCACTTTATTCAGATCCGATACATCCATTAGATTAGACTTACAGTGTGGAAACAGGCCCTTCGGCCCAACAAGTCCACACCGACCCGCCGAAGCGCAACCCACCCATACCCCTACATATTACCCCTTACCTAACACTACGGGCAATTTAGCTTGGCCAATTCACCTGACCCGCACATCTTTGGACTGTGGGAGGAAACCGGAGCACCCGGAGGAAACCCACGCAGACACGGGGAGAACGTACAAACTCCACACAGTCAGTCGCCTGAGTCGGGAATTGAACCCGGGTCTACAGGCGCTGTGAGGCAGCAGTGCTAACCACTGTGCCACCGTGCCGCCCATATCCATATCCTATAGAAGCTGGCATTTCCCCAGTGAAGATGTTTGACCCTGAAAAGGCCTTTGTTCTTTTCTACCGTCACCCTCAACTTTGTGATACAATGATCACTCTTCCTTAAGTGTCCTCTCATTGACACCTCATCCACTTCGGCCTCCTCATTCCCAAGATCCAGATCTAACAGAGCCTCCTTTCTCATTAGACTGGAAACATGTGGCTGGAGAAAATTCACATGAACACACTCTCACGACCCTGGCCCCTCTCTGTCCTTCAGACTGCTACTACCCCAGTCTATATTCAGAAATTAAAGACATTCCACCCCCCCCCATTTATAATGACTATTATATTTGCAGGTCTCTGTAAATTCCTTGCAAATGTAGTCCTCTAAATCCTTCCCACTGGGTGGTAACTTATTGACTGCACTAATGATTCTGTGGACATTGGTGTTCCTCTCTGACAGTTCCTCCTGGCTCCCACAGCCCTGTCAAGTTAGTTTGAACCCTCTCCAACAGCACGAGTAGATCACCTCAAAGGAGCTCAGTGCCAGCTCTGTTCAGGAGCAACGCTGTCTGGTCTATCCAGGTCCCATCTCCCCCAGACCCAGTCCCAATGTCACAAGAATCTAAAACCCTCCCTCCTGGATCCTCTTTCCAGCCCCACAGTCACTTGTGTTATCCTCCTGCTTCTCTTCTCACTTGCCTGGGGCACTGGGAGTAATCTGAAGATTCCTACTTTTGAGTTCCTGATGTTAATTCCCTCCAGCGCCCCCTAAATTCTAACTGCAGGACCACATCCCTTTTCTCCCTCTGTCACTGGGACCGATGTGGACCACGCCTGCTGCCTGTTCCCCCTCTCCCCTCAGGGTGCTCTGCAGTCGCTTAGTGACAGCCTTGACCCTGGCACCAGGGAGACAACACACCATCCTGGATTCCCATCCGCAGCTGCAGAAACACCTATCGATGCCCTCACTCTCAAATCTCCTTTCACGATAAGTCTTCCAGTCTTCCTTATACTAACACCCCTCCACCCCCCCTCCTCCCCCCCCCCCCCACCACCCCCCCCCCCCCCCCAACAATATAGCTGAGCCACCAGTGATGCCATGGACTTGGCTCTGGCTGTACTCCCCAGATGAACCATCATTCTCATCAGGATTCCAAACTGAATCCTGGTTGGAGAGTGGGATGCACTCAGGGGATTCCTGTACTAGCTGCCTGGTCCTTTTGGACTGTCTGCTGCTCCCTCATTCCCTCTCTCCCTGCATACTTTGAAGCTGCAGAGTGACCACATCTCGAAACGTGTTCTCCACGGAGCTCTCAGCCTCACGGACGCTCCGCACTGACACCAGCTGCTGCTCAAGCTCCGAAACCCGGACCTCCAACTGCTGTCACTGACCACACTTCCTGTACTCATGGTATTCATAGGAGCTAGGAAGCATTCTGAAATTCCCACATGGATGCACACTCTCTCCACTCTTTGGTTATCTCTTGGCAAAGTTCTGATGACAAACAGCTCCAGCAGGGCTCACAGTCCAGTGGGTTCAGTGGTCCACGGTTTTGGGGAAACTCTCGAGAAGTCTTTAAGAAATAGAAGCAGAAATCAGCCATTCAGCCCATTGAATTTGCTCTGCCATTTGATCTTGGCAGATATGCTTCTCACCCCCATTCTCCTGCCTACTCCACAGGAACGTTCGATCCCCTTTACAATCACAAACCTATCTATCTCTGTCTTAAATACACTCAGTGACTTGGCCTCCACTGCCCCTTGTTGCTGTGAGTTCCACAGATTTACCACCCTCTGGCTGAAGAAAGTCCTCACCTCAGCTCGAAAGGGTCAGCCTTTCATTCTGAGGCTGTGCCTTGATTACCTAGTCTCTCCTGATATTGGAAACATCTTCTCTGCATCCACTCTATCCAGGCCTATCAGTATTCTGTAAATTTCAATAGGATCCCTCCTCACCCTTCTAAATTCCATCGAGTACAGACCCAGAGTCCTCAACCACACCTCATATGACAAGTCCTTCATCCCCAGGATCATTCTTGTAAACCCCCCCCCATGCCAGCACATTGTTTCTTAGAATATGGGTCCCAAATCTGCTCACAATATTCCAAATTCAGTCTGATGAGACTCTTACACAGCCTCAGCAGTACATCTCTGCTCTTGTATTCTGGCCCTATTGAAATTAATGCTATTATTTCATTTGCCTTCCCAAGCACAAACTGGACCTGCCTGTTAACCTGAAGAGAGACCTGAATGTGGTTTGTGCTTTAGATTTCCAAAGGCTTTCCTTATTTAGAAAACAGCCTTTGCATCTCTTCTTCCTCCCAAAGTGCACACCCTCACACTGTCACACATTGTATTCTATCTGCCACTTCTTTGCCCACTCTCCGAGCTTATCCAGGAGCTTTTGCAGCCTTCCCACTTCCTCAACACTATCTGTCCCTCCACCTACCTCATGTCACCTGCAAACTTAGCAACAATGTCTTCACTTCCTTCATCCAGATTGTTAATGTATAACGTGAATAGTTATGGTCCTAACATTGACACCTGCAGAACTCTACTCGTCACCAGCGGCCATTGTTCCTCACGCTCTGCTTTATGCCAACCTGCCAGTCCTCGGTCCATGCCAGTACATTGCCCCTAACACTATGGGCGCTTATCTTATGTCAAATGCCTTCTGGAAATCCAAATAGATTACTTCCTCGGACTCTCCTTTGTCTGACTGTCTCATTGCCTCCTCAAAGAATTCTAACAGTTTTGCCAGGCATGACGTCTCCTTGATGAAGCCATTGCACTTCCAAGTCCTCTGCAATTTCATCCTTAAATTGAAGTCTAAAACCTTACCAACAACTGAGTACTGGCTAACTGGCCTATAATGTCCCATCTTCTACCTCCCTCCCTTCTTAAACAGGGGTGGTATGTGAGCCATTTTCCTGTCCCTTGCCCCCACCAAATCCGTCCCCACCCCTCCTCCACACCCTGACTCCATTGATTCCTGAAAGATCATCACCAATGTCTCCACACTCTCCTCAACAATCTCCTTCAGAACACACGGGTGTAGTTCGTCCAGTCTGGGTGCATTATCCACATTCAGACCTTCCAGCTTCCCCAGTACCTCTTCCTTAGTGATGTCCACTACACTCCCCTCCTTCCCCTGACAGTCTTGAATTACTGGTACACTGCTGGTGTTTTCCATGGTGCAGACTGATGCAAAGTATCTATTCAATTCCTCTGCTATTCCTTCATTTCCTGTTATTCTTTCTCCAGCCTCATTTTCCAGTGATCCATAGTCTATTTTTGACTCCTTCTTCCTTTTTATACACCTGATAAAACTCCTGAAATCTTCTGTTATATTACTGGCTAGATAACTCCCAGATTTCACCTTCTCCACCCTTAATGTTTTTTCAGTTATCCTCTGCAGGTTTTTAAAGGTTTCCTAATCCTCTGGCTTACCACTATTCTCCACCACATTGTGTACTTTTTCTTTTGCTTTTATGCTGTCCTTTACCTCCCCCATCAGCCATGGTTGCCTTGTCCTCCCCTGAGTATGTTTCTTCTTTTTTGGGATGAATTCCTGCTCTGCTTCCTGAATTACCCCCAGAAACTCTGCTGTTTGCTGCTCCACCATCTTACTTGCTCGGCTCCCCTTCAAACCAACTCTGGCCAGCTCCTTCCTCATGTCTTTGGAGTTACCTTTACACAACTGAAATACTGTTCAATCTGATAGCAGCTTCTCTCTCAAACTACAGGGGGAATTCTATCGTATTATTGTCATGTATCCATTGGGATATTTTCACCTTAAACTCACTAATCAAGTTTGCCTCAATACACATCACAGAATCCAGACCTGCCTGTTCCATAATGGCTCAACCACAAGCTGCTCCAAAATCCATCTCGTCGACATTCCGCAAAATCCTTTCCTTGAGCCGTGCTACCCAGTCCACCTATCCATTGAGGTCTGCCCTGATACTTTGTGTATGACTTTTCTGTCTCCTGATTGATTTCCTTCCCCACACCCTGCTTCCTGCTTGGAGACCTGGACATAACTTGCATCAGATTCTTTATTTATTGCAGTTCCTCAGCTCTACCCACACACATTCTACACCTTCTGACTCTCCATCACTTCTTGCCATAGATTTAATTTCATTTCTCACTAACAAGGCAACACTTGTTCCTCTGCCCATCTGCCTGTCCTTTTGATGGGACATGTATCCTTGGGTATTTAGTTCCCAGCCTGGATCCCCTGACAGCCATGTCTCTGTGATACCCATAACACCGTACCTGCCAGTTTCAATCTGCACTACAATCTCATTGTGTACACTGTGTGCATTTAAGTACAACACCCTCAGTCCTGCATTGACTGCCCTCCTTCCCATCATTGTCCCCTTATCTGCTGTGCTTTACGTTCAATTCCTGATCCTTTCTGTACTCTCTATCCTTTTACATCTTCTAGAAACTTGAATAACCTTTCCTGAGCCCTCCTCCACTTTAACTAGTTTAAATTCCTTAGAAACTCAATTTATCTCAATGTGTGGCATCACTTTTACGCCCTTACTCGGAATGCTTTGTGCATTTAGATACAACCTCTTTAAGTTTGTACTATTATTGATTTTCCATGCACTTTCATGGTTCCTTTGATGTTCAAAACTTCCATCCCTTTCTTTTATTTTCTGGTCACAATCAATCCCATCACTAACCACCATTCCACCTTCTCCTTTACCTTCCATTTTCTCATTTTCCATCCAACTGAACCAAATTACTTTCTCTTTGGGTTGAGTTCAGGCCAATATTTATCGTTAAGCCAACATCATTATTACTCTTTGATCTCATTGCTTCTAGTGGGATCTTGCTGTGCAGAAACTGGCTGCCATGTTACTGACATTGCAACAGTGACTGCTTGTCAAACAAAACTGTCTGTAAATGTCTTTGGGAGAGCCTGAAGTGTTAAGGGCTGGATTGAAATACAATTAGAGTCAGAGAAATGGACAGCACAGAAACAGACCCTTTGGTCCAACTCGTCCATGCTGACCAGATATCCAAAATTAACCTAGTCCCATTGGCAGCATTTGGCCCATATCCCTCTAACATCTCCCAATTTACATATCCATGCATTTTAAATGGTGTAATTGTACCAGCGTTCACCACCTCCTCTGGCAGCTCATTCCATACATTTAACACCCTCTGAATGAAAATGTTGTCCCTTAGGTCCCTTTTAAATCTTTCCCCTGTCACCTTCAGCCTATGCCCTCCAGTTCTGGACTCCCCCACTCTGGAGTAAAGATCTTCTCTAGTCACCCTATCTGTGCTGCTCATGATTTTATAAACCTCTATACGGTCACCCATCAACCTGCAATGATCCAGGGAAAACAGCCTCAGCCTATTCAGCCTCTCCCTTTCACGCAAACCCTCCAACCTTGGCAACATCCTTATAAATTTTTTCTGGATCTTTTTTTTTGTAGATATTTTTATTGAAATTTAACATTTTTGCAAATTTACAAAAATAAACAAAACTCTCAAATACAAACATTGATGTACAATTAAATCATATATACAATAGTCATAATTTAACAAAGAAAAGAGAAAGAAAGAAAACAAAAAAAGAAAAAAAGAAACGAAAAAAGAAAAAAAACTCAACTTTCTACTGATCTAACCTATAACTAACCAGAGTGTATACCTAAGTCTCTTACATGCTCGGAATGTATAAACATCAAATATAATAAAACCCGTATTCACGCAGGATTCCTCTCCCAAGGGGCCCCGGAGCAGCCCGGTCTGAATTCTTCACTAAATAAAAGCCCTTGTTAGGATAGCCGAAATATCTGCATTTATATAATTCAAAAAGGGCTGCCATATTTTATAAAATAATTCAGTCTTTCGGTGCACCATATTTGTGAGGAAGTCAAGGGGGATATATTCCATAATTAATCTGTGCCAATTTGAAAGTCCAGGGGGGCCCTCAGCCACCCAGTTCACCAAAATGTTTTTCCTTGCACAGAAAGAGAGAATAGAAAATAGTCTCTTCCCATGCATATCCAGAGATGAGAGGTTCGAAAAGCCCAAAAGGAGAGATACAGGGTCCACCCTAATTTCCGTTCCTAAAATTTCTGTCAGGGTATTTACCACTTTAGTCCAGTATCTGCGGATTTTCTGACAAGTCCACAAACAATGTACAAGAGTACCAACCTCTATTTTGCATTTAGGACACATTGGAGATGCTCCTGCCTTAAATTTTGCCAGTCGAGCCGGAGCTATATGGGCCCTATGAAGTATCTTTAGTTGGATAGCCTGAGTTCTGTTACAGATAGCAATTCTTCTAGCATTTTCCCAAATGTCATTCCACATATCCTCAGAGATTTCTAGCCCCAAGTCCTGCTCCCATGTTTTAAGCAGGTCATCCATGTCTCCTGAGACTCCATCATGTAGCAAATGGTATATAGTACTAACGGAGGATGCCCCCGCTGGTCGTAAGACATTACGTTCTCTGTCTGATTTATAAAGACTATCTATTAATGTAGTCTTCCTCTGTATATAATCTCGAACTTGGAAGTATCGAAAGAGATCCCCATTAGGTTTTCCGAATTTCAGACGCAGCTGCTCAAAGGACATCAGGATCCCATCTTTAAATAGGTCCCCTAAGCATGAGATGCCCCTGGATCTCCAGAGTTTAAAGGTGGCATCTGTAATCCCCGGTTGGAATCCCCATGCGCCTACTATTGGTGCATGGGGGGATGTTTTATGTGAGTTACCCTCATTTTGCCGCATTATATTCCAGGCCTTAATTGTGTTTAATATTATGGGATTTTTACAGTGGTCTGTAATGATTTTCCTCTTATCTGAAAATAAAAGGTTAATAAGTGGGTATTTTACTTGGGAGGCTTCGACATCCAGCCAAATTGATTGTGGATCAGATGAAATCCAATCAGCTATGTAACTTAGTAGGGAGCTTAACTGATATTTCCTAAAGTCTGGGAAGTCCAGTCCTCCCCTTGCCTGTGGAAGCTGTAGCTTCTTCAGCTTAATAAGGGGCCGTCTATGGTTCCAAATAAAGGAGCCCAACCAGCCATATAATTTACGTAGGGCTAGCCTTGGCAGCATCAGCGGGAGCATTCTCATAGGATATAAGAGACGGGGCAGAACATTCATTTTAATTAATGCTTTTCTCCCTAGCCAGGAAATCGGAAGGTCTCTCCATCGCTGGAGGTCCTGCCTTATCCTTTCCATTAATTGTACAAAATTAGCCCTATACAGCTGATCAAATACTGGCGTGATAAAAATACCTAAATATAAGAAGCCCTCCAGGGACCAACGGAAGGGAAAAGGGGATCCGTCCATTAAGTGGGGTATCATAGCCAGACCACCCATTGGCATGGCTTCCGATTTTGAAAAATTAATTTTATAGCCTGAGAATGCACTAAATGTATTAATAACTTGAATTAGACGAGGCACTGACATTAAAGGATTACTGAGGAATAAGAGAACGTCATCTGCATAGAGGGTAATTTTGTGTTTACCTGTACCAATCCTCGGGGCCGTTATATTAGGATCAGTCCGGATGGCTTCTGCTAATGGTTCGATTATCAGTGTAAACAACAATGGTGAGAGAGGACATCCTTGACGGCAGCCCCTACCCACACTGAAGCCATCCGATCTTAACCCATTAGTAATAACAGCTACTTTGGGGTCATTATACAATGTTGAAACCCATTTGGTAAACACTTGTCCAACGCCAAACCTTTCCAATGTGTAAAATAAATATGACCATTCAACCCTATCAAATGCCTTTTCCGCATCCAATGAAATTACTACTCCTGGTATCTTTCCCTGATGACAGGCTTGGATCATATTCAAGACCCTTCTGATATTATTGGATGATCTGCGGCCCTTAATAAATCCCGTCTGGTCCTCCTTTATAATATATGGCAGTACCCTTTCTAGTCTTAGTGCTAACATTTTTGAGAGAATTTTAAAGTCTACATTTAGTAAGGATATTGGTCTGTAAGATGCACAATCTTCTGGGTCTTTTCCTTTTTTGAGGATAAGAGAAATATTTGCTTCTTTCAGCGTGGGCGGGAGACAGACCTGACTATGCGCAAAATTATACATATCCATAAGTGGGTCAACCAATATTCCGTAAATTCTTTATAGAATTCAGCTTGAAAACCATCTGGGCCCGGTGCTTTTCCGCTCTGAAGTTGCCTAATTGCCTCAAGTATTTCTTGGACTGTTAAAGGGGTATTTAGGGCTGACACCTGTTCCGGAGTCAGGCCCGGGAAGGTCAAATTTTTAAAAAATGACTGCATCCTCCTAATCCTATCTTCACAATCCTGCGATCTATATAGTTCAGAATAAAATTCTTTAAAGGTCGCATTGATCTTTTTATGATCATGAGTCAGGGTACCTGTACTTTCCTTGATGGTCGGAATAGTTTGAGGGGCTTTCTTTTTCTTTGCAAGAAATGCTAAGTATCTACCCGGTTTGTCGCCATATTCATATAATCTTTGTTTCGCAAATAATATTTCCCTTTTAGCCGTTTGAGTAAGCGCGGTGTTTAAAGCTGACCTAAGAGCTGTAATCCTCTGCAATTTTGTGATAGAAGGTCTATCAGCGTATGCTGTTTCGGCTGCTTTTAGGCGAGCTTCGAGCAGACGCTGTTGCTCTCCCTTCATTTTCCTCTGGGTCGCTGAATAGGAGATGATCAAACCTCGTGCATAAGCTTTGATGGTCTCCCACATCATTGACGGATTGCTAGCCGTACCAGTATTAATTTCTAAAAAGGTTTTAAGTTCTTGGGAGAAGTACTTTAAAAATTTGCTATCTTTTATCAGGAAGGGGTCCATACGCCAATGCCGAGCAGATGTCCCATTGTTCTTTACCTTAGTTTCCATGTATACAGCGGCATGGTCAGAGATTGCTATAGTACCTATTTTACAGGTTGCTATAGAGTTTAGAAAAATCGATGGGGCAAAAAACATATCAATTCTTGTGTGACATTTATGTGGATTAGAGTAGAAAGAAAAATCTCTACCCTGTGGATGGAGACATCTCCATACATCTACCAATCCTAATTCTTTATTCAGGTCCGCCAGTTGTCTAGATCTGGGAGATACTCCAGCGGCACTCTTGGGAATCCTGTCTATTTCCGGATCCATAATACAATTAAAGTCTCCCCCTATAATTGTATGACGGGCACCAAAGGCCATCAGTTTTGAAAAAGCTTCCGTTATGAATTTAAAGGGGTGTGCCGGGGGGCAGTATACATTTAAGATCCCATATTCCTCTCCATTTATGAGGGCTTTAATCAAAATATATCGTCCAGATTCGTCTTTTATCTGATTTAGAATTTTCAAAGGGAAGTTCTTCCGGACAAGGATAACGACTCCCCTGCTTTTTGAATTAAAAGAGGAAAAAAAGGCCTGATCAAATCCGCCCTGTCGTAATTTTAAGTGTTCTTTATCCGACAGGTGTGTCTCCTGTAGGAGAGCTATATCAACTCTCTCCTTCTTAAGATTTGATAATATTTTCTTCCTTTTAACTGGCGAATTACTCCCCCCGACATTCCAGGTGCACCACTTAACCGACTGTTCAGCCATAATCATCTGGACAGATCCGAGACCCCTCGGGAGGGGAAACCCTATCTAGAACATCCCGAGCATGGAGCATACAAGATTTACAAAAGTAAAGATTCTCTGATACACTCAAAACAATATAACAAAAAACTCTTTCTAAGTATAAAAAATATAAAACATTCCGAATTGGAGATTTTCTCCCTTGTTCCCAGGGAGCGTCACTTCCTCTCCCACAGTCCATCTTACCCTCTTCCAACCAGTGCCCCACCCTTGACCCAGGTGTTCCTCAATAAAATGAGGAGAATTCAAATATAATATAAAGCTAGAGTTAACAGTGAACACCCCACCCCCACCCACACCCACATCTAAATATATTTGGGAATATTAATACCATATATAACTATAAGATTACAATCTCAACATGTAATACTTAAATATAATACCACAAAATAACAGGGGAAAGAAAAACAACCCCGCTCCTAAAAACAGAAGTAAAATAGAATAAGGTAACCACCTCTCCCCATCAACATTAACCAAACGCCCCAACATATATATATATATATACATACACACATAGGGGGAAAGATAAGAAAAGATGAAGGGATGTAAACCAAAATAATGGGAAAGGCAGACCAGCGTCCACAATCTCTTACAGTTTATTTAAGAGAGTCCAAGAATTCCTTAGCTTTCTCCGGTGATCCGAAGTTATATATGGATCCTTCGTGGCTAAGGCGTAGCGTCGCTGGATATCGTAAGGAGTACTGATATTTAAGTCCCTTAAACGCTTCTTCGCCTCATCGAATGCCTTCCTCTTTCGGACCAAAGCTGGGGAGAAGTCCTGGAACAGCATGATCCTGGATCCTTTGTGGGTCATAGCTTGGGGATCTTTTCCCAGATTTCTTGAGGCTTCCAGGAGCATCTGCCTCTCCCTATAGCTCTGCAGCTGGAACAGGGCCGGGCGTGGGCGCTGGGTTGAGCCGGGCCCACGTACTGTGACCCGGTAGGCCCATTCTACCCTTACCCGGCCTGATCCATTATGCAGATTTAAAAGTTGTGGCAGCCAATGCTCTAAGAATACTGTTAGCTGACCTCCCTCCTCCTGTTCGGGCAGGCCCAACAACCGAATATTTTTTCTACGACATCGATTTTCGAGGTCATCAATGTGGTTTTCTAGGTTCTGGACTCGATTCTCGAGAAAACGGATGTGGTCGGCTGTTGATTTTATCCCAGTCTCTGAGGCTGCGGCCTTCGACTCCACCTCTCTGACTCGGCACTCCAATTCCTGAATGTCTCTGCCCTGCTTCTGCAGCTCGGCTGATAGTGCTTCTCTGCTCTGCCGAGACTCATCGATAAAAGCATCAATCTTCGCCTCCCACCTGGCAAACATCTCCTCAAAGCTCATCTTCATTGGTAAATCTCCTGAAGCAGCTGAAGACACCTTTGTTGCAGATGAAGAGGGAGAGGGTGGGGGAGGGGTCCCTGCTTTCTTAGAGCCGCCTGTTCCCTTCCCTTTACTCATTTTCCAGCTAGTATTAGACTATTTAAATGTACTAATAGGTAACTATTTAAGGTTAACAACTATTATAAATGGTTTAGTGAGTGTGGTGGGGGTGGATAGCCCACTTTTCCCAAGTTTTGGGTAGAGCACTGTGGACTCAGTCTTGCTGGGTCGCCGCCATCTTGGATCCCCCCTTCTGGATCATTTTAAGGTTCACAACATTTTTCCTCCAGCAAGGAGAACTGAATTACGCACAGTATTCCAAAAGTGACCTAACCAATGTCCTGTACAGCCGCAACAGCTCCCAACTCCAATACCCAATGCACTGCCCATTAAAGGAAAGAAAACCAAATGACTTTGTCACTCCCCTACCTTCCTGCAACTTCATCTTCAAGGAACTATTCTTCATTTTTTCAATGAACTGAGAGTCTTTCAGTTGTGAAAGATGCCATTCCATGGCACTATTGGATGAAGAGCAGGCAGTTCCCCCTGGTGTGCCTGGTCAATATTTATCCCCCAATCAAAATCACTCAGAATGTATTTCTCTGCTAATTATCACATGGTGTTTGAGATATTGCTGGTCACAGTCTGCTGGAAAGATCCAGTGGGACATCCTGAGTTGGGGAAAGGTGGCACACAAATACAAGTCTTTCTTTAAGGGTTGGAGTCTCCTGATCTGGATCCTCATCCATTGGCTGCGCACTCTCACCTTCCAGGAGTCATGGGGTCATTAGGAGCAGTGACCCTGTCTGACCCTAGGACACTGAGACTCTTTGCAGCCTTACCCTTGATCTCAGCCCAATAGTGTGCAGCAAGGTTTGAAATATAATCTAGAATCTTCTACACAGACACCCAATGTGACTCTTTCATGAAGTGTGTGGATTCAAGTCTGCTCCAATGTTCTTGGATAAAGTTCTCCTGATCTGTGGGGGATCGGAGGTTTGTTAAAGAGATATCGAGCTCCATCCCACTTTCCAGCTCTTGCTCCATAGTTCTGGAGGTTTTGCTGTTTGAAGTGAATATCCAAGTGTTTTTTTTCAATATGATGAGGGTTTCTGCCTCTCCCACGCTTTCAGACAGTGAGTCCCACATCCCACCAACCTGTGGCTGAAAACAAATACCTTCAACTCCCCTATAATCCTGCCCCCAACTGATTTCAATCTCTCCCCATGGTTATTGCCCTCTGTGCTGGTGGAAATCACTCCTTCCTACCCAGTCTGGCCAGGCCCCTCATCATTTTACACACCACCATCAAATCTCCCCTCTGCCTCCTCTGTTCCAACGAAAACATTCCCAGCCAATCCAACCATTCCTTAAAGCTCAAAGTCCCCACTCCAGACAAACTCTTCCTCTGTCCTGGTCTCTCGAGAGATCACATCCTTCCTGTAATGTGGTGACCAGAACCATACACATTCTCTCACTGTGCTCTAACTGGGGTTTTATACAGTTCCAGAATAAACAAACTCATTGCTTTCATAGTCAACCAAAAATGGGATAAGGGAGGTGATGGTCTAATGGTGTTATTGCTGAGCTGTTAATCCAGAGATCCAGGTAATGTTCTGGGGACCAGGGTTAGAATCCAGCAGATGGTGGCATTCAAATTCAATCAAAAAAAAATCTGCAATTAAGAGACTAATGATGACCATGAAACCATCGTTGATTGTCATGAAAAAGCATCTGATTCCCTTATGTCATTTAGGGAAGGGAACTGCCATCCCTACCATGTGACCCCAGACCCACAGCAATGTAGGTGACTCTAAACTGCCCTTTGGGTGATTAGGGATGGGCAATAAATGCTGCCGATTCAGCAATGCCCTCATTCCATCAAGGGAAAAAGTAGAACAGTTTCTCCCATGTGTCTTCTGAACCACCTCACTGACCTGCATTCATTAGTCACCATGGCCACATCTTCCACCTCCACACACATCTGACTTCCTGCTTCAAAATGATGAGAGACATTCCTTCATTATCTGAGAAATAGATAGAAACATCAAACACAGGAGCATCAGTAGGCCATTCGGCCCTTCAAGCCTGCTCCACTATTCAGTATGATCATGGCTGATCATCCAACACAGATCCCTGTTCCTACTTTCTCCCCACATTCTTTGATCCCTTTAATCCTAAGTATATCTAATTCCTTCATAAATACACATTGCATCTAATTCCCTTTTGCTGGAAAAATGGATGACAATTATTGGGTTGTTATTTTTTGACCAGTATGGACACAATGGGCTGATGGGCCTTTTGGGTCCCTATGACTCTATAGTTATATATTATGAATAACTGGGTACCAAGGGCTGACCCCTGTGGCACCCTAAGTTGTTATTACCTGCCATTCAGAAAAAGACTCATTCTTTCTGTGCTGCCTGCCAACCAGTTCCCAATCCAAGTCTGTACGTGAACCCCAATCCTCTTGTTCATTTGGTCTAGATCTGGAAGTCCCACCCTTACTCATTGTGGGAACAGATTCTGAACAGTCTGTCTTATCCTTCGAGGGCTCCCACTGCCCTGACACTGATTTCCCATCATGCCATTGGTTCCGATCCACTTTTACCAAAGCACCGCACAGTTTCATAAAATGAAAACTTTTACACTTGCTCCATGGTTCTCCATTTCCATCCCTACTCTCAATCTCACTGAGTTCTGATCACTGTCACTAAAATGCTCCCACATTGATAGCCCTTCCAGATGCCCACATTCATTCCATAACCGATGGTCCAAAACTGTCCCTTCTCTCTCTGCTGCTTCACCATCACCTTCTCAGGGGCAACTAGGGACGGTAATGAATGCTGGCCCTGCCAGTGACACTCAGATCCCAAGAAGCAATTTGAACAGTGTCTGTTCTTTTGTTGGGTTTATTCTGTATTGACTACAAATGTTCAAAAAGATTGTATTGCCAGTGAATATTGTGAGGGTTGAATTCCCTTCAAATGGCAGGGATTAAAATTGTTTCTCTTGCCTTTCAGCCCGTGACAACTCTCAGCCCAAGCTGACCCTGCTGCCCCCCTCCCCGGAGCAGGTCAATGCCAAGGGCACTGCCACCCTGGTGTGCCTTGCCAACCACTTCTATCCCGATGAGCTGGAGGTGCAGTGGAAGAAGGATGGTGCAGTCATTTCGGACGGGGTTCAGACCAGCAACTACCTGCGAACTTCGGACAGCACCTACAGTGTCAGCAGCCTGCTGACCCTCTCTGGGTCTGACTGGGAGTCTAATGCTCACTTCTCCTGTGCCCTCACCCACGTGACCCTCCCCTCTCCCCTCAGCAAGAGCATCAGGAGATCAGAATGTGTGTAGAGAGTGTGAGTAAGTCCACAGAGGAGACACAACTTTAAATAGAACAGGGCTGAGCTGGCAGGACAAAGGTCATTGTCAGCACTGAATTTCAACTCTCTTCCTTCTCAGGACTGTTCAGAGAACCTTCTGAGGTTTGGATGTAAAAGCAGGTCATTGCGACAGTGTCGACGGAGCTTTACGCTGTGTCAAACCCCATGCTGTCCCTGTTCTGGGAGTGTTTGATGGGGACAGAGTTGACTTGTGATGGCAAGTAAAATCTCTTGAAGTTGCTGAAGACTGTCAGCTGTACAAAACAATGTGAACCTCAGAAGTCTCTGCTTCAGTAAACCAGATCTCCTTCCTGCTCAGCTGTCAGTTCCAATTTAAGGTTTTGTCACTGTTTAAAGGGACAGGATTCTCATGTTATTGAGAAAACCTCCACAAGTGTTTTCCTCAAGCTCCATTGTGGCTGTGAATTTGAGCAGCCTCCTCTGTCTGGGCTGTTAATTGCAGTTTTTTTTTCTGTCAATGTGAATGTGGAAAAGGGAATAAAGATGAAGATTCAGTCTCTGTCTCTGTGTGCTTTGGAAATAGATGACCTTCCCCACCCCCCAGTTGATTGGCTGCATTTCAGCAGGTCATTGTCAAGATTGGCTGGTTGGCCTGTCAATCAATTACAATCATCAATCATTAATCATTTTCAAATGATCCCTTTGGTCAGGAATTTATGCAGGTTACAAGATTCCAAAAAGAACAGAAACTGAAAGTTGTTAGGACTCAATAAGTACAATCTGACGCATTCCCTCTTCACTCTGTTGGTCCAGGCCCGGCTGATGGGATCGCACTGTGCAATCTCTGCTGTATGTTGGGTAGCAGCTGAAACAATCTTTGCCCAAACATTGTCAACTCTGTCTCTCTGAGGTAAAAACAAGGACTGCAGATGTTGGAAACCAGATTCTAGATTAGACTGGTACTGGAAAAGCACAGCAGTTCAGGCAGCATCTGAGGAGCAGGAAAATCGCCATTTCGGGCAAAAGCCCTTCATCAGGAATAGAGCTTTATTCTTGATGAAGGGCTTTTGCCTGAAACGTTGATTTTACTGCTCCTCTGATGCTGCCTGAACTGCTGTGCTTTTCCAGCACCACTCTAATCTAGAATGTGTGCCTCTCTGAGTGCGAGTGTTTAACTTAATGCTGCTTGGAGGGGTCTCTCTCAGTGTGGATTTGTTACTCAGAGAGACACCTACAGGCAGCGTTCAGTGACGCACCCACATTCGGAGACACCTATCTACAGCATGGAGTGTGATCATGTTCCTCAGTGCAACCTGTCTCACAGAGTGAGTGTGTTACTCTGTGCTGCCTGTAGGTGTCTCTCTGAGGTATGTGTCTGAGCGATGGATTGAGAATGGGCTTTGTGCTGGGGATTGAAGATTAGGCTTTAATCTTCTCAAATCATGAATGGAAAACAGTTCTGCTGATTCAGTCTGAGATGGCAGCTCATTCAGATGGCCGAAGTTAAAACATCCAACAACTCCAGGTGATAGTCAAACAGGTTTATTTGAAAGTAGAAGCGTTCAGAGCACTGCTTCTTCATCAGGTAGCTGGAGGGGCAGGATCATTGGACACAGAATTTATAGTAAATTCAGATGGCAGCTGAGAAAGGTGAATACTGAGAGTGTATTCTCAGTAAGGGAGGGATTTCAGAGGCAGTGGGCACTGTGCTCCCTAATGCAGAAATGTCGATTTTCCTGCTCCTCAGATGCTGCCTGACCTGCTGTGCTTTTCCAGCACTACTCTAATCTAGACTGTGCTCCCTAATGTGTTGCCCAATTACAAGAGGACTTTCTGAATCCAGGGTCAATCGTGGCTGCCTGCCCAGCCAATGCTGGCTCTCCATAGTCATATTTCAGTGGTTAATTAACCCAAACAAGGTGCAGCAATATTACCTTCCAGGGAGGGGAGCTGTCTGAGGGAGGGAGGGTGAATTCTTGCAGCCCCAAGAGAAGTTGTGGTGGATTAATGACAGGTATGACCACCATGAAGGTGCCACCTTCTTTCCCCCTGCCCCAGCTGTGATGACCCTCAGGTTAAAAGTGTGACTGCTCTGGGATGATGACCACATTCCTGGGTGATGGAGGGAAGGCCAACCTCTCCCAAAGGCAGCACAGGCTGGATCGAAGGTGAAACAAGAGTAAGCATGGGGAGATTGAGGGTGACAGAAGGAGGGGGTTGGTTGGCAGTTTGTTATTCAGAGTCAGGTTCCAGAGTATCAGTCCTTCTGACATGCACCTTTTCATCTGTCAGCCAGGGCTCCCTGATTGGACAAAGTTAACTGTCTCTGTCAGGGAACTCATATTTTATCAAAAAGAATAAACATTTATTGAACAAGGAGCTCAAGAGCTAAATGACACTAGACAAAATAATGGTTTGAAAGGTTTCATTATGGACACCGCAAATGAGATTTTCACTCAATGGATGGTGGGAATCTGGAATAGACTGTCATAAAATCCCTACAGTTAGGAAACAGGCCATTTGGCCCAACGTGTCCACACTGACCCTTGGAAGAATAACCTACCCAAGACCCAATCCCCTATCTTATTACTCTGCTTTTGCCCTGACTAATGAGCCTAACCTACACATCCCTGATCACCATGGGCAACTTAGCATGGCCAATTCACCTAACCTGCACATCTTTAGATTGTGGGAGGAAACCAGAGCATCCAGAGAAAGCCTACACAAACACTTGGAGAATGTGCAAACTCCACACAGACAGTTGCCTGAGGCTGGAATTGAACCTGGGTCAAAACACCCAAACTGGCCTTGACTTCGCTACAACCTCTGCCTCCACTTCTGGCCCCTCCCACTCTGCAACCAAGACTGATACTACATTTTCCAGAGTCCCCTTGAGTCCAACTGCCCACCTGCAGCCAGCCAGCACACTCGCTCTCCCTCCTCACCCATACACCCTCCCAGTGCACCCTATCCCTCCACTTCTCCATCTTCACCCCATCTCCACCTTCCCGCTCCCACACCTCACTCCACAACCCACCTCCGCCCCAATCTCCTTTCTCTCCCACACCCATTCTCTCCCATTCCCATCACCCTTGCCCCCTCCCCTCCTTCAGCCATCTCCGACCCACCTGAAAACCTCGTCCCCCACCCCAAGCCTTGCCCCTGAAAATACTATCCCCCCACGACCTCGAACTCTCTGAGGCCAAAAGGTCCATCCTGAGAAAAGGGCTCACATTCATTCCCCACCTCAAAAAATCCCGCACCCACCAGGACGTGGAGCTCTTCTTCCACCGCCTCTACCTCCATGTCTTCTTCTTTAACAAAAACTCCCAAACTCCCTCTGAGGACCCCTTCTCCCACCTCCAACCTTCCTCCTCCACTTGGTCACCCCCCCCACCCCCCACCACCAGCTGTGTACACCCAATTTCTTCATTGCTGACCACTGATGCGATATCAGCCGCCTCAATTTCCATCCATCCAGTCCCCCTCCACCAATGCCCTCCTCCATCTGGCCGAACTGGTCCTCACCCTCAACAACTTTTCCTTTAACTCCTCCCAGTTCCTCTAAATCCAGGGGTGGCTATGAGTACCTGGATGGGCCCCAGCTCCCCCTGCCCCTTTATTGGCTATGCTGAACAGTCCCTCTTCAGTGCCTACACAAGCACTGTGCCCCAGCTCTGCTACCATTACATGGATGACTGCGTTGGTGCAGTGACCTGCACCCAGGCTGAACTGGAGCAGTTCATCGTCTTCGCCTACAACTTCCACCCTACCCTCAAATTCACTTGGTCCACCTCGGACACCTCCCTCCCCTTTACTGACCTCTCCATTCCCATCTCCAGTGACAGTATTTAGATAGACATTTACTGCAAACTCACAGACTCCATTATTACCCGGACTATACTTTCTCCCACCCAGTATCCTGCAAGAACTCCATCCCATTCTTCCAATTCCTCCGCCTCAGCTCTATCTGCTCGTATGAGGAGACATTCCACTCCCAAGTATTCCAGATGTCCACCTATTTCGAACAACATGCTTTTGCTCCCTCTGTCATCCATCGCACCACCTCCATTTCCCGTTCCATTGCTCTAAACCCACCCCCCTCCAAACAGAATAAAGACAGAGTGCCCATTGTCCTCACCTATCACCCAAACCGATCTCTGTATCCAACACATCATCCTATTCCGCCAAGCCGAACAAGACCCCATCACCAAGAATGTCTTCCTCACCCTACCCCTGTCTGCCTTCCACAAGGACTGTTCCCTTTGACAATTCTTGGTTTGCACCACTCTCTCCACCATCTCTCCTAATCCCCAGGTACCTTCCCCTGCAAACGGAAAGGATGCAAAGCCTGCTGGTACACCAACCCCTCCCCTCCATCCAGGGCCCAAAACAGTCCTTCCAGGTGAGACAGAGGTTCACCTGCCTCTCCTCCAACCTAGTTTACTGCATCAGGTGCCCGCGATGTGGTCTTCTCTACATCGGCAAGACCAAACATAAACTTAGGCAGCGGTTGTTCGTGCATCTCAGCTGGGCCTGTAGGGGCCGACCAGACTTCCCAGTCACCACCATTTTAATTCCCCTTTCCACTCCCTTTCCTCCGGGTTCAATTCCCTCCTCAGGCGACTGACTGTGGGGAGTTTACACATTCTCTCCGTGTCTGCGTGGGTTTCCTCCGGGTGCTCCGATTTCTTCCCACATTCCAAAAATGTGCAGGTTCGGTGAATTGGCCATGCTAAATTGCCCATAGTGTTAGGTGAAGGGGTAAATGTAGGGGAATGGGTCTGGGTGGGTTGCGCTTCGGCGGATCAGTGTGGACTTGTTGGGCTGAAGGGCCTGTTTCCATTCTGTAAGTAATCTAATCTAATCTAATCAACATGACCATCTTAGGCCTCCTCCATTGCCACAATGAACCAAACCGCAAATTGGAGGAACAACATCTCATCTTCCGCCTGGGCAGCCTACAGCCCAGAGGATTCAACACTGAGTTCTCCAATTTCAAATACCCTCCCTTCTCATCCCCTGACTCCCTCCACAGTCCCTCCCATCTCTTCCACTCCTCTCTGCCACCAAACAGATTCATTCCTTCCATTGACGAACCAGGTCATGTCCTTTGCCTGTCTTCATCTATCCCCATTCTCCACCCTGCTCCCGCCACCCCCTTTATCTGCAGCTTCGCCTACACCCACCGTCATTCCTGAAGAAGGGTTACACCCAAAACATCAACTTCTTCACCGCCTGATGCTGCCTGGCTTGCTGTGTTCCTCCAACCTCCTGCCTGTCATTGAATGGAACCAGCAGGAAAGGGCTGGACAATCAAGTGTCAGGGCCATCAACAAATAGGAATGGGACACACTACAGATAGATGCATTGAGACAGTCAATCACAAAGAGAACACCAAACTGGAAATGAAACACTCATACACAGTGGGCGGAAATTAATATCAGAAAGTGTGAGACCATGCACTTTGCTCGGAATAATCGAAAGGCCGACTATTATTTAAATAGTGAGAGATTCCAACAAAGTGCAGTACAGAGTGATCGGTGTAGTATTGTGCATGAAACACTGAAAGTTAGTGCAGGTGCAGCAAGGAATTGAGAAGGTAAATGGAATTTTCACCTTTATTGCCTGGGGTTGGAATCTGAAAGTAGAGAAATCTTGTTAAAACTTTATAGGGTGTTAGTGAGCCTGGATTTGAAGTATTGTGTGCAATTTTGGTCCCTGTATTTAAGAAAGGATGGACAGTCATTGCAGTCCTACTCCTGCTTCAATTTCTCATGTTCTTGTGTGCTCCAGTGTCCTTCCCTCACAGCACAACTGGTTTGTCCCTTCCCTGCAGTAGCAGCCTCCAGTCTCTGGGTGGTGCTGCCATATGATCTGCCTTGCCCAGGCTGTCACAATTCCCACATCACAACAATGCCTGGACTTCGGAAGTATTGAATTGGCTGTAAAAAAATTTTCCAACATCCTAAGCTCAAAAACGGCATAATAGAAATATAATTCTCTCTCCTTTTATGTTTTGTCTCCAAGCTTTCCCACCTGTCATCCAACAACATTGCACACTTGTGTAAAATCTAGAATGGATCATGAATCTCTGGGAGAACTTACTTTGTGACAAGACTGGGTCTAATGACCACATCCTCAGTGGGCTTTGAAGGTGAAGGTCAATAGCAGTCTCATTGGGACTTGATCTGAATTGTCTCCAGTCAGTCAGTGCTTTTGTCTGGTCCAGACATTACTGACCAACCTTAGAGCCCTGTGATCTGATTGAGATGAAGGGTGAGCTGTGCTGGACTTTCACACATGGCTCACACACATGGTGAAGCAGGGATTCCGCATTTCAGAAGAGTAAACGGAACAAACGAACTGGGTGGATGTGACATCCCCACCTGTCCCCAAGAGAGTGGGGACAGGAACAGTAATATTCTCACACAGAAAGGATGGTAAAAATTTTAACCCAGAGAGAGAGAGGGGGTGGGGGGGATAGGAAAAGCAACGCTCCCTAAAGACAGGGGACAGTATCTGTCTGTTCCCCACTTTCTTGTTGTGTTGTGACCTTGGGAAATTGGTTTGGTTTATATTTTCTCAGTTGTATTTAGGTTTGATGAAGTGATTCATTAACAAGGATTCCAATTACATATTTCCTGAAGCAGCAGATCTATTGAAGATCACATTTTCATTTGGAGTTTGCCCAGGTTTCTGTCCAGGCTGATGCAGCATGGTCTATCAGTGCTGCTCCTATTGGGCTAAACCATCACACACCAGGGAATCTGATGGGCACTTTCTCTTTGTGCTGGCAAAGGGAGATATTTGGTTTTACTGCGATGGTGGCCAGACAAATTAGTCCGTGGATGTAGTTCCAGCTGAGCAGAATGTTCTGATGTTCATGATGGGATTAACCTCGACAGTTCCCACTTGCCTTTACCCCGACAGTGGAACAGGAAGTCACCATGCAGTGGTCTCCTGGCTCACACTGAGAAACTAAGTTGATGGCATAACTGCAGAGAGTAAGACAATGGCTTGGACTCACCGAACAACCAGAGGCTTCAGCCAACAACTGGGTCACAGGCAAATGGCGTGTTGTATAAACTCTCAGTATCTCAGGGAACATTCATTGACAAACATAACTGCAAAATGGAACAGGATATTGTTTATGAAAATTGGCATTGCAAAAATAAAATCCAAACACATTATAGATAATCTCATTTCAAAGACGACAGCATTTTCTTTGGAAACTGGACGATAATGAGATATCAAACACCCATCCACTCCGTCACACGGTGTTGAAGACACACTGTCCTCATCATAACAGGTTTGCAAGCATCTGAATAACACGTAAGGGGAGAGAAACATTGCAAACTGTATTATCACAAGAGAGGATCCATTAAAACCTAGAACCATGATGTTAATGCTCGCTGCTATAAATAACACTGATGCATTCACATCATTGGAATGTTAAATGATTTAAATGTCAAGAGGCATTGATGATTTTTTTTCAAGTCCATAGCAAGGAAGCAGCAGCTGACATATGAACTCCAGCAAACTAATGATAACAGGCACTGAATACAGAGCTGGCTCCTGAGAGAGTAAAGAAATCAACCGCAGAGATCTGTCCAGTGCTGGGAACACTTTATACAAGACAGTTTGTTGCCAGCAAGTTACTGCAGCTTGAAAACTCCAGTACGGTCAGAAAGAGAAAAAGGACAATGTGCAGATTGTTGAACAGGTCCCTACACCTGGGCCTGAGGCAGGAGCCCAAGCTCCAACACACTGGCCTCACTTCACACCAACCTTCACACAGTGCGGGGTCATGAACTCCGGCCATCAATCCCTCAGGGACTGGGACGGAGTAAGGGAACAGGGACAATTGTAGAAGAGTCAATAAGGAGTAAAGCAAGATGGAGGGTGTGTTTTGGAAAGGGGTTAGAGGAGGAAATATACTTTGTGCCACTCAGTACTGACATCATCTACGTGTATCACAGAATGAACAAAACAGCACACTGTGAAGACAAACAAAAGTCACATCAAAGTACTTTTCTTATCACATGGGACATTTTCATTGTGGTGCCCTCAGTACCCTACTTCTAAAGCTGCACTGTCTCTCTATGGGTCTCTACAGATTGAGCCTGTTAGCTCCAAGCAGAGTCCCACTTTACTGATCAGGGACAGTGAAGCAGCTGCCCTCTAGTGGCAAAACAGCGCCTGCACTGCTGCTGAGGATTATGGGTAAAGTCCCCTTCCATTCGTGCCCACACAAACCAGCAGCCACTTCAGCTGCTTTATTGAAAACCACAAGCTTTCAAGGCGCTGTTCTTTCAACGGTGGAACTGGACACACGATCAAATGAGTGAGGGGCAGAGGAAGGAGATTCATCCTCTTGAGCCTGCTCCCCATGGCTGACCTGATTATTCCACATTCTTGCCTTACTCTGATAGATTCTTGAAAACAATGGCTATCTACTTCTTCACTACCAGCATTCAGAGGTTTCATTTCTACGTTTGATGAAAAGTTCCAAAGATCTAAGACCTTATGCAAGAAAAAAAAAACTGCTTATCACGGTCTTCTATGAGGGAACTTGTTTTAATTTGATATTCTCCCCGAAAAGGAAACATACTTTTCACATCCACGCTGTATTCTATGTTCATGTTGATATGGCATCTGCTTTAATCAGCTGTTGTCTCATGAGAACAGCAGCCTATCCTGCCACATTCAGTGACTGATACACGTAAACATCCAGGTCCTACTGCCCCTCCACCCACCCATTTCTTTCCAAAATGAATCAGTGACATCTCTTTCCATTAAATTGTTTCTACAGCCATCTGCTCATTCCATTAACTTATCTAGATTCTTTTTGAAGTTGGACACTATCTTCTTCATCAGCCGTAATACATCCAAGTTTCATACCATCAGCAAATTTTGAAGCTATGCCTTGTACACTCAGGTTAACATAGATTTAAATATTTTAAATATTGTTTTTTAAATGAACTATTTTATAAACTATTGTAAATTAAACCTCAAATTTATTGCCCATTTATTGTGTGGGTTTCCTCTGGGTGCTCCGGTTTCCTCCCACAGCCCAAAGATGTGCGGGTCAGGTGAATTGGCCATGCTAAATTGCCCGTAGTGTTAGGTAAGGGGTAAATGTAGGGGTATGGGTGGGTTGCACTTCGGGTGGAAGCTGACAGTCTTCAGTATCTTTGGAAGATTATGCTTGGTAATACAAGTCAGCACCAACCCCATCAAACAATCCCCCTGGGCAGGGACAGAATTGGGGTTAGATACAGAGTGTCGACCTTCCCATACTGTTCCCTCGAAAGATACCCATGACATGGACAGGATAAGATACAGAATAAAGCTGTCTCCACATGGTACTCTCCAAAAACTCTAAGGACAGGGACAGCACTAGGTTGGGTACAGAGTGAAGTTCTCTCTACAGTGACACAGTAACCTGCCTTAACCCCTGAACCTCAGAAGTGTCCCTGAGGCCAGTTCAGACAATGACCTTTGTCCTGCCAACCCAACCCTGTCCTATTTAAAGTTTATGTCTCCTCTGTGGACTGTCTCAAACACTCTACACACATTCTGATCTCCTGATGCTCTTGCTGAGGGCAGAGGAGAGGGTCACGTGGGTGAGGGCACAGGAGAAGCCAGCGTTGGACTCCCAGTCAGACCCAGAGAGGGTAAGCAGGCTGCTGACACTGTAGGTGCTGTCCGAAGCTCGCAGGTAGTTGCTGGTCTGAACCCCGTCCGAAATGACTGCACCGTCCTTCTTCCACTGCACCTCCAGCTCATCGGGATAGAAGTGATTGGCAAGGCACACCAGGGTGGCAGTGCCCTTGGCATTGACCTGCTCCAGGGAGGGGGGCAGCAGGGTCAGCTTGGGCTGAGAGTTCTCACGGCCTGAAAGATAAGAGATATCATTTTAATTCCTGCCATTTGAAGGGATTTCAACTTTTCAGACATTAACTGGTAAAAGCATCATTTTGAACTTTTGTATCCAATACCTAGCAAACCCAACAAAAGGATGGACATTTTTTAAAATTCTTTTTTAATGGTGGGGGTTGAAGTCCCCCACCCAGAGTACATTCTGTGCCCTCACCATCCTCAGAGCTTCCTCCAAGTGCTGTTCAACATGGAGGAGAGACTGACTCATCAGCCGAGGGAGGACAGTACGTGGTCATCAGCCAGAGGTTTCACAGAATCAGAGAATCATACAGTGTAGAAGAGGTCCCTCATCTGATCATGTCTGTCCCACCAAGGCAAAACTAAATCTACTCTCCATCCACTTTCCAGAACTGGGCACAAAGCATTGAATGTTTGGATATTTCAGGTGCTCATCCAGGTATTTCTTAAACGGTTGTGAGGTTTCCCACCTCAGCTATCCTCCCAGGCAGTACATTCCAGACTCCCACATTCTGGGGGAAAAAGGTTTTCCTCAACTCCTCTCTAAAGCTCCTGTCTTTCACATTGAATGTGACCCAACTCATTATTGAGCCTGCAACTAAGGGGAGCAGCTGCTTTCCATTCCCCCTGTCCATACCCCACCTAACCTTGTACACCTCTGTCAGAGCCCCACTCAACCATCTCTGTTACAAAGAAAACAACCTGAGCCTCTCTTCACATTTGAGATGGTCCATCCCAGGAATTTCCTCTGCACCCCGTCCGGTGTAATCACATCCTTCCTATAGTGTGGTGACTGGAACTGCACACACTACTGCAGCTGTGGCCTAACCAGTTTTGCCCAGCTCCAACATATCCTCCATGATCTTACAATCCGTGCCTGAAATGATAAAGACTACACCACCACCTCTGCTGGGTCTGTCCTGCTGATATGCCCAGGGCATATCCAGGGATGGTGATGGTGGTGTCTGGGACATTGTCTGTAAGGTATGGTTCTGTGAGTGTGACTGTGAAAGGCTGTTGCTTGACTAGTCTTTGAGACAGTTCTCCTGAATTTGGCACCAGCCCCCAGATGTTCGTAAGGAGGATGAAACAGGGTAGACAGGGCTGTGTTGATGTTGTTTCTGATGCCAAGATCGATGCCAGGTGATCCATCAGGTTTCATTCTGTTTCTGAGACTTCCCAGCGATTGTTAGAATGGATGGCCATGCTCGGCCATTACAGAAGGTGGGTCACAGTTAACCTCATTGCTGTGGGTCTGGAGTCACGTGTAGGCCAGAAAAGGTAAGGATGGCAGATTTTCTTCCCTAAAGTACATCAGTCCTTTATCTCAATATTTCTTTAAAAAAAACCCAGTCACTCACAGATCGGGAGAACTTCATCCGAGAACATTGGAGCAGACTGGGATCAACACACTCCAGGAAGGAGTCACGTTGAGTGCCCATGTAGAAGGTTCCATTGGGCTGAGGTCGAGGATGAGGCTGCTCTCATGACCCCATGACCCTTGGAAGATGGCAATGCTCTGACAATGGGCAATGGTCAGGATCTGTAGACTGCAATCTCAAAGAAGGACTTACATTTGTGTAGTACCTGTTGCTACCTTAGGATGACTAATGCCCCTCACTTCTGATTGTACATAGCAAGATCCCAGCATGCAGTCTGATAATGAGTGGAGAATCAGGTTTTCACTGATGTTGATTGGGAGACAAATATTGACCAGGACACCATGGGGATCTGCCCTGCTCTTCTAATATGCAGTGGCATCTTTCACTGCCCTCGAGAGGGCAGACATCAGAACATCCCATCTGAAGACGGTCCCTCAGTGCTGAACCTCTGACAATGCTACACTTCCTCAGTATTGATACACCAACATTGCAACACCCCCTCAGTATGAACGGCCTGCTAGTGCAGCACTCCCTTAGTACTGAACCGTCTAATAGTCCTGCACTCCCTCAGTGCTGAGACTCAGATTGTGCTGTACTCCCTCAGTACTGACCCCCTGACAGTGCTGCACTCCCTCAGTACTGACCCCCTGACAGTGCGGCAATCCCTCAGCACTGCACTGCACTCTCAGCCTGGATAATTTGCTTCAGTGATAGAATCATGTTATGATGGAATCTGAACAATGTTGTTGCAGGCCATTCACCCCAATAAGTTCACACCAATACTCTGAAGAGCATCCCACCCAGATCCAAACCATGACTCTATCCCTGTAACCCTCCATTTTCTAATGGCTCATCCACCCAGTCGTCTACATTGTGAGTGGGAGGGGAGCGTGCTCCCCACTGAGACCAGGCTGACACCTACCGGTCCAACAGCCTGTCTTGCTTCCCCATCCCAGCCCACACTTGGAGGAACGTGACCACCTGGGGAGGCTGGAGCTATTTCCCAACCAGAGATAGTGCCTTCAGGAGAGAGATGGTGAACAGATGATGATTGTGTGTGTGTGTGTGTGTGTGTGTGTGTGTGTGTGTGTGTGTGTGTGTGTGTGTGTGTGTGTATTGGGGGTGGGTGTGGGTTGGGGGCCCTTTGCTGCTGAAACACTTGCTGCCTTCTCAGTCACGTCTGAGACACATACGGATACATCAGACACACAGGAGGCAGCTTTCTGTGGATGTTCTCCTGGGGGAGATCTCATCAGTCATGGAGCTATGGTCAGTAACAGTGTAAGCTGTGCTGCTAAGAGGTGGGCACTGTGGAGTGTGGAGTGTTTTATTTCCCCCCCGACTCTGTTTTGATTCACTCCCTGCCCTCCCCTTCACTGTTGGATCATGTAGCATTGGCCTTTGATGTGAAGGACACTGCTTGTCACTGGCCACTTGGGTATTTCCTTTCTTCCTGGAGGTGGAAAATGAATAAAGACTTCTACACTTGTCATTTTTCACCGTGTCTCACACCTGCACATTCACAATGTGGGTGCTGGGGAAAAATTATGCACCACCATTGTTAGGCAGCTGTGTGGGGTTATAGAAAAGAAAAAAAAATTAAAAACTGTGCTGCCCTGAAAGCCTGAGTCTGCATCTCAGCTCGGAAGGATATCAGCTAATTCATCAAAATTGGTCCTGCCCCTCCGCAGCCTAGGCAGGCTGCCTCTGCCTTTCCATCACTCCCCGGATTCCCTTGTGCCACAGCTCATTCTCCTGAGAGTTGGCTGTACTCAGGCCCAGCACATAATCTTGTCCCACGGTCAGATCCTCTTCGAGAAACTCATGGCTCACCACTGCCATCTCCTGGGCAATTGGAGAAGGGTAATAAATAGCAGACAGGTCAATACATTCTCCATCCCCAGAGAAATCAAAATAAAGGATGTAGAATTCAAATGATCAAACTGGTGGAAGATGGAGTGGATCAACTCCGTGATTAAATTTCACCTGATAATTGCTGTATTAAGTTCAAGGTGAACTTAAGGTGGTCTCTGCTGAATTCAGATCAATTTTCAAGGTTAACTTTCTCTCCAAACTGATTCTAATTTGAGTGTTGCTGAAAAACAAAACATTTTGTTGGAGATTTTTGTCTTGCATGCATCAGGACAATTTGCAAGAAATACCATTGAATAGGAAAACAATATTTGAACTGGCGTGTTCATAGTGACAACACCTCAATCTGTCAGCACTTTCCTCTCATGCAATATAAATGTTGCCTTTTTTTCTTTCGATTGGAATTTTGCAATTGCCCTGATGAGGGAAAAATGAAAAGCTTCCACAATATTCTCAAATAATTATTTGATCGTAATTTACTCTTTTGCTTCAGACCTGTTCAATTTCCAAGGAGTAATTCTGCCCCATTTTGAATGGAGGACTCAGTTCATCAGCACTCACTAAATTCCAATCTCTGCATCAAAATATTTTTCCTGATCTCCTTCCTGTACCTGGTGTTTGACCACAGAATGTATCATTTTGCCTTTCAGTTTGCCATCATTGACAGAAAATCTACATTTACTGTGTTGATTTCATTAAGGAATTTTGAATATCAGAATTCCCTTCATCCCTCCTCGAGATCCTGTTCTGGTGTTTCCTTGTAACCTAGATCCCCTATCCCTGGACCATTCTGCATTGTACCTCATAGAAGTCCCTAACTATCCACCATATTCCAGATGTGACCTAACCATTCTTCAGTACAGCTGTCCTGGCCACTCTCCCCTCCATCTCCTCACTCTCAATATTCATTCCACAATCCCAGTGGAATTTCCCAAGTCTTATTCTGAAAATTTTCCCAATTTTAAGCATTTATGTCACTGGCCATCCTTTCTTACCCACTGCAGTACATTGTTTACAATATGAGCTGCACTTCATCATTTATTGTTCTGAATCATTACAAGCAGGAAAGCTTCTTGCCAACTCTCAGTAGAGAAACTCAATTAATCCCATTGCCCTGCTCTATCCCAATCGCTTTAATTGTATTTCTGGTGTATTCAACAACATCTGTATTAGAGTCTTACGCCCACTAATGGCTTTTTTTCGTCTCTTGAGTTCTTCCTGATAAATTGTTTTTTTTTTGCAGTTTAGTGACATTGTCTTTGTACCCGTTTGTTAGACCTTTGCAATTCATATTGTGCCTGATCCCAGTGCCAGTCGTTGGGGCACTCCACCTTGTAATCTGAAAAAGCAGGCTCCAGTCTTTCAAAGAGATTGATTCAAGCCTCCCCCAGGTTAATCTTTTGAATTGTCCCTCATTCATTTTGATTTCTCCTGGGATGGGGCAAGCGTTGATGTGTCTGCTATTGGTTGCCCTTCCCTAATTGTCCTGGAGAGGGCGGTGGTGAGCAATTTAATATCTGGGAAGGATGGCGCTGGGATGTGTCCAAATAAAAACCATGAAACTCAATGTCATTTTATGTATGTTCTTTAGGCAAGGGAATCCAGTCATCACCCAGACTGTGATTCCAGTCCCACAGTGACATGACTCATTCTTCACGGCCCCATGATCTGGCTCAGCATAAAACTCAGTCCGAACTGCTGGAGATGGGCAATAAATATGAGGCTTGCCAATGACATTAACACCCTGAGAAGGAATAATGCTGCTCTTTGCTATCTGCCTTTTATCCTCTGAGCCACCACACTCTCGCTGTTAAGGGTCTCTAATCCTCTCACATTAATATATTAAATGATGGCAATATGTGAAGAGCTTTTATTTTGAATTGTCAGTTCTCTTTTCCCATGCCTCTCTCCCCTTCAGGGGGGAGGGAGGGAAAACAGCTTTTGAACTAGGATACTTATCACAGCCCAATGAAAATGTCTCCTGTGATATGATTATCTTCACAGTGTGCTGTTTTGTTCATTCTGTGATACACATAGGCAACGTCAGTATTGAGAGGGACAAAGTATATTTCCTCCTCTAACCCCTTTCAAACACACCCTCTCCATCTTGCTTTACTCTTATTGACTCTTCTACAATTGTCCCTGTTCCCTCACTCTGTCCCGATCCCAAAGGGATTGATGGCTGGAGTTCATGACCCCGCACTGTGTGAAGGTTGGTGTGAAGTGAGGCCAGTGTGTTGGAGCTTGGGCTCCTCCCTCAGGCCCAGGTGTAGGGGCTTGTTCAACAATCTGCACATTGTCCTTTTTCTCTTTCTGAATGAACTGAATCAAGTTGCAGTAACTTGCTGGCAACAAGTTGTCTTGTCTAAAATGTTCCCAGCATTGGATACAGAATTGGCTGTGTTGGAGGAGACAGAGGGCAGTGATGGGGGGATGGTTTTCAGAATGGAGGTCTAGTGGTGTTTTACAGGGTTCAGTGGTGGGAACTCTGCTCTTCATGGTCTGCATAAATGATTTGGAGGAAGGTGTAGCTGGTCTAATTAAAAAGTTAACAGTTGATACAAAGATTGGTAGAGTTTCAGATAATGAGAAGGATTGTCAGAGGATACAGCAGGATAGAGATCAGTTGAATGCATGGACAGAAAAATGGCAGATGTAGTTTAATCCAGACAAATGTGAGGTGATGCATTTTGAAAGGTGATGTACAGATGGGAATTATACAGTGAATGGCAGAATCCTTTGGAGTATTGATATGCAGAGGGATCTGGGTGTGCATGTTCACAGATCACTGAAGGTGGCAGCACAGGGAGGTAAGGGTTGTGAAAAAGGCTTATGGCCTGCTTGCCTTCATTGGAAGGGGCATTGAGTGTAAGGATAAACGAGTTATGCTGCAGCTTTATTGAACATTAATTAGGCCACACTTTGAATATTGTATACAGTTCTGGTCACCACACTATCAGAAGGATGTGGATGTTTTGAAGATGGTGCAGAAAATGTTTACCAGGATATTGTCTGGTATGGGGGATTTTAGTTCTGAAGAAAGGTTGGAGAGACTGGGTTTGTTTTCACCAGAATGAAGGAAAATGAGGTGTGACCTCAAAGAAGTTTATTAAGTTTTGAATGGCATAGGTAGAGTGGATAATATGAGGCTTTTTCCCAGAATGGAGGAGTCACTTACTCGGGGACAGAGGTTCAAGGTGCAGGGGGAGGGGGGAATTTAAAAGAGATGTGCATGGCAAGTATTTCACACAAATGAAGTTGAGTACCTGGAACACACTGCCAGAGGACAGGGTGGAAGAAGACACAATAGAAGTATTCAAGAAATACCTGCACTAATGCATGAATAGAAGGGAATAGAGGGATATGAATCCTGTAGGTGAATACAGTTTCAGTGAGGAAGGGCAAAATGTATCAGCACAGGCTGGGAGGACCGAAGGGTCTGTTTCTGTGCTGTATTGTTCCTTGTTCTTTGATCCCTGCTGTTGAATTGGATTCTCGGGAGCCAGCTCCATATGAAGAGCCTGTTCTCATTCTTTTGTTGGAGTTCATGGGGCAGCTGCTGCTTCCTTGCTACGTCACTGATCAAACCAACAATGGGGAAAGCCTCTTGATATTCAAAGTTTGGGAGAAGATTTGTAGCTCGGGTGCTCGTTGTTGTGGTTCTGTTTGCTGAGCTGGGATTTTGTGTTGCAGACGTTTCGTCCCCTATCGCGGTGTCATCCTCAGTGCTTGGAAGCCTCCTGTGAAGCGCTTCTGTGATGTTTCCTCCAGCATTTATTGTGGTTTGAATCTGCTGCTTCCGGTTGTCAGTTCCAGCTGTCCGTTGCAGTGGTCGGTATATTGCATCCAGGTCGATGAGCTTATGGGTTGAATCTGTGGATGAGTGCCATGCCTCAAGGAATTCCCTGGCTGTTCTCTGTTTGGCTTGTCCTATAATAGTAGTGTTGTCCCAGTCGAAATCATGTTGCTTGTCATCTGCGTGTGTGGCTCCTAAGGATAGCTGGTCCTACTACATAGGACAAACAGGAAGACAGCTAACGATCCGCATCCATGAACACCAATTAGCCACGAAACGACACGACCAGCTATCCTTAGTAGCCGCACACGCAGATGACAAGCAACATGAATTCGACTGGGACAACACTACTATTATAGGACAAGCCAAACAGAGAACAGCCAGGGAATTCCTAGAGGCATGGCACTCATCCACAGATTCAATCAATAAGCACATCGACCTGGACCCAATATACCGACAACCGCAGTGGACAGCTGGAACTGACAACCGGAAGCGGCAGATTCAAACTACTACAAATGTCAGAGGAAACATCACAGAAGTGCTTCACAGGAGGCTCCCAAGCACTGAGGATGTCACCTAGACAGGGACGAAACGTCTGCAACACAAATTCCCAGAACAGAATCGGCGAACAGAAGCACAAGATCCTCTTGATATTTTAAATACACTGTCTGCAAGAAAATGCTTGGCAGAGGTTTTAACATTGTTTAATAAGACAAAGATGTAAATACACCAATTTGTTTACAGCTATGAGCGTTTAACATCATGGTCCTTGTTTTAATGGACCCTCCCTCATGGCAATACATTTTACAATGTTTCTCTCCCCTTACATGTTGTGAAGAGGTTTGCAAACGTGTCTTGATGAGGACAGTGCATCTTCAACACCGTTTGGTGGAGTGGTTGTCTGTTTGAATTCTCACTTGTGATAATACAGTTTTAAATGCGTCAGGGTTACTTTCCCCGCTGTCTGGGGGTGTCGCTGTCACTATCCCCACTCCACCCTTCCCTCTTGAGGTAATACTATTTTTCACATCATTTTGGACACATTTGGAGGGGAGCGACTTACCAGGGCCATTCAGTGGGGTGCAGGTCTCTGGCACAGAGTCTGACCCTGTTGCACAGAAGGAAAGGAGAGAAAGGAGGAGAGCGTTAGTCATTGGGGACTCAATAGTTCGAAGGTCAGATAGAAAGTTTGTTGGGAATGAATGAGACTCATGTTTGGCGTGTTGGACCCAGGTGCCAAGGCTGAAAATGTGTTGCTGGAAAAGCGCAGCAGGTCAGGCAGCATTCAAGGAGCAGGAGAATCGCTGTTTCGGGCAAGAGCCCTCCTTCGGGAATGAGGAAAGTGTGTCCAGCAGGCTAAGATAAAACGTAAGGAGGAGGGACTTGGGGGAGGGGCGTTTGGAAAAGCGATAGGTGGAAAGAGGTTAAGGTGAGGGTGGTAGGCCAGAGTAGGGGTGAGGGCGGAGAGGTCAGGAAGAAGATTGCAGGATAGGAAGGCGGTGCTGAGTTCGAGGGTTGAGACTGAGACAAGGTGGGGGGAGGGGAAATGAGGAAACTGGAGAAGGAGGCCATCTGGATTGTATGGTATTCCTTCTTCAAAGACCGCAATTTCCTGCCAGACGTGATCGACGATGTTCTCCACCGCATGTCCTCCACTTCCCGCTCCTCCGCCCTTGAGCCCCGCCCCTCCAATCACACAGGGCAGAACCCCACTGGTCCTCACCTACCACCCCACCAACTTCCATATACATCGTATCATCCGTTGTCACTTCCGCCACCTCCAAATGGACCCCACTACTAGGGATACATTTCCCTCCCCTCCTCTCCCCTATCAGTATTCCAAAAAGACCACTCCCTCCGTGACTCCCTCGTCAGGTCCACACCCCCCACCAACCCAAACTCCACTCCCGGCACCTTCCCCTCCAATCACAAGAAATGCAAAACTTGCGCCCACATCTCCCCCTTACTTCCCTCCAAGGCCCCAAGGGATCCTTCCATATCCTCCACAAATTCACCTGCACCTCCACACACATCATTTACTGTATCCGCTGCACCTGATATGGCCTCCTCTATATTGGGGAGACAGGCCACCTACTTGCGGAACGTTTCAGAGAACACCTCTGGGACACCCAGACCAACCAACCCAACCACCCCGTGGCTCAACACTTCAACTCCCCCTCCCACTCCACCAAGAGCATGTAGGTCCTTGGACTCCTCCATCGCCAGACCATAGCAACACGACGGCTGGAGGAAGAGTACCTCATCCTCTGCCTAGGAACCCTCCAACCACAAGGGATGAACTCAGATTTCTCCAGTTTCCTCATTTCTCAGACCCAACCCTCGAACTCAGCACCACCTTCCTAACCTGCAATCTTCTTCCTGACCTCTCTGTCCCCACCCCCACCCTCGCCTATCACCCTCACCTTAACCTCCTTCCACCTATCGCGTTTCCAATGCCCCTTCCCCAAGTCCCTCCTCCCTACCTTTTATCTTAGCCTGCTTGGCACACTTTCCTCATTCCTGAAGAAGGGCTTATGCCCGAAATGTCGATTTTCCTGCTCTGTGGATGCTGCCTGACCTGCTGCGCTTTTCCAGCAACACATTTTCAGCTCGGATCTCCAGCATCTGCAGTCCTCACTTTCTCCTCCAGGTGCCAGGGTCTATGATGTCTTGGATCTTGTCTTTAGGGTCCTGAAGGGAGAGCGTGACCAGACTCAAGTCGTGATATAGGTAGAAAGAGAGATAGGGATGTAAAGCATGATTTCAGGGAGCTAGGGTGGAAGCTGAGAGCTATAAAAAAGAGTTGTTATCTCTGGTTTGTTACCTGTGCCACGTTATAGCAAGGCAAGGAATAGGGAGAGAGGTCAGCTGAACGTGTGGCTGCAGGGATGGTGCAGGAGAGGGTTTCAGGTGTATGAATAATTGGGGCACACTTTGGGGAAGGTAGAACCTCTACAAACAGGATGGTCTTCACTTGAACCAGAAGGGTACTAATATCTTGGGTGGGAAATTTGCTGGTACTATTCTGGTGGGTTTAAACTACCACAGCAGGTGGATGGGAACCTGAGGTGTCGTTCCAGTGCACAGGAGGATGAGAGAAGGGAGGGCATGGACAGGATTTCACGGTCACAGGAATGTGCTGGCAGACAACGAAGTGATTTGAAATGTGTCTACTTCAACGCTAAAAGTATCTGAAATAAGGTAGGTGAGCTTGCAGCATGGATAGACACCTGGGATTTCAAGGTTGTGGCCATGTCGGAGACATGGATAGAGCAGAGTCAGGAATGGATGTTGCAGGTTCCAGGTTTTTGATCTTTCATTAAGAACAGGGAAAAAAGTAAAAGAGGGGAAGGTGTGACCTTGTTAGTCAAGGACGGTATAACGTTGGCTGAAAGAATTTTTGACAAGGACTCATCTACTGAGGTGGTATGGGCTGAGGTAAGAAACAGGATGAGAAGGCACACTGCTGGGAGTTCTTTACAGGCCTCCACAGAGTTCCAGGGATGTGGAGGAGAGAATCGACAAAATAATTCTGGGTAAGAGCGAAAGGAACAGAGTGCTCATTACGGAGGACTTTAATGTCCCCAACATTGACTGGAAATGCTAGAACTCTAATATATCAGATGGATCAGTTTTTGTCCAAATTGTACAGGAGGGTTTCCTGACACAGTATGTCGAAGGGCCGACAAAAAGAAAGGCCACAGTGGGTCTGGTGCTTGATAATGAACCAGGCCTGGTGTATGATTTAGTGGTAGGAAGACACTTTGGTGAGGGTGACCATAATTCAGTTCCATTTAGTTTAGTGATGGAAACGGATAGATACATGCCACAGGGCAACAGTTATAGATGGGGGAAGGGTAATTATAATGCGATTAGGCAAGACTTAGGCTACATAGAATAGGGTAGCAAGATGCAGGGGATGGGGACAATCAAAATGTGGAGCTAGTTTAAGGAATAGATATTGCGTGTCCTTGATAGGTATGTCCCTGTGTGGCAGGGGGGAACTGATAAGGTAAGGGATCCGTGATTTACTAAAGACATTGCATCTCTTGTTAAGCAGAAGAAGGAGGCCCCTGTGACAATGAGATGAGATGATTCAGATGAGGCAATCGAGAGTTACGGATTAGCTAGGAATGAGTTAAAGAGAGAGTTAAGAAGAGCAAAGAAAGGACATGAACAGTCTTTAGTATGTAGAATAAAGGAGAACCCTAAAACTTTCTATAGACATGTGAAGAATAAAAGGATGACTAGGGTAGGAATACGCAAAAGTGAGGAGTGCAGATGCTGGAAACCAGTGTTTAGATCAGAGTGGTACTGGAAAAGCACAGCAGGTCAGGCAGCATCCGAGGAGCAGGAAAATCGATGTTTCGGGCAAAAGCCCTTCATCAGGAATAGATGAAGGGCTTTTGCCCGAAACGGCGACTTTCCTTGCTCCTAAATGCTGCCTGACCTGCTGTGCCTTTCCAGGACCACTCTGATCTAAACTAGGGTAGGAATAGGGCCAGTCAAAGACAGCAGTGGGAAGTTGTGTGTGCACCCTGTGGAGATCGGAGAGGTGCTAAATGACTACTCCTCATCTGTTTTCACTCAAGAAAAGAAGAATATTGTCGAAGAGAAGAATGAGATATTAGACTAGAAAGGATTGAGATTAGTAAAGAAGAGATGTTATCAATTCTGATAGGAGTAAAAGTAGACAAGTTCCCTTGGCTGGATGGGATAAATTTTCGGATTCCCTGGGAGCCTTTGGCTTTGATCTTTGAGTTGTCATTGTCTGCAGGTTTAGTACCAGAGGACTGGAGGATTGCAAATGATATGCCCTTGTTCAAGAATGGCAGTAGAAATGACCCAAGTAATTATAGACCAGATAGCCTTACATCTATTGCAGGAAAAGTTTTGAAAAGGATTATAAGAGGTAAGATTTATAATCAGCCCGCAAGCAACAATTTGATTGCAGATAGTCGACATAATTTCATCAAGGGCAGGTCTTGTCTCACAAACCTCGCTGAGTTTTTTGAGAAGGTGATCAAGATGAGGGTAGGGCAGTTCACGTAGCACACATGGACTTCAGTAAAGCCTTTGATAAAGTTCCACAAGGTAGGCTGTTGGAGAAAATGCAAGGCATGGGATTGAGGGTGATTCAGCAGTTTGGAGTAGTAACTTGCTTTCTGTAAAAAGGCAGCGAGTGGTGGTTGATGGAGAATATTCAGCCTGAAGTTCGGTGACTAGTGGTGTTCCATAAGGATCTGTTTTGGGACCTGTTTGTCATTCTTATAAATGACTTGGATGCAGGCAGTGGTCGATTTGTTAGTAATATTGCAGATGACACTAAAGTCAGTGGAGTAGTGGATAGTGTGGAAGAATGTTGCAGGTTGCAAGGGGACTTGGATAATTGGGCTGAGAGGTGGAAAATGGAATTCAATGCAGATAAATATGAGGTGATTCACTTTCGGAAGAATAACAGGAAAGCAGAATGCTGGGTCAATGGAAAGATTCTTGGTAGTGTGGATATGCAGAGGAATCTTGGAGTGCATGTACATAGATCACTGAAAGTTACCATCCAGGTTGATAGTTCTGTTAGGAAGGCACAAGGTGGGTTAGGTTTTGTTGGTAGAGGGATTGAGTTCCAGAGCCATGATGTCATGCTGCCACTGTACAAAATGCTAGTGTGACCTCACTTGGAATATTGTGTACAGTTCTGATCGCCCCATTACAGGAAGGATGTGGAAGCATTGGAAAAGGTGTAGAGGAGATTTACCAGGATGTGCCTGGTCTGGAGGGAAGGTCTTAGGAGGAAAGGCTGAGGGACTTGGGTCCATTCTCATTGGAGAGAAGAAAGCTAAGAAGGATTTAACAGAGACATACAAGATGATCAAAGGATTAGGTAGGGTGGACAGTTAGAGTCTTTTTCTAAGCATGATAATGTTGGCGTGTACAAGCGGGCATAGCTGCAAATTGAGGGGTGATAGATTTAAGTCAGATGTCAGAGGCAGGTTCTTTACTCAGAGAGTGGTAAGGGCAGGGAATGCCCTACTTGCCAATGTAGTTAACTCAGCCACATTAGGGAGATTTAAACTGTCCTTGAGTAAGCATATGGGTGATGTTGGGATAATGTAGGGGGATGAGCTTAGATTAGTTCACTGGTCGGCACAACATCAAGGGTAGAAGAGCCTGTTCTGCGCTGTATTATTCTATGTTCTATGTTCTGCAAATGTGGCTAATTTTGGTTAAGTACAGTTTTGCATACTTTGCTTAGTTCAGCTCTTTTGACCACTGTTCATTATTGCAGGGTCACACTTTCTAGAGTGTTACTGCATTCAGTTGTGTACTGTTGTGTTCTGGGAGTCATGCTCGGGAAAGCATGTAAACACATTGGAGAGAGTCCAGAAGTGATTTACACGAATATTCCAGGGATGAGGTACTTCAATTGGGAAGAAAGATGGAAGATATTGAGACTGTTTTCCTTGGAGAGTTGAAGGCTGAAAGGAGATTTGATTGAAGCTTTCAAAATCATGGAGGGTCTGGACAGAGTGACTAGGGAGAAAGTGTTACCGCTCCTAAAAGGATCAAGCATGAGGGGGTACAGATACAAGGTTATTCACAAAGAAACAAAATCAACGCAAGAAGAAAATCTGATCACACAGCAAGCAATTAGGATCTGGAATGCACAGCCTGGAATTGTGGTGGAAGCAGGTTCACGTGGAGTACTGGACCGTTGGTTAAACAGAAACAATGTCTGGGGTCATTGAGAAGAGGCAGGAAATTGGCATTGAGTCATAACACTCATTCAGAGAGCTAGTACATACTCGATGGACCAAAGGACATCTCCTACGCCGTGACAACTTCATGATTCTGTTGTTAATTTCACTTTTAACCCTTTAGTGCTATCCAATGTTATTTACAATTATGTCACAGAATACAGGGTGGTCAGGACCAAAGTATGAAAATTGACAATAGTGACATTGCCAATGAAAAGTAAGAAAGGTGAGCACAGTGACTAAGGAATTACACTGGATCATTATCTACTGAGGAGGAAGATGCTAGCTGGCTGTTCCAAGGAAATTAATATTGGATCAGTGATGGGCACTCTTCAAAATTAACAACAGCAATGTAGAATATAATGTTACTAAATGATGACAAACCCTCAGGATTAGGTGGTTTCTATCAGCAAATTTTGAAGGAAGCTGGTCAGAACATTTCAGATGCTTTGACTTTATAATCTTCCAAAGTTCTCTCCATTTGGTAGCATTCATTTAAATGGGAAAATTTTTCATGTCATTCCACTGTTTAAGAAAAGTGAGAGATGACAATGAAGGAATTATAGACCTGTTAGCACAACATCTGTTGCTAGGGAATTACTACAGTGGATAAGTAAGATTAAGGTGACTGTAACCCTTGAAAATGTTCAGCTAATCAGAGACTGGCAGTACAGATTTGTCAATTATAGGTCATGCCTGATGGAACTTGCCTGATTTAATTTTTGAAGGGATTACTAAAGTAGTGGAGGAGGGAATTGAACTTAAACATCTCAGTCCAAGGACATCATTGCAGGAGTTCCTCAGGGTAGTGAGTCAGGATCAATCATCAAGAGACTTTTCTGATTCGGTATATGGATGTACCAAATAGAGAAGGTAGAAAACTTGACTTACTATTGGGAAATAAGGCAGGACAAGTGACTGAATGTCAGTGGGGGAGCACTTTGGGGCCAGCTATCACAATTCTATTAGTTTTAAAATAATGATGAAAAAGGATAAACCACATCTAAAAGTTGAAGTTCGAAATTGAAGGAAGGCTAACTTTGATAGTATTCGGCTAGAAAGGTAAAGGGACGGCTGGGAAAAGGGAAGCCAGAGAGAGTGCATTCCTTTTAGGGTGAAAGTAAGGCTGAGAGGTGTAGGGAATGTTGGATGACTAGAGAAATTGAGATTTTAGTTCAGAAAAAGTAGGAAGCACATGTCAGGTATAGACAGCAGAGATCGAGTGAATCCTTTGAAGAGTATAAAGGCAATAGGAGTATACTAAAGAGGGAAATCAGGAGTGCAAAAAGGGAACATGCGATAGCCTTGTCAAATAGGGTTAAGGAGAATCCAAAGAGATTTTACATATACATTAAGGACAAAAGGGTGAGAACTGGGGAGAGAATAGGTCCCCTCAAAGATCAGCAAGGCAGCCTGTGTGTACAACCGCAGGAGATGGCGAAGATAGAAAATGAGTACTTTGCATCAGGGTACTGTGGAGAAGGAAATGGAAGATATGGAATGTGGGGAAACAGATGGTGACACCTTGGAAAATGTTCATATTTCAGAGGAGGAGGTGCTGAAAGTATCGAAATACATAAAAGTTAATAAATTCTAAGGACCCGATCAGGTGTACCCTAGAATTCTTTGGGAGGCTAGGGAAGTGATTGCTGGGCCCTTTGCTAAGATATTTGTATAATCGATAGTCACAGGTGAGGTACCGGAAGCCTGGAGGTTGGTTAATGTGATGCCCCTGTTTAAGAAAAGGGGTAAGGAAAAGCCATGGAACTATAGACCAGAGAGCCCGACGTTGGTGGTGGGCAAGTTATTGGAGGGAATCCTGAGGGACAGGATTTACATGCATTTGGAAAGGCAAGGACTGATTAGGGATAGTCTGTATGGCTTTGTGCATGGAAATCATGCCTCACCAACTTGATTGGGGTTTTTGAAGAAGTCACAAAGAAAATTGATGAGGACAAAGCAGTGCAAGTGATCCAAATGGACTTCAGTAAGGCGTTCGACAAGGTTCCTCATGGGAGATTGGTTAGCAAGGTTAGATCTCACAGAATACAGGGAGAACTGTACATTTGGATACAGAACTAGCTCAAAGGTAGAAGACAGAGAGTGGTGGTGTAGGGTTGTTTTTCAGACTGGAGGCCTGTGACCAGTGGAGTGCCACAAGGATCGGTGCTGGGTCCACTACTTTTCATAATTCATACAAATGATTTGGATGTGAACATAAGAGGTATAGTTAATAAGTTTGCAGATGACACCAAAATTGGAGGCAGTGTGGACAGCGAAGAAGGTTACAACAGAGTACAATGGGATCTTGATCAGATAGCCAATGGGCTGAGGAGTTGCAGATGGAGTTTAATTTAGATAAATGTGAGGTGCTGCATTTTGGAAAAGCAAATCAGAGCAGGACTTATATACTTAACGGTAAGATCCTACAGAGAGCTGCTGAACAAAGAGCCCTTGGAGAGCAGGTTCATAGTTCCTTGAAAGTAGAGTTGCAGGTAGATAGGATAGTGAAGGAGGTGTTTGGTATACTTTCCTTTACTGGTCAGAGTATTGAGTACAGAGAGTTGGGAGGTCATGTTGCGGCTATACAGAGCATTGGTTAGACCACTTTTGGAATATTGCGTACAATTCTGGTCTCCTTCCTATCAGAAGGATGTTGTGAAACTTGAAAGGGTTCAGAAAAGATTTACAAGGCTGTTGCCAGGGTTGAAAGATTTGAGCTGCACGGAGAGGCTGATTAGGCTGAGGCTGTTTTCCCGGAAGCGTCGGAGGCTGAGGGCTGATCTTATAGAGGTTTATAAAATTATGTGGGGCATGGATAGGGTGAATAGACAAAGTCTTTTCCCTGGGGTCAGGAAGTCCAGAACTAGAGCGCTCAGTTTTAGGGTAGAGGGGAAAGATATAAAATGAACTTTAGAGACAACTTTTTCACGCAGAAGGTGGTGCATGTATGAAATAAGCTGCCAGAGGAAGTGGTGGAAGCTGGTACAATTACAGCATTTAAAAGGCATCTGGATGGATAAAAGCATAGGAAGGGTTTAGAGGGATATGGGCCAAGTGCTGGCAAATGGGACTAGATTAGGTTAGGATATCCTGCCAGCATGGACAAGTTGGACTGAAGGGTCTCTATGATCTTCACTGCTACATCAATGATCTTCCTTCAATCACAAGGTTGACCACTCTGCAATAAATCACCCATACTCCAAACCCATGGCCTCACCATCCAGAAAGCCAAGGGCAGCAGACGTGGAAATGTATCAGTGTTCTTTCACTGTGGTGAGATACAGATCTTGTAACTCCTTCTCCAACAGCAGTGTGTGTACCCATGCAATGTACACTCCATGTACCCCATTCTCCAGGGCTATTAGGGACAGGCAGTAAATGGTACCCAGACACCACAAACATGCGAGGGGAAAACAGATTACGGGTTTTTACATGCCACATGACCTGAGGTAGGGTAAGGCAGGAGAGGAGAGATTAACTACTGGGTGAACTGACTCAGCTGCTGGGAAATGGACAACTCATGCAGCCTGTCTCTTATTGTGGCTGTGCTACCTATTTATTTCACGATCGAAGACAGTCCCCTCAGCTGTCGAGGCCCTAAGCTCTGAAACTGCCTTTCTGTCTCTTTTTCATCCTTCGTGCTGCTCCTTAAAACCTATCCCTTCAATAAAGCTTTGGGTCATCTTGTTTCGTAGTGCCTTTTCTGGCCCTTGGTGATTTTATTTTGTCCGATAACACTCCCACAAAGTGTCTGATCTAAACAGGATTGTCCGGAAGTACCCATCAAGTTTAGTCAGTATTTGTGGGGAAAGATACAGATAACATTTCAGGGGCTGACGTTCTTTCAAACTCAATTTACTTTTTCTGAAAAGGGAAATGCTGTTTGAAGCTTTTAATTTTGTTCTGATCAGGACAGAATTGGAAGAATACCAAATCTCAAAGGATTATGTTGATTTTGTGGCAGGTCTTATTCCTTGCGTTCTGGTTTTCTTTGTTCTGTTTCTGCATGTGCCTTCACGTTTTTTGATGTTGGACTGAGTCCCCTGTGAGATAATGCACCTTTCCAGAGGAAAAAAATCCTCTGTGGGTCAGCCTGGTCCTTTGTGGGTGGACTTGACCTTTGGAAAGACTGAATACCTGTGTGTGTGCTGGGAGGTGAGCATTTGCTGCTTCCAGGATTGGACCCTGGATTGGATTGGTCACTACTTCCTTGGGAAGAGCTCATTCATTCATCAGCGCTGCTGGAGGCGGGGCCAGTGACGTCATGCCACACCAGGTCGTATCTGCTCACGTGATCACAGGGTCTTACGCCTCAACGTGGCGCCAATGAATCGCTATACTTCTCTTGGTAATTATTCGGTAAAAAAAAGTTGAATAGACTGAAGTGAAACCGCTTATTCAAGTCGTACTTATATTTAAAATAGTAGTTTATAATAATTGGAGTGCGACCGATTCCGTTGCCTTGCACGAATTCCTCCTTTTCCCACAGTGGGGGAGGGTTTTCTCTGTGTTCGTGTATTGTTTAGGTGGTGGACCCGCCGATGCCGGCTCCGGTGTTGACCGGGACAGCGGGGATTACATTTGAGAGAAAGCCGTCAGGTTACCCGCAGCAGTGTCATTGCGCAGGCGCGGTACGATATGACGCGGTGTCATTGCGCAGGCGTTGGATTACCGGTTTGGGTCGTGCGCAGGCGCGCCTCTGCCGGCCAATGTGTCGTTGTGCAGGTGCGGCATGACCGGCCACGGTGCACGAGTCTTTGGATCGCGGGGAATTCAAAATGGAACGGCTGAGTGTCAGAGAGAACAGCCCAGTGAGGCTTGGAGCTCCTCTCAGAGTCAAATCTGACACCAAGATTGTCCAGACTGGCTTCAACTACGTTGCAATGGAGACTGGATTCAAAGCAATTACTTTAATCTACAGTTGAAGGAATTCCCTGCTTATCTATGATTACGGAAAACAAGAATGTAGGGGATGTGGGTGTCCTGCTGGTCCAGCATTATTGTTCATACCGAGTTACCTTTGAGTAGGTGGTAGTGGGCTGTCTTGAACCACTGCAGTGTGTGTGCTGTAGGTAGATCCGCAGCGCCCTTGGGTGGAGTTCCTGGATTTTGAACCAGTGATAGTGAAGGAGTGTCAGATTATTTCTAAGTCAGGATGGTGAGTGGCTTGAAGGGGAATTTGCAGGTAGTAGTTTTCCTATATCTGCCTTTGTTCTTTTAGATGGAAGGTTTTAGTTTTGAAGGAGCTGTTCAATAACTGTCATAATTGAGGAGGGAATAAAGGCTAAGTTCATTGGCTTCTGTGGCTACAAACACTCCCATAGAATTGGGACTAAATGATAACAGCCCCTGAGCTGCCAGCTGGATACCAGAAGATTGTGTTTTAGGAGAATTGTGTGTTAGACGGAGATGTGTGTAGATTGAGACGGAGAAAAAAACAATTTACTTCAGTCGTCGTGTTAGATGTGGCTTGGATAAAAGTTATTTCAAAAATGTGGCAAATTACAAACTTGATTGGAAGGGTTTACATGTAGAATTTGGGAAAGATGAGCACAGATTTGAGGCAACAACGTATGTTATATGAAAATTAGCAGGCACTGATGTTAAAGTACAGTTTTGAGATGGCCCAAGGAATCCCTTGTGGCCTCAGACCTGTAAGCCTCTCTTGATTTGTCCCGGTGATCGTACTCTGAGTCTGGAATAGCCTGGAATAAAAACATCTTACGGACAGTTTAGTTTAATTTTAGTCTTCCCCTTTATTTACCAATAACATCACTGTTACAACATAACACTGGGACTTATTAGCCAGACTAACTAAGATTCTAAAATCTTAGGAGAGTAGCGACCAGCTCTGCCTTGAAGAGCCCTAGCAGGTAACTCTCCTGTCACAAACAGGTTTCCTTCATACAAAATTTTACAAAAACATTGCATTTGATTAGATTTAAGCACTTGGCGAGACAAGTCCTTACTATAAGGAGGTACCAGTCGAAACTAAGTGGGAGAAGTCGTAAGTTAACCTTGCATGTCAAGTATCGTTTTTTACAAAATGGCTTCTTAGCGAGGAGGGCAAACTTTGACCATTTAAAAAATGGCTTCCTCATAGATTGTGTCAGAATCTCTTCTATATTGGGTGAGAATAATTTTTAAACTATGAGCAGACTCTTGCTTTTTATCTTAAGCAAACAATCATTCTGAACCTGAGGCTGAATTGTTACTGCAAAGTTGTATTTAAAATGATTCATTTGTCTTGAATTAGACATTTTTTTTCTTTTCAGGGTTGTGGTTCAAATTCAAAGAGGACATAGATCTGACTCGTTAGAATTGATAGTGGGGCAGTCATGGTCTGTAAGAACAGCAAGTAAGTTAAAAGCTTCGTCAGCATTACTTTTTACAGAATTTGCATTTCATAATCAGCGATTGTTACTCAAAATAATCATAAAGTCCCAAAATGCAATTAAGTTCAAAACAAGGGTTATGGAGATAACACCGGAACAGGATAATGGATTGTACATAATCAGCCATGGCCATAATAAATGATGGTGCTAGCTTGAAGGGCCGAATGGCCTACTCCTGCACCTGTTTTCTATATTGAATCCACAACAAGTAATCGTGCATTCAAACCAAACCACAGTTAATTTTCTATTGGTTTTGGCAATCTCAGCGTTAAAATGTTGTTCTCTCACTCTAGTGTCTTTTTGAACACCCAGGTAAGGGACTGTATCAGAATAATGTTTTTCCCTTTCTGTCTGCCGAGCCTGCATGGGTAATAAGAATCCAGTATAATTAATACGACCTGACCATTAATTACAAGGCTTTTGACATGCTTGCAGGATGATACCAAGTCAGAGATCAGAATTAAACACTGTCATTAATTTCACAAGTGAACACCCATGAATGTTATCACTCTGTGTCCTGTTTACACAGATTCATTGCTGTTAAGGCAATTGTTCTTAATTGCCTTGGAGCATCCTGTTACCACTTGGTGAGAACAGATGTTTTTATCTTCTGCACATCCTGGTTTCCCCCTTTTGCGGCCTGGCGCGTCCCTGGCTGTCCTATTTATTTTCTACTGTGCAACAAATGTGTTCTATAATTCAACATTACATTTAGTCAAAATGTTTTAAGGCTATAAACTTTCTCATTCCCTCCTTTAGTCATTTCATGACAACTACATAAGTTATACAAGTATAATTAGTTCATTCAGTCTATTTGTATTCTCAATAATTTGAGTGCTTCCTCTTGCGAGTCATTGTCTGGAGGATCAGAGCGGAAAGATACTGGATTTCACTGGAGACGTTCAGACGTGGAGCTACGAGGTAGGCAAGGGTCGATTAACAAGATTCCTCTTTGGCTTAGGCGAAAAGCAATGTACGGTCCATTCCATGCATAAGTGGATGACACTGAATATTCCTAGGATGAGACCGGGGCCTATCAGTACGTTCCACACAGCGACCAAAGCCAGCAAGTAATACTCCATCCATATGGATCGGATGATGGTGCGGCAGGTGTCTTCCCTGCATCTTGACCAGTTTTGTTGATAACATCTAAGTTGTCCAAAATGTCTTTAGAGAAATCATTGATGTAGATGCAACATTGTTGGCCAATAACAGAACAAGCACCTCCTTCTTCAGCAAGGAGGAAACGTAGCATGAGCCAATTCTGAAGTGTTACCATCCAGGTCTCCTGTACCTCTTTGTTCACCAGCTTCAAAGCGTGGGCAGTTGAGTTGGCAAGTGTATCGATGTCATGCACAAGGTCAGTTATCTGATCTCGGGCCTTCTCAACATCCCAGCCCGGAGTAAGGCCTCCCAGCAATTTGCATCACCAGGTTTGTTGATGGAAGAAGTTGTCTAAATCCTGTGTGTATTTCCTCTACGTTTTGTTCCATTATGCTTCACATGTTGGTAGGCGTTCATTCATCACCTACCTCAGATACTTCATGGTGGAGGGTAAAAAGTGGTAAATTTTGTGCTAGGGCACAACATTGGTACCAGTCATTGGGTAGATATGGGTGGCCTTTGTTTTCACATTGTCAATGAAGGCTAAAAGGAGTTCCAAAGGCACACTTCTGTGCGTGAATGATGAGTCCACTCAGGGCGAGAGCTGAATCTTGTAAATAGTGGGTGCTCTCAAACATTTGGATGTCCAAGTGTATTAACGGATGAAGAGCAGGAGTATGAAAAGTGTCTTTGATAACATTCTTACACAGTGCTGGCTTCACTTTCCCCATGTCTTGGGTACCGGATGTTCTTTCAACGCACCATTCTAACTGCAAAACAACGTCAAAGTTGAATCCTTGACGTTTGTTAGTGCACTTCACATAGAGACGCACCTTCTACCGAATGCGTTTTGCCATCATAAATGAGGGGTTGCATAAGTGGGTGAATCCTATTTGTACACTGTACATCAGAATGATGGAAGAGTGAGCAAATAACACATGGATCGGGGGTTTAGCTTGAGTAAAGAAACCATTGGTAACAGAAGGGAGATTGGGAGTGCATAGCATCTTTCCAGCTCGTTGTCATAATTACAGTAACTATTGAATACAGGAACTGTATATAGAGGAACCTCGATTACCCTCGATTATGAGATGGGCAGGCACTATTTCATTCGGATAATTGATTATTCGGTTAATTGATTTCCTCTGGGTCTGTGAAGTCTGATCCCCGATCAGGAGACTCAGCAAAAGCACATTGCCCGCGAGAACCTGCCCACCCTAACCCCAAACCTATCGTCCGTCTGATCCTACCCCGCCCCTCGACCGGTCCCAACCCTACTCCCCGAACCCTGCACCCCCATCCATCCCCACCTACCGTCCGAAGCCCTGACCCCACCCCACCCCCCTGCTGTCGGGCAGCCGAATGTACACCAACAGTACGACTGCTGCTGCCTTTGTAGGATTAGTCTCCAATTAGCGCACACAACATTTTGACAGGTTCTGCCTCTGTCCTGTACAGGGCAATGTTGGAGCGATAATCTGGGGATGGGGTGTTTGGGATTCACCCCTGTTTAGAACTCCAGGGAGAGTGTTGTGGGAGAGAGAGAGGGCAGGAGGTCAGTCATTTGGAGATGGTGCCTGGACTGGTCAGGACTGTCCTCGGCAGCATTTCAGTGAGCTGAGCATGCTTTTAATCATTGTACCTGTAAACAGAAGACGTGATCAGGATTGAAATCGCTCTTTGATGTAATGTTTCTATCGGGACCTTAAGATCACCTTCGGATAATCCGATATTCGGATAATTGAGGAACCTGTGTAAAGGTATTTCTGTCAGTGGTGGTAGGTCGAATAGGTGAAGGTGCCATCGAGAAGGCATAGGTTGTCTGTCACGGGAGTAGATGCCTGAGGATTTTGTGATTTTGGTACTATGTGCTCAATACTGCAATCTGTACGGTTTGTTTTGAGAGGGGAACAGACAAACATTTCAAAGTAACAGTTTTCGGTTGACAGAATTGTGCCATCTCATGATGTCTGGCAAGTGTTGCGAGGATGACAATAAGGTCGAGAGTGATGTTTGGATACAAAATGTGAGCAGTTTAACTGAGTTTCAGCTGGGCAGCTGCATTCATAACTTCCAATGGTATGAGTACAGGTTTCATTTGTACAGTTACATTGGAGTTTTAGCCAGTCTGAGATATCTCAGATTGGTCGGTTATATCTGGACGTATGTACTTGGGTTGGGTTTTCATTGGATGCCTGTATCAGTACTAACACAGGACTGTGAGGGGGATACAAGCTTGCAATGTCCTTTGTCGACCCAAGTTGAACATTCTTCTACCTTTACTGCAGTTTCAGTTGTCAGAAAATCATGATAAGGATCTTTCCAGCGAGGGCCCAATCTTTGATGATTAAAGTCCTTCAATCGTACGTAGTCACCAGGGTTGATGTTTTTAAACTTTGGAGTTAGCTCCTCTTCCTTCCCTGGTACTCGATGGGCTGCTTTGACTTGTTCTTAAAAATGTGTTGCTTCAGGAAATGGCCTGAAGAAGGGCTTATGCCCGAAACGTTGATTGTCCTGTTCCTTTGATGCTGCCTGACCTGCTGCGCTTTTCCAGCAAAACATTTTTAAGCTCTGATCTCCAGCCCTCACTTTCTCCTGCTTTGACCTGTTGATGATACGACTGCAATGCTTTGGTCAGCTTAATCTGGTACGTGTGCATTTCTTCTGCCGTGACATGCACATCAACAGGGTGTTGGAGAGTTAATGGTGCAGATCAGAGAGTCCTCATGGGCTTTCCATATATCAGTTCAGTCGCCGAGAATCCCGTCTTTTTCTATGTCATGGTTTTCTCATATTAAAAAGGGCATTTGGGAATACTTGAAGCCAATTACGACCAGTTTCTTCCACCAACTTGCTGAGCTGACCTTTTAAATTACAATTGACTTTTTCTACAATTCCCACTGCTGGGAGATCGTTGGCACAATGGAATTTTTGACTCATATTCAAACTCTTACATAGTGCCTTGTTTAGCTCCGCACAGAAATGGGAGCCATTATCAGAAGAAACCGTTACGGGGATTCCAAATCTGGGCATGATTTCCTTTAACAGAATTTTACAGGTAGTTGTTGCTGTGCAGTCAGTACAGGGATAAACTCCAATCCATTTATTAAATACATTGATTATCACTCAGCAATACTTATAACAATGGCATCTCGGTGACACCCTAAACACTCACTGGATGCACTAGGCAAGGGAAGTGAATGGACTAATTCCCCTTTTAATACAATTTTGTCTCCATGATGATTGAATTTCCATTTTTCCCGAGCTACCTTTTACCATGCTGATATGGCTTCTTTCTGCTTACTACCGTTTCTTTTTTCCCAAATTTGTTGCTCAGTTTTAATACGCACCCATATTTATGTGACTTAGTTTAAATCTTCACATAACTATTGATCTACAGGGGCTCCAACTCCACAAAACACAGGGGCTTCTAATCCCACAAGATTCTGTTTTTAGTACCTATTTAAACAATCTCATTTAGGGTTCCGTCCGGGTACGGTGAGAATGAAATGGGGGAAGCAGCACACAAAGAAACAGACTGAGAGCAATCGAGGTATAATCTTACCTTGTGGACCCATTGGTCTCGAGAACGACCCTTCGGTGAAGCTCCTGTTTTCGAGTTTCATTCAAACTTATCCCTTGTTGGAACCCTGCTCGCAGCGCCAAATTGATAAACTACAGGTTTGAGATGACCCAGGGAATCCCTTGTGAACTCAACCTGTAAGCCTCTCTTGGCTCATCCCGGAGATAGTATTTTTGGTAGTCTGGAATTAAAATATTCCTGATGAAAGGCATTTGCCCGAAACATCGATTTTACTGCTCTTCGGATGCTGCCTGAACTGCTGTGCTTTTCCAGCACCACTAATCCAGAGTCTGGAATTTTAAAAAATACTTCTTCCAGACAGTATAGTTTAATTTTAATCACTCCCTTTATTTACTAATAGCATAACTGTTAGAACACAACATTGATACCAATAACCCAGGAGAATAGGATATCACTCTTCCTTCAAGAGCCCTGGCAGGTTACTCTGTTGTACTATCACAGACAGGCGACCTTTATACAAAAGTTTACAAAGGCTTTCTTTGTACAAAAAGTTAACAAAGGCACTGCATGTTCTGAATGACATAGATAACAGTGAAGGACAATAATTCGGGAGAGACATTAATTGATACTGAGTTTCGTTTCGAGGTCAGAATCAAACACTGTTATTAACTTCATAAAGGAGAAGCCATGAATGTTATCACTCGGTGGCCTTTTTAAAAGATTCAGTGATGTTCAGGAAAATGTTCTTAATTGCCTTACCCTCCTGCCTCTCTATTTTCAGGCGAACACCAAATGTGTCCTGTAATTCAACATTACATTTTAGTGGAAATGTTTAAGGACAAGTTTTAAGGCTATAGACTTCCTCAACCTAAATTTAAGAGAGCTTGCCCAAGTCTGATGAGGAGGAACGATTGGCAAACTTGAGTAAAGACCAGACTGAAGAAAACATTAACGGACTGATCTTTTCATGGAGAAGGCAGTACTGGAGATAGAAACCCAAAACAATCCTGATGTGTTTGTGTGTTCTTCCAGTGCACAAAGGAAGGGGTTTTCACTAAATATTCGCACGAACTCTTCAACTCCTCTGGATTCACTCAACAGGAAAAGGACCAACTCAAGGCTCAGTTTAAAGTACCATTCCTCGAGCCTGAAGCTGAGGAAATCCATGAGGAGCACGTGGGCGTTAAAGGAGAGGAACCCAAGAACAATCATGAGGATAGTGAAGACTTTAAAGGAGATGATCTGAAGAGCAGTGATTCAAAGGCCAATTCTTTGGTTGATGTGATATTATCTTGCTTTGTCAAGGACGCCATTTGAACAATTGCAAGAAATCACAAAGTTTCAAGTTGAGAAGATCCAGCTTACTAATCAAGGATTACAGTACAAATTGGATATTGAATCCTGGTCCAGGTCATCTTCCAAGGATCTAGAGGAGGAACACAAGACTGATAACCAGTTGGAGACATCCAGAAGAGATGATAGTGATGATGATAAGGAGGAAATATTATCTCCAGATCTTTGCTCTCGACCTGTAAGTATGAATTTTGAACCCGTTTTGGGGTAGATTTTAACTTTAAGAATTGTGCAAGTGTTATCTGTCTTAAAGCATTGATGCAATTATGTTATTAATAATTGCAGAGCTTATAAAATTCCCACATTTTTACGTACTTATAAGATTGTCATTATTCCCCGGAAAGTATTGCAAAATACAACTCCACTTTTTTCAGGCTCATTTTGCAGGTCATCATTTTCAGAAATTACCCTGAGTCTTCCCCTTTACCAAAAGACTGTTGTGAGGAATATCTTGATAAATTGTTAGATATATTTGTAGGTGATAAAATCAAGCTCTGGGGAATATTCTTGAAATGTCTAGTATCTGTGTTTTCTACCTTGCCCATCAATTCTCAAAATATGTATAAGTACGCCCGATTATTTCTCAAGGATTTAGTGACCATTTCTACTGTGTAATTACTGAGTTTAGAACTGAAAGATTGCTATTGAAATTCAAACCTCTTGCACTTTTCTGTCCTTTCCTCAAAGGGAGGCAGTGCTTTTAAAGAGGGTTTTTTTAACCTAAATTTTGAATCATGCTTTTCAATTTCTGGCGAATTCAGTGTACACACAGTTTATCCAGAGTAGTGTTCTGAAGCAAAGTCCCGAGCCTGAATGAACATCTTATGAGAAGAACAGAAGGGTTTATGGTTTGCACATATTAACATTGATTGGACAAGTAGCTGTTTTCATGAAAGTGCTTGACAAGTTCTCATACTGCCCATTCTTTTCTGAGCATTCAATGTAGGAAATCACTGAAATAGGAGCTTGGGTCAGTTTGATTTGACTCAGCAACATCCTGACTAAACCGACATTTGTTTTTCTGATTTGTCAATATTTGCGTTTACCCATAAAGTGCAGGAATAAAAAAGGGGTGCAGCAGTCGACTGAAAGTGACCTGAAGTTGGAAAGTTGAAGCTCAGAACATTCAGCCTGAAATCATTCATTCCCCTAAATACATGACAGTTGGTAGATGAAGAAATTCTCCATACTTCTACGTGGAACCAGGAAAGATTTGAACAGCCTGTATCAATTTCCAAAAATGTGGTTAATCGTAACTCGCCATATTTCTTGCGGTTGAACAGTTTGAAGGATATTCGCTGGTTTCATCATGATGTATCTGACCCTAAACTGTTCAAAAGCTATATTCTTCTCATCCTCCACACTCCATGATATCAGCGGTGGGATCTCTCCCTTTGTGAGCCGAATGAAATACTGATTACTACTAATGGATAAGTGTGACATAAGTTTATTTTTAAAGCTCAGTAAGATGACTTGTGATACTTTGCAACTTTGTAAAGATGATTCTTTCGCCACCTTGATTAGGACAAAAAATTTTAAAAATTAAAACGGAGTATAAAACAAAGGCGTTTCGTATGTTTTCCTTCATTGGTCAGAGTATTGAGTCCTGGAGTTGGGAGGTCTGTTGTGGCTGTATGTGGCATTGGTTAGGGCACTGTTGGAATGTTACATGTAATTCTGGTCTCCTTCCTTTCGGAAAGAGATTGTGAAACTTGAAAGGGTTCAGAAAAGATCGACAAGGATGTTGCCAGGGTTTGAGGTTTTCAGCTATAGGGAGATATTGACTTGGCCTGGGCTGTTTTCCCTGGAGTGTTGGAGGCTGGGGAGTGACCTGACAGAGGCTTATAAAATCATGAGGGCCATGGATAGGATAAATAGACAATGTTGTTTTCCCTGGGGTGGGGGGAGTTCAGAACTCGAAGTTTAGCGTGAGAGGGTTAGGATGTAAAAGAGACGTAAGGGGCAACTTTTTCACACAGAGGGTGGTATGTGTATGGAATGAGCTGCCAGAGGAAGTGGTGGAGGCTGGTACAATTGCAACATTTAAAAGGCATCTGGATGGGGTGATAAATAGGAAGGGTTTGGAGGGAGAGGAGCCGGGTGCTGGCAAGTGGGACTAGATTGGGTTGGGATATCTTATCGGCATGGGTGTGTCAGACTGAAGGGTCTGTTTCCATGCTGTACATCTCTGACTCTATTTATCCTGATCCATTAAATGAATTTTGTATTGAGTTTGAGTACTCACTCTAATATAAAATACACTGTTTGATGTTCTGGTTCTCACTCCATATGGAAACCTTGACTTTCATTACATGGCTGAGAATAAATTGGAAATGAATTCCAGCCTGTGTTGAACTCGTCAGACATATACTCTGAGAGATAAAAAGAAGGTTCTCGTTTGTTTCATGCTTTGATCACAGTTTATTAAAGCTATGTATTGGTCATTAATGTTTTGAAATGAATTTCATCGTTTTTGTTCCTGATCTTCAGATTCTAGATTGACCAACAGCCTGTACTTTGTAACAGGGCAGCCCGGTGTTTGGCACAAGTGGGCAGGAAGATTTGGCCAAATGCCTGGCAGAGTTGAAATTGAGTCACGAGGCACTCGATGACCTGGTAAATGACCAAGATTGGTTTGATGAGGATTTTGGGCTGAGCTGTAGCAAAGTGCAGCAGCCAGTGCAGGAGGCCCAGTCTCCAAAAGGATGTGCCTCTGAAAATCTAAAGGGAACCTGACTTTGCTGTAGCTCCTGATGCTTTAGAGGTTGAGAAGATGGTTCATGCAGCGGCTGGAAGTTGCAGGAACTTGGCCATGATCCAGCAGGTCTACAAATATTCACAGACTGTCTTGAAAATAATAAATGGAAAGATGTAGAGAGTGAGTGTAGAAGTTTATTGTGAGGTGAAATTCAGCTTTTGAGTTTGAACACAATTATTTTTTTCTCAGTTAAGCAAGAAAGGTATGGGTTAATAGTGCTCTACAGCAGCTCTGAGAGGGCAGATCTAATATAATCTTTTCCCTGTTATGCTTTACTTCTTCCAGCTTGTATTTAATATGACAAGAGAAATTTTTGCTGAGATGTTTTCTGAAGACTCCAGTGTAAGCTAAACCCCATGGATGAAGCCAAGCTGAATTAACCCTGCTTTCTTTAAATGAGCGAGGAACTTACCATGAGCATGGGAGTCCTCCATTTCTGTTTATCAGCGGCAGCAGCAACTCGAAGGATGAGAGCTTGTACCAGGGGCCTGCTGGGCGCAGTGAGTCACTGATTTGAGCTTTTAAATTTGAAGTCAGAGAGCAGAGGTTTCTGGGAAAGGAGGGACTTCTTATTTTTATTTCCATCCAGCTATATAATTCAGTGTTTTCTCAAGCCAAGACCCTCCCTTTGTAGGGCTTCCCACCCAACCACCTCCTCTAACATTAATAACTAGGGAGATATCAAGTAGGCATCACTTCGTTTTTTTACTTTGTGATAAGGGGACTAGCAGTGATGGCAGTGCAGGGAGAGCAATGTTCCTCGTGCATGATGTTTGAGGTGAGGGACGCCATTAGTGTCCCATCCAAGTACATCTGCACGTAGTGCACCCAACTCTCACTCCGCCAAGACAGTGTTCGGGAACTGGAGTGGGAGATGGATGAACTTCAGATCATTCAGGAGGGAGCTGCTGTACTAGATAAGAGTTAGAGGGAAGTAGTTACTCCTAGGCACGAAGAAAGCTGGGTGACTGTTTTTCCCCCTTTGAACAGTCAGTGGAGCGATCCGCTGTGGTGGTTCACCTGAAAAACATGTATACTGTTTTGGATACTGTTGAGGGGGACAACTTACCAGGGATATGCAGTGAGGCCCAGGTCTCTGGCACAGAGCCTGTCCCTGTTGCACATTAGGGAAAGGAGGAGAGCGTTAGTCATTGGGGATTCGAAAGTTAGAGGCTCAGATAGAAGATTTGTAGGGAACGAACGAGACTTGCGGTTGGTGTGTTGCCTCCCAGGTGCCAGGGTCAGTGAGGTCTCGGATCATATCTTTGGGGTCCTGAAGGGAGAAGGTGACCAGCCTCAAGTCGTTGTCCGTGTAGGTACCAACGACATAGGTAGAAAGATGGATAGGGATATAAGGCATGATTTCAGGGAGCTAGGGTGGAAGCTGAGAGCGAGAACAAACAAAGTTGTTATCTCTGGGTTTGTTGCCCGGGCCACGTGATAGCGAGACAAGGAATAGGGAGAGATATCAGTTGTACACGTGTCTGCAAGGATGGTGCAGTAAGGAGGGTTTCAGGGACTTGGATAATTGGGACTCATTCTGGGGAAGGTGGGACTTGTACAAACAGGGCAGTCTTCACTTGAACCAGAGGGGTACTTATATCCTGGGTGGGAAATTTTGCTGGTGCTATTCGGGTGGGTTTAAGCTAGCTCAGCAGGGGATGGGAACCGGAGGTGTAGTTGCAGTGCACAGGAAGATGAGAGTAGGAAGGACAGGGACAGAATTTCGGGGTCGCAAGAATGTGCTGGCAGACAGCGAAGTGATTTGAAGTGTGTCTATTTCAACGCCAGAAGTATCCGAAATAAGGTAGGTGAGCTTGCAGCATGGATAGACAATTGGGACTTTGTGGCCATTTTGGAGACATGGATAGAACAGGGTGAGGAATGGATGTTGCAGGTTCCAGGGTTTAGATCTTTCACTAAGAACAGGCAAGGCGGTAAAAGAGGTGGAGGCGTGGCCTTGTTAGTCAAGTATAATATAACGGTGGCTGAGAGAAATTTTGATGAGTACGCGTCTACTGAGGTCGTGTGGGCTGTGGTTAGAAACAGGAGAGGAGAGGTCACACTGCTTGGAGATTTTTATAGGCCTCCGCAGAGTTCCATGGAGGTGGAAGAGAGGACTAGCAAAATTATTCTGGGTAGGAGTGAAAGGAACAGGGTGGTCATTGTGGGGAACTTTAACTTCCCCAACGTTGACTGGAAATGCTATAATTCTAGTACGTCGGATGGATCAGTTTTTGTCCGATGTGTACAGGAGGCTTTCCTGACACAGTATGTTGAAGGGCCGACAAGAGGGGAGGCCAAATTGGATCTGGTGCTTGGTAATGAAACAGGTCAGGTGTTTGATTTAGTGGTAGGTGTGCACTTTGGAGAGAGTGACCATAATTCAGTTGTTTAGTTTAGCGATGGAAAGGGATAGGTACATGCCACAGGTCATGAGTTAACGACGGGGCAAGGGCAATTGTTTTGCGATTAGGCAGGAATTAGGATGCATAGAATGGGGTAGCAAAATGCAGGGGATGCAGACAATGGAAATGTGGAGCTGGTTTAAGGAACAGATATTTCATGTCCTTGATAGATATATCTCCGTCAGGCAGGGAGGAAGGGATAAAGTAAGGTAACCGTGGTATACGACAGAAACTGCATCTCTTGTTACGAAGAAGAAGGAGGCTTATGTGTTGATGAGGCAAGATGGTTCAGATGAGGCGATGGAGAGTTACAGATCAGCAAGGAATGATTCAAAGAGAGAGTTAAGAAGAGCAAAGAGAGGACACGAGCAGTCTTTAGCAAATTGAATAAAGGAGAATCCTAAAGCTTTCTATAGGTATGTGAGAAATCAAAGGATGATTAGCGTGGGAATAGGGCCAGTCAAAGACAGAAGGGGGAAGTTGTGTGGATCCTGTGGAGATCGGAGAGGTGCTAAATGAACATCTCTCATCAATTTTCACCCAGGAAAAGGAGAATATTGGAGAGGAGAAGAATAAGGTATGAGATACAGTAGCGCCACAACATACGAGCGACCCCGTTCACAAACAAACGAACAGTATTGTACATAAAGTTTTGCTTCTACAGACACACAAAATTCCAGGTAAGAATGATGGTACGAGCAGTTCGTCTTTGGATTATGCACAGTTCGTCTTTGGCGCGTGCGCAGTTCGTCTTTGGAGCGTGCACTGTGAACATGGGAAAAATTGATTCGCGAACCGGGTGGCGGAACGGATTAAGTTCGTAAGTCGAGGCGCTACTGTGTTAGACTTGAAAGGATCGAGGTTAGTTACGCACAGGTGTTATCAATTCGAGAAGAGGTGAAAATAGACAAGACCCCTAGGCCGGATGGGATTTATCCGAAGATTATCTGGGAAGCTAGGGAAGAGATAGCAGAGCTTTTAGCTTTGATATGTGAGTCCTCATTGTCTCCAGGTTTGGTACCAGAGGACTGGAGGACTGCAAATGTTGTGCCCTTGTTCAAGAAGGGCAGTAGAGATGACCCAGGTAATTATAGACCAGTGAGCCTTACTTCTGTTGTAGGAAAGGTTAAGGAAAGGATTATAAGAGGTAAGGTTTATAATCATCTAGCAAGCAGCACTTTGATTTCAGATCGTTAACGTGGTTTCGTCAAGAGCAGGTTGTGTCTCACAAACCTCAGTGAGGTTTTTGAGAAGGTGACCAAGCATGGAGATGAAGATATGGCAGTTGACACTGTATACATCGACTTCAGTAAAGCCTTTGATAAAGTTCCACACGGTAGGTTGTTGGAGAAAATGCAGAGGATGGAATTTAGGGTGATTTAGCAGTTTGGATAAGAAACGAGCTTTCTGAAAGAAGGCAGCGAGTGGTTGATGGAAAATACTCAGCCTGGAGTCCGGTTACTAGTGGTGTGCCACAAGGATCTGTTTTAGGACCACTGCTGTTTGTCATTTTTATAAATGACTTGGACGCAGACTTAGGTGGATAGATTAGTAAATTTGCCGATGACAGTAAATTTGGCGGAGTAGTGGACAGTGTGGAAGAATGTTACAGATTGCAGGGCGTCTTGAATAAACTGCAAAATTCGGCTGAGAGGTGGCAACTGGAGTTCAATGCAGCTAAATGTGAGGCGATTCAATTTGGGAAGAATAACAGGAAGGCAAAGTACTGAGTCAATGGAAAGATTCTTGGTACTGTGGATCTGCAGAGGCATTTTGGAGTCCATGTACATTGATCCTTGAAAGTTGCCATCCAGGTGGATAGTGCTGTTAAGAAGGCATACGATGTTTTCAGTTTCATTCGTAGAGGGATTGAGTTTCAGAGCCGCAATATCATGCTGCAAATATACAAAATGCTGGTGTGGCCACACTTGGAGACCAGAACTGTTGACAATATTTCATATTTTGCGAAGGATGTGGAAGCATTGGAAAAGGTGCAGGGGAGATTTACCTGGATGTTGCCTGGTCTGGAGGGAAGGTCTTATGTGGAAAGGTTGAGAGACTTGAACCTGTTCTCATTGGCAAGAAGAAGGCTAAGAGGGGATTTCATCGAGACATACAAGATGATCAGAGGATGAGATAGGGTAGACAGTGAGAGTCTTTTTCCTAGGATGATGACATCAGCGTGTGCGAGGGGGCATAACTACAAATTGAAGGGTCATAGATTTAAGACAAATGTCAGAGGCAGGTTCTTTACGCAGAGAGTGGTAAGGGCATGGAATGCCCTACCTGCTAATGTAGTCAACTCAGCCACATGTGGGAGGTTAAAACAATTCTTAGATAAGCACATGGATGATTTTGGGATTGTGTAGGGGGACGAGCTGAGAGTAGCTCACAGGTCGGCACAACGTCGAGGGCTGAAGGGCCTGTTCTGCGCAGTATTGTTCTATGTTCTATGAACCCTCAGAATGAAATGAAGGTAATAACTCCAAGTGATCCTTTTGTCTGACTTGTCAATAATAATGTTGCAAGTGTGATGCTGGTTGGATCTAAAATATGTAGATTGAGTAAGTGAGTGACTCAGCTTGTAAACAATGACCACTATCCTGACTTGGAAATCTGTCACTGCTTCTTGGAAGTCCCTCCCTCATGAGATTGTGGGTCTAGCTCAGCACCATCTTCTCAAGGACAACTAGGAAAGGGCAATAAATGCTGGCCAGCCAGTAACGCTCCCAATCCATGAATGAACAAGAAAGATATTTTCTCACTGATCAGCAAGGAACCCAATTTTAAATCTAAGCTCCTCAATGAACATTTTTAAAATGACTCACAGGGTCTGGGCATCGCCGGCTGGCCAGCATTTATTGATAGTTCTTAGTTCCTTTTGAGAACCTGGTGAGCTTTCTTTTGTAACCACTGCAGTCCATGTGCTGTAGGTAGACCCACATTGCCCTTTTGGAAGGAATTCCAGGAATTTGATACAGCAATCCTGAAGAACCAGTGAGTGGTTTGCAGGGGCTTTTGCAAGAACAGTCCTGTGTATCTGCTGCTCTTGTCCTTCGAGACCTAAATGGTCGTGTTGGTGAGGATCTGGCTAAAGATCTCAGGATTTCTGTATTGCATCTTGTAGATTGTACACACTGCTCCTACTGAGTGAAGGGTGCTGGAGGGCTTGGCTGCTTGCGGATGTGGTGCCAATCAAGTGGGCTGCTTTGTCCTGGCTGGTGTCGAGCTTTTTGTGTGTTACTGGAGCAGTACTCGTCCAGGCAAGTGGGACATATTCCATCACACTCCTGACTTAGAACATAGAAAAATACAGCGCAGTGCAGACCCTTTGGCTCTCGATGTTGCGCTGATCCAAGCCCACCTAACCTACACTAGCCCACTATCCTCCATATACATATCCAATGCCCGTTTAAATGCCCATAAAAAGGGAGAGTCTACCACTGCTACTGGCAGGTCATTCCGTGAACTCACGACTCGCTGAGTAAAGATAAGCACACAGATGATTTTGGGATAGTGTAGGGGGTCGAGCTGAGAATAGCTCTCAGGTCGGCGCAACGTCGAGGGCTGAAGGGCCTGTTCTTTGTGCTTGTGCTTGTGCTTTGTACTCGGTGGATTTGCAATGGGGAATCTGGAGGTGAGTTATACATCACAGTATTCCAAGCCTCTGACCTGCCCTTGTCGCCCACGATGTTTATATGACGAGTCCAGTTGAGTTTCTGGTCCATGGTAATCCCCATGATATTCATAGTGGAGGATTCAGTGAGGGTAACACCATTGGATGTCAATGGCCATTTGCTAAATATTCTCTTGAAGTCATAGAGATGGACAGCTCAAAAAATTACCTTTCAGTCCAACTTGCCCATGCTGACCAGTTATCCGAGATAAAATCTAGTCCCATTCACCAGCATTTAGCCAATTTTCCTTTGAAACATTTCCTATTCATATACGCATCCAGATGCATTTCAAATATCGTGATTATGCCAGCCTCCTCCACTTCCTCTGGCAGCTCATTCCATAAACACACTACCCTCTGCATGAAAAAGGTACCTGTTCGGCTCCTTCTAAATGTTTTCCCTCTCACCTTTGCCCTCTCGTTTTAGAGTTGCTTACACCAGGGAAAAGACTTGTCTATTTACCCTATCCATACCCCTCATGAGTTTAGAAATCTTTACACAGTCGCCTCTCAGCTTCCTTTGCTCCAGGGAAAAAAGTTCAAAACCAATTCTTCCTCTTCCTATAGCAGAACCCCCCCCCCCCAAAACCCTGGCAACGTCCTTGTAAATCTTTACATCATCCTTTCAAAATTCACAACATCCTTCGGAGAACAGTGGGCGGCACGGTGGCACAGTGGTTAGCACTGCTGCCTCACAGCGCCTGAAGACCCGGGTTCAATTCCCGACTCAGGCGACTGACTGTGTGGAGTTTGCACGTTCTCCCCGTGTCTGCGTGGGTTTCCTCCGGGTGCTCCGGTTTCCTCCCACAGTCCAAAGATGTGCGGGTCAGGTGAATTGGCCATGCTAAATTGCCCGTAGTGTTAGGTAAGGGATAATGTAGGGGTATGGGTGGGTTTTGCTTCGGCGGGTCGGTGTGGACTTGTTGGGCCGAAGGGCCTGTTTCCACACTGTAAGTCTAATCTAAACAGGGAGTCCAGAATTGCACACGAGGTATTCTAAAAGTGGTCAAGTCAGTGTCCTGCACAGCTACAACATGACCTCTGAACTCCTATACTCAATGCTCTGTCCAATAAAGGTAAGCATACCAAACGCCGCCTTCACTATCCTGTCTACCTGTGACTCCACTTTCAAGGAACTATGGACCTGCCCTCCAAGGTCTTTTTGTTCGGCAACACTCCCCAGGACTTTACTATTGAGTTTACTATTGAAGGCCTGACCTGATTTGCCTTTACAAAATGCAGCACCTCACATTTATGTAAATTAAACGACATCTGCCACTCGTCAGCCCATCTGATCAAGATCCTTTTGTATTATGAACCTTCTTGACTGTCCACTGCACCTCCAATTTAGCAGTTATTTAGTCTCCATGCAAGTCTACTCCCACTTTGTCTCATCCCATCAGTGCATCCTTCTGTATGTTTCTCCCAGAGGTACTTATCCAGTTTCCGCTTAACAGGTTCATACTATTCAACTTAAGCATTGCCGGGACTAACAATTTCTATGCTTTCTTAGGTAAGAATGTTTTGTTTTGAATTTCTGATTTGATCCATTAATGTTGACTTTCTGTTCAGGTCAGCCTCACAAGTGATAACATTTCTTCCTCCATGCAGTTCAAGCATCTTCATTTTTAAAGTTCTCTTTCAAATCTTGTTTTTAAAGTTCTCCGTCCAGTCACTAGTTTATACAGTTAATGGTCTGGTCCTGGGGAGTGTCACTGAAAAATAGAGACCTCGGGATGCAGGCGCATAGTTCCTTGAAAGCGGAGTTGCAGGTAGAAAGGGTGGTGAAGAAGGCATTTGGCATGCTTGCCTTCATTGGTTAGAAGATTGACTGCAGGGAGTGAGGCGTAATGTTGCAGCTGTACAGAACATTGGTTCGGCCACTTCTAGAATACTGCATGCAGTTCTGATGGCTTTTCTATACGAAGGACGTTAAACTTAAGAGAGTGCAGAAAACATTTACGAGAATGTTGCCAGGACTGAGTTACAATGAGAGGCTGAATAGACTGAAGCATTGTTCCCCTGGAGGATTGGAGGCTGAAGGGTTTTTGTAGAGGTTTATAAAATCATGAGGGGCACGGATAGGGTGAATCACGAAGATTTTTTTCCTAGGGCAGGGGAGTTGTAAACTAGAGGGCATGGGTTTAAGCTGAGAGGGGAAGATTTAAAAAGGGCCTGAGGGGTAACTTTCTCAGGCAGAGGGTACTGCATACATGGAATGAGTTGCCAGAGTGGTGGAAGGGGGTTCAATTACATCTTTCTTTTAACTTTTAAAAGGCACCGGGATGGGTACATGAATAGGCAGGGTGGAGAAGGATATGGGCTAAATTCTGGCAAACTGGAACTAGGTCACATTGGGATATCTGGTTGGTGCAGATGAGTTGGGTCTGTTGTATAACTGACTCTATGACCCCATGCGTTTTGACCCCCATGCTCAATCAACCTTTTGAGATAAAATATTTCATGGCCAGAACTATCTAGAGTTTAATGTCTTTTTTTTAAACAGTGCATTTCTACTGAAGTTGATCTGTTTATTTTGTATATGAAAAAGAAAGAGAATGGATCACTATTTTTAAAGAGGGAATGATGGCTGATGGTTGCATTTGACATAAAACCTGTATACTTTCTGCTGCAGAGTATTATATGCTCATCTATAATATATGCTCATATAATAGTTCAGTTGGTGAGCTTTTGAGGGGGCCTGTAGAAAACTCCCAACAAAATGACTGCTTTCCTGTTTTTCATTTCGACCCATACCTGACCCTGGCACCCGGGAGGCAACATGTTCTTCAGGAGTCTCACTCACGACCGCAGAATCTCCTGTCTGCTCCTCTAACCATTGACCCTCCGATCAACATCACTCTCCAATTCTCTCCTCTTTCCTTCTGAGTCACAGAGCCAGGCTCTGTGTCAGAGACCTGGCCGCTGTGGCTTTCCCCTGATACGTTGACCCCCAACAATATCCAAAGCAGTAAACTTATTATTGAAGGGAAAGGCCACAGAGGATTCCTACACTGTCTGCCTATTCCATTTCCCTCTCCTGACAGTCACCCAGCCACCTTTATCCTTTATCTTAGGTGTAACTACCTCCCTATAATTCCTCTCTATCACCCCCTCAGCCTGCCAAATGATCCAACGTTCATCCAACCCCAGCTTCAGTTCCCTCACCTTCTGAGAGGAACTGGAGTCCAAAACATGTTAAAAGACATTTGAACAGGTACATGGAGAGGAAAGGTTTAGAGGGATATAGAACAAAAATAGGCAGGTGGTTCTGATTTAGTTGAGAAAACCAGGTTGGCATGACGAATTTGGCCAAAGGGCAAGTTTCTATTCTGTGTGACTCAATGACTCTATGATTATGTAAACAATGACCTCCTTCCCATTGGATCCTTCAATAGATAGCAGTAAACATTGGCCTCCTTCCCTGTGGACCCTCCAATAGAAACCTGTGCACATGGGCTTCCTTCCCACTGCACCCTCCAGTACCTAAGCTTCAAACCCCACGTCGTCTCCATCATGTAGGTCTCTTATTTCCATCTCCACAACATTGTCCAGCTCTGTGGTACCTCAGCTCCTTGAACACAGAGACCCTTATTCCTGCTTGTCCCACCTCCAAACTCCATGCTTCCAGCTTCCTCCAATGACTCTCCATAAATCCCAACTTGTTTGAAATGGAATGGTTCTGTCCATGTTGATTATCAAGATGGAGATAGACACATTTTATATCTGTAATGATTTGAATGGTTATGGAAAGCGAGAGTGGTCAGAATTGGTTAACATGATGATGGCTTCTGCAGTTGAATGCTGAAAATGTGTTGCTGGAAAAGCGCAGCAGGTCAGGCAGCATCCAAGGAACAGGAAATTCGACGTTTCGGGCATAAGCCCTTCATCAGGCTTATGCCCGAAACGTCGACATTCCCGTTCCTTGGATGCTGCCTGACCTGCTGCGCTTTTCCAGCAACACATTTTCAGCTCTGATCTCCAGCATCTGCAGACCTCACTTTCTCCTTGTCCTGCTGACAGCCTGCAGCTTTCTCCACACAGCATGGGGAAGTGAGGGGGTAGGATGTATTTTTGGGGTCCATAGAACTATCCCACAGCAGGAAGTGTCTCTCAGGAGGGGAGAGGGTCCTGAGCTCCATTTCCCAGCCCAGGCAGTTTGTCTCCCAGTGAATGAATGTGATGCCAATTTGGAGCCCAGGTTAGGGGCAGTCTCTGCTGTGGATCCAGGTCCAAAAGAGGCAATTGGAAATTAAGCTGGAAAGGAAAGATTTGCTGGGTTATAGGGAGAGAGAGGGACAGTGGGACTAATTGGGTCACTCACAGGCACGATGAACTGAATGGCCACCTCCTGTGCTGTCAGATTACAGTGAGTGCAGACAGTTCAGTTTTCTCACGTCTCCGTAGCAAACGTCCAGCTCCTTATTCAGTCTGCTCCTCCCCACCACTGATCAAGCCATGTTACCTCCTGTCACACTGAGTGACATTGCAATCAATATCACAAGTGTCAGTGCCAGCAAATAACAGCATCACAGTCTGACACACTGGGATGAGCATCACTGCCTGACATCAAAGAATGGAGCTGGAATCCCCTTCCCCCGATGCTCACAAATCCTACAGCATCAAAAATATTCTGGCACTCAACCCCTTCTGTTAAACACTCACCTTTCCAATTAAAAGGGATTAGATATCTTTAACTAACCTTGTTTCGTTTTTGAAAGACATCACTAATGTGGGAGATAAGGGAATCTTGATGGATGTTGCTCATATGAACTTCCAGAAAACATTTGAGAACATTACAATTAGGAATGATAACATTATTTTGGGAACAAATAGATAGCAGAATTAATAAATACAGAGTCATAGAGACAGACCCTTTGGTCCAACCTGTCCATACCGACCAGATATCCCAACCCAATCTAGTCCCACCTGCAAGCACCTGGCCCATATGCTTCCAAACCATTCATCCAGATGCCTTTTAAATGTTGCGATTGTACTAGCCTTTACCACTGCCTCTGGCAGCTCATTCCATACATGTACCACTTTCTGCTTGTAAAGGTTGCCCTTAGGTCCCTTTATACCTTTCTCCTCTCACCCTAAACCTATGCCTCTAGCTCTGGACTCCTCCACCCCAGGGGAAAAAAACTTAGTCAGTTTATCCAATCCATGCTCGTCATGATTTTATAAACCTCTATAAGTTCACCCCTCGACCTCCGCCGCTCCAGAGAAAACAGCCCCAACATATTCAACCTCCCTGTAGCTCAAATCCTCTATCCTTGTAAATGTTTTCTGAACCATTTAAAGTTGCACAACATCCTTCTGATAGGAAGGAGACCAGAATTGCACACAGCATTCCAAAAATGGCCTAACCAATGTCCTGTGCAGCTGCAACATGATCTCCCAACTCCTGTACTCAATACTCTGACTAATAAAGGAAAGCATACCTAATGCCTCCTTCACTATTCTATCTAGCCTGCGACTCCACTTTCAAGGAGCTAAACCTGCACTCCAAGGTCTCTTTGTTCAGCAACACTCCCTAAGACCTTACTATTAAGTATTCTGGATCTTTGTATAGAAAGGAAGATTCAAATACACTCCAATCATTTTGGGTTCATGAGGTCTAGAATGAGGGAGGAACTTGAGAAAATCAGTTTTGAGTGAAGTTGTTTTGGGGAAATTATATAAATCCACAGGGAAGAATAATCTACATCCCAGAGTACTTCAGAAGGTGCCAGAAAATTTTGGTGGTCATCTTCCAAGATTCTATTGGTTTTGGAACACTTAAAACAGAGTGAAGAGTTACTAACGTAACATCACCATTTAAAAAGAGAGGGAAAGAGATAACTGGGAATTTTATATCAGTCAGCCTGACCCTGTTATTGGGCAAAATACGTGAGTCCATGATCAAAGATTCAATAGCTGACTCCATGGAAAACGATGAGAGGATTAGACAGTGTCAGCATGGACTGTCAAAAGGGAAATCTTGCATAACAAATCGACTGGAAATGTTTGAGGATGTGATGAATGGATTTGCTAAGGGGGAGCCAGTGGATGTAACTTATTTGGACTTTCAAAAGGCTTTTGATAAATCCCACAGAAAAGATTAGCAAATAAAAGTAAGGAACATGGGATTGGAGGCAGTGCACTGACATGGATAGGAAACTGGTTGGCAGATAGAAAATAAAGAGTAGGAATAAATGGGCCTTTTTCTGAAAAGGTATCATGACTGAGGTGGTTCTGAGGAGACTACAGAAACAGGGAGGGTGGAGGACAGAGAGCATGCTTAAGAACAAGGATCAGAGTTTGAATATTGAAGTATTGCTGACCGGAGGTCAATGTCAGTCAGTGAGCACAGGGAAAATCGGGGAATGGGACTTGGTGCAACTTCAGATACACTCAGCAGAGTTTGGGATGAGCTGACATTTATGGAGGGGATTGGCTGTGATGTGGGCCAGGTTAACATTGGAATGATCATGTTTCAAGTTCCAAAGACATGACGAGGTTTTCAGTGGCTTATCTTTGTGATGTGGGCCACAGATCAACCTCAAAGATGAGGCCAAAGTTGTAAAGACATGGCTGAGCAGTAGGCATTGCTCAGGGAGAGGGATAGAGTTTGTATCAGGAGCTGAAGAGGATGGGTGTGACCTTCCGAATATGTTTCCCAGTGAGCCTGGCTCCTCAGTCCTGACTGCTCTTAGCTGCTGTGATTGTCACTGATTGGACACTTCTTATTAGAGATTCTGACCACAGCAGAAAGCCCCAGTGTAAAAAATAACTGCAAAGACTGTCAGATCGCAAGGTTGAAACTTCATCAAGAGAGATAGTGAAAGAAGGAGCTCAAAGCAGCTGGATGTTTGTTACTGAGACGGGAGAAATCTGTGAACTATCTGTACTCCCTGGAATCTTACAGCACAGGAGGAGGTCATTCAGCCCATCGAGCCTGTGAGTGACCCAATTAGTCCCACTGCTGCTCGCTTTCCCCATAACTCAGCAAATCTTTCCTTTTCAGATCGATCTCCAATTGCCTCCTGTAGACTTGGGTCCACAGCAGAGACTGCCCCGAACCTGGGCTCCAAATTGGCATCTCATTCATTGTTGGGAGACAACCTGCCTGTGCTGGGAAATGGGGCTCAGGGCTCTGAACACTCCTTCTCCCCTCCTGAGGGACACTTATACTAGGGGACAGCTCTGTGAGCACAAACAGTACATTCTGACCTCGTCAACTTTCCCGTTCAATATGTGGAAGGCTGGACCATGTCAGCAGGGCATTCAATGACAGGAGCCATCATCACTCTGTAAAATCTGTCCCAATGTTCTAAAACATGCTTCATGGCGCAAGTCAGGAGTGTAGTGGAATATTCCCCACTTGCCTGGTTGCTACAACACTAACAACACTTATGAAGCTTAATCCAGGACAAAGCAGCCTGCTTGATTGGCACCACATGTACAAACATCTACTCCCTCCACCACTGATGCTCAGTCGCAACACTGTTTCATATCTACAAGACACATTGTGCAAATTCATCAAAGTTCCGCAGACAGCACCTTACAAACCCATGACCACTTCCATCTAGAAGGTCAAGGGCAACAGATGCATGGGAGCACCACCCCTTGCAAATTCTATCCTGACTTGGATACATGTTGTTCCTTCACTGTGGCTTGGTCAAAATCCTGGAAATCCCTCCTTAAGGGCATTGTGGATCTCCCCACAGCACATGGATTGCGTCAGTTCAAGGAGGCAGCTCATCACCACTTTCTCAAGGGTAACTAAGGATAAGCAATAAAGACTGGCTCAGACATTGACACCCACATACTGTGAATGAATTTAAATAATTTATTAAAACACAGCAGCATGATTAGGAAATGGAGTTCAGGGTTTCCCTGCCACCCTGAGATCCATGTTTTCCAGTGTATGTTGGATGTTCATTGAGAAGGAGATCCATATTTACCAGTCTGTATTGGAGGGTCACATGGGAAGGAGATCCAGATTTACTGGTCATTATTGTAGAATTTAGAAAAGCATGGCCTTATCAAGGACAGTATTTGGAAAAGCATGGACTAATTAGGGGGAGTCAGCGTGGCTTTGTGCAGGGCACATCATGTCTTACTATGTTGGTTGCATTTTTCAAGGAGGTGACAAAGGTGATCGATGAGGGTACAGCAGTGAATATTGATGACATGGACTTAGTAAGGCTTTCAACAAGGTACCTCATTGTAAACTCCTCCAGAAAATTAAGATGCGTGGGATCCATGGTGACTTAGCCAAGTGGATTCAAAATTGGCTTGCCCATAGAAAGCAGAGGGTAGTGGTTGAAGGGTATTTTTCTGGCTGGAGGTCTATGACTAGTAGTGTCCCACAGAGATATGTAGTGGAACCTCTGCTGTTTGTGATACATATACATGATTTAGAAGGAAATGTAGATCAGTGGGTGAGTATGTTTGCAGATGACACACAGATTAATGGAGTTTTGGATAGTGTAGAAAGCTATCAAAGGATACAGTGAGATATCGACCAGTTGCAGATGGTAGATGGAGTTTAATCCAGGTAAGTATGAGATGTCGCACTTTGGGAGATTAAATGTTCAAGAAAATAATAGTTAATGGCAGGACCCTGAACAACACTGAAGTACAGAGAAATGTTCAAGTCCATAGCTCCCTGAAAGTAGACACGCAGGTAGATAAGGTGGTAAAGAAGACATATGGCATTGTTGATTTCATTGGTCAGGGAATTGAGTGGTGGAGGCAGATATTATAGCAGCATTGAAGGGACTTTTAGAAAAGCACATGAATATGCAAGGAATGGAAGGATAGGGAGAGGGATTAGTTTAATTTGGTGCCATGTTCTAAAAACATCTATAATCCAAGAGTAGCTCAGTGGTGAGCAAATATTGTTTCGGTCTGTTATCGTAGTCAAATTAAAATTAAAGCACAATATATTTCTGATATTCTTGCATTACTTTGGTATAACATTATAACAACCCTGCAGTGCACATAGAAGCCATTCAGCCCATTGACACTGCAGAAAGGGTCATAACAGAAAAGAATTGTTCATATGAATTGGACAGAGATTGGTGTGCTTAGAAATGCTGACTTTGTGGATGACCTTTTACTAGGTTATGTAATTCCAGTCAATATTTACAAGGTTATATGAAAACCGTCAGCCGATTGTTTCAAAAGCGAGTGAAATAAATTCTTACCTACTGTTGCAGTGTTGTAGTTTGTGAATGTGGATTAATTTTGCATCTGTCACTGATTATGTTTGAGACACATTCTGAACCTGTTAATTCTGATTATTGTATGTGAGTGTGAACACATTACCAGTGCAACCAAAGGTGTATTGACTTTTCTGGCAAAGTAAACATTTTGTCATATTCAGATGTACGTTTCATTTTGTTACACTTTGAAAGATGGGTTACATTTTTGTGTTTGTGGAATGAGTGCATCACTTCCCCAGCACACTCATATTGCCCATATGAGGTGGAGGGGTGGGAGGGGGCGGCGTTGGGGGGAGAGGAATATTTTCGGCATTGGTGTTGGTGTTGTCATTACCCTGCTGTCCTTGCTTTTCCCAATGGCAGATGGGATTGAAAGGTGCTGTTAGAGGAGGTTTGGTGAGTTAAAACAAGGAACTGGGGGTGGGGGACAGTGGGGAGCTGGGAATGGGCTTCATGGGGGCCGGGGAAAAGGATTCACAGGGAGCTGGGGCTGTGGTTGAGTGGAAAATAGGGGTGGGGTTGGCAGGGCGCTGGCGATAGGGTTCACAGGGAGTTGGGGGTGGGGATAGCAGAGAACCAGGGATGGGGGTTCATGGGTAGTTGGGTGTGGGGATTGTGGGGAGCTGGGTGTGGGGATCTGGGAGTGGGAATTACGCGGAGCTGGGAGTGGGGACCATGGACTGGGACTGGGGTTCATGAGTAGCTTGGTGTGGGGATCATGTGGGGGCGGGATGCTGGGACTGGGGTTCATGGGGGACGATGAATGGGTTACAGCGAGCTGGTGTGGGATTCGTGGGTACTGGGAAAGAGGTTCACAGGGAGCTGGGGCTGTGGTTCAGAGGAAGCTGTGGATGAGGTTCACCGTGAGCTGTGGCTGGGGATCATAGCGAGCTGGAAATGGGGTTCACATGGAGCTGGGGGTGGGGATAGCAGAGAACTGGTGATCGGATTCATGGGGAGCTGGATGTAGGAATCGTGAGGCGTTGGGTGTGGAGATTGTGGGGAGCTGGGGGTGGGTTCATGGGAACAGGCAGTGGGGATCACGCGGAGCTGTGAGTGGGGTTCATGGATAGCTGGGTGTGAGGATCGTGGGGAGCTAGCAGTGGGGTTCATGGGTAGCTGGGTTTGGGGATTGTGGGGACCTGGGAGTAGAGGGTAGCTGGGTTTAGAGATCACAGAGTTGGGAATGGGGTTCATGGGGAGCTCTGTGTGGGGAGCTGGGAATGGGGATCACGCGGAGTCTGGTGTGAGGATCGTGGGGAACTGGCAGTGGAGTTCATGGATAGCTCTGTGTGGGGAGCTGGGATTGGTGTTCATGGGTAGATGGGTTAGGGGTCGTGGGGAGCTGGGTGTGTGGTTAATGGGTAGCTGGGTGTGGGGATCATGGGGAGCTGGGAGTGGGGATCACGCAGAATTGGGAGTGGGGATTGTGGGGAGCTGGCAGTGGGGTTCATGAGTAGCTGGGTGTGGGGATCGAAGATGAATTTTTCCAAAGAGCAAATCACAGTCTCATGACCTCTCGGAATTAGTTAAAGAAAACGGTGATGTTGTTTCAGCTGTAAGTTCAGAAGCCTTCAAACCAACTTGGCCACAAGAAGGCAACACAAATAGTGTGATAATGAGCAAAGATTGCTGCGCGATGGATAAATATAAGCCCACGGGTAAAAAGGAGCACTCCTCAACACTCCTTCTATTTTGAACTTGGGAGATATTCCAACACATGAGTTTTAAAAATAAAGAGAAACGTAACAAGAGACAGTTAATCAGAAAGCTTCCCACTGTGATCTGGAGTCAGGCCGGGCTGCTCACTCTCTCCTGCCTTGTTTGTGTGTTGCGTAGAGCTTTTTGCTGAGTCCTTCAGGAAGAACGCGAGCCTGAGAGGGTTGACTATTCCAGGCAGTGCAGGTGGCTGAGTGGTTAGCACTGCTGCCTCACAGCGTCAGGGTCCCAGGTTCGATTCCTGTGTCGTGCGACTGGCTGTGTGGTGTTTGCACATTCTCCCCGTGTCTGCGTGGATTCCCTGCGGGTGCTCCGGTTTCCTCCCACAGTCCAAAGATGTGCAGGTCAGGTGAATTGGCCATGTTAAATTTCCCATAGTGCTTGGTGCATCTATCAGAGGGAAATTGGTCTGTGTGGGTTATCCTTTGGAGGGTTGGTTGGGCCGATAGGCCTGTTTCCACACTAGGGAATCTAATGCTACAGGTCAAAGCCTCCCTGTTATGCATAATGTCACCATGTTCTACTCAGATCTGCCATCAGTCCACAAGCCCACGAACATTGCCAAAGTGAAGCAGAAACAGCGAACACTGCTCCCTCTCCACTGAGGATAAAAACCAAGTCATCAGGTGTGAAGTATTCTCTGTGTTGCACATTTTGCAAGTCTGGCTCATTCCCTGAAACTGCAGTCACCTCATCCATCTTCCATTTCATTTGGAGGTCTAAGATGGACTGTGTCCTCAGGGATACCATGTACATAATTCTGGATAAGATGGGGAAAATGTACCCAGTTCTGCCTACATCCCAAGGGCCACCTTTGTATGCAGCTGCATCATGCTGCACATGGACCCTCACTTTGTAAACACCAAGTGTCGCTACATACTGAGGTTCTACCTCTCAATGGTGTTTCAAAGAATGGGACTGATCTCATTGCTGCAAGGTGCTCCAACTAGTTGGACTGTACTGTATCACTCGTCTTTCATGGAGAAATTTGCAAAGAAAGCCACCTTTGACCACAAGTCCATCAGGAAGTGGTCAGCACATAGTGTCTTTGAGACCCTGTGGTAATTGGTAAGAGTGAATCCTGCCATGCGGTTCCCTGAGCCGACTGTCAGTCATTTGGCAGAATGCCTCATCACCAGAGCTTTCCAACAAGGACCAAGACATCACTTGGCTGATGGTGACAAGAATACTACCTGTGAGTTTCTTCCTGTACACCCAGTCCGTCTCTGCCATTGCATGTTGACCTTGAAGCAGCTGTGGGGGGATGAGACAGTCACACATCTCGTGCTGGAATGTGCCTTTCCAATGGAAGTGTGAAGAAAGATGCATAGTTTTTTGTCAAGGTTCATCCCAAGCAGCTCCATGATGCAGGACTCTGTGCTCTATGATCTGTTCCTGGGAGCACACTGAGACACACAACGACTGCGCCTGAATGATCAGTGAAAGACATGACATGGAGATGCTGGTGTTGGACTGGGCTGGACAAAGTCAAAAGCAGGGTTTATTTGAAATCAAGTGTTTGGAGCAGTGCTCCTTCATCAGATGAAGTGAAAGAAGCTCTTTGGTATGCCTAAAACTTGTTGGACTTTAAGAACAAGGAATTGCGTCCGACCAAAAGGTGCATGCTAGCAGTTTCTGAGGTCTAGAACTGCTTGCTGAGGCATACAGTAAAGCCTGGAACAGCTGCTGCCAAGGCACAGTGGGGAAAGACGTCCTTCTGCTGAAGTTAAGTTGGGGTCCGTTTAGTTATTGCACCTTCCCAGTGCGTCAAATGCATGTTAATATAGTCTTCTCCAATAAAAAATGCCTTTAGTTTGTTTGTAGAGAATTGAATTCCAATGTCTTTTGCTTTATATGCTACTGCATTTGTGAATGTGTATGCAAACAAGGTTTTTATGAATAAAGTATATTTTTAAAATGTCAAAAGTGATATTTGTTAAAAATGATTTGGCGTGAGATGGCAGCGATTTCCCTTTACATGGTGAGGTGTTGTCAGCTGGAATCTTCTACCTAATGGGACAATAGCAGATACACTCATCACATTGCTTTCAAGTGCAGAAGGAGAGTGGAGTGTGCATAAATAACACAAAGATGTTTGGACGTGGGGGGGCGGGGAGAAAGGGGGGAGACAGTGCTAAGGTGGATTTTTTAAATTGTCAGTGCTTTGGAAGAGCATGCAACCAGTTCATGTTGCTATCGTCCCAGTCCTCAGAGAATGATCATCACTTTTAATAAAGTAGAGGATTCCTTCCAACCTTCCTCAGTTGATTAGTTGCACAAGTTATTTTCCCTGTTGACAATGGAATACAGGTTTATTCCTTGATGACAGCTTCTATTGATGTATGCTCATCAACTGCCCATTTAACTAATGTGAACATTACTCAGTGATTGCCGTGTGCAATTAATTATTAACTTGGAAATAATTCCAGACTTTATATAAGAAGCAGCCATACACCTGTGATCTCATTGTACTTCGGAGGACCACATTGAAAGGTGTGGAAGTGACTTATCTCCAATCGTAATTGAAAGGAACATTGAACACCACATAACTTGACATTCGCAAGTGTATTGGGTGCTGGTGATATAGCAGTAACATCATTGAGCCAGTCATCCGAAATCTATGCTTTGATTTTAAGAAACTACCTTAATGGCAACATCTTCCCTGTGGTAGATTGAATCAAACTTACTGTTCATAATCTTCTTTGCCAGTAGCATGACTCGCTCTGGAGCAGAACGCATAAGCATTATCTCCATCATGTTGACAGGACTGTGGTCTTTTCGGATGGGACACCTTAACCTTTCCTTGACTCCATGTAGAGTGAATGGAATTGGCTAAAGTCTGATATCTCTGATATCCAGGACCACTGGAGGAGACAAGATGCACCATCCACCTGGCTGAAAATGAGTATGAATGTTTAAAATGTGTCCTTTGCACTGGGTGTTGATCTCCTCGCTGTTGAGAAGTGTGGAAAATTATGGAGCAGTGTAATTGCCTACTGCCAGAGTGTGCGCAGAATCATAGGTGTATATAGCATGTAAGCAGACCCTTTGGTCCAACTTGTCCATGCCGACAAGTTAACCGAGATTAGCCTAGTCTCATTTGCCAGTATTTGGCTCATATCCCTCTAAACCCTTCCTATTCATATCCCTATTCAGATGCTGTTTAAATGTAATTGTACCAGCCTCCACCCCTGCCTCTGGCAGCTTATTCCATACACGCACCACCCTCTGCAAGAAAATATTGCCCCTTATATCCACTAGAAATCTTTCCCCTCAACCTAAAACATATGCCCTCTAGTTTTGGACTCCCCTCACCTGAGCTATTCGCCTTAAGCATGCCCATCATGATTGGTCACCCCTCAGCCTCCGATGCTCCAAGGAAAATAAAACTCAGCCTATTCAGTTGTTCCTTATAGTTCCAACCTCCAATGCTGGCAATATCCTTTTAACTCTTTCCTGCGCTTTTTTTATGTTGAACAAAGTCTTTCCTATAGCAGAGAGACCAAAATTAAATGCAGTTTTCTAAAAGTGGCCTTACCAAATTTCGATACAACCTCAACGTGGCATTCCAACTCCGAAACTGAATCCAATGACAAAAGAAGGCAAGTGTGCTAAATGCCTTCTTTGCTTTCCTGTCTACCTGTGATTCCACTTCAGGGAATGATGAACCTGCACTCCAAGGTCACATTGTTCAGCAGCACCACCCATGACCTACCATTAAGTGTATAAGTCCCTGTCCGATTTGTCTTTCCAAAATGCAACACCTCACATTTATCTAAATTAAACTCATCTGCCATTCTTTGACCAATCTGATCAAAGTCCCATTGTACTCTGAGATAACCTTCTTCACTGTCCACTATACTATCAACTCTGGTGTCATCTGCAAACCATTTGAAATCTGTTGAAGAGCTAATCTTCTATCGGTGGGTTTGAGCAGTTCTTGCTGCTATGTAGCTACATATACTGCTGGGCAGGCACTTTGCCCTGTTGGATCATTGTCGGGTTACTCTCTCATTTACACGTGAGCCTCCTGCTGTTTCTGCTCTGCCATCCAGCATGCTGCATTGATTCAGCATTGATCTGCTGACTTGGTGCTCATATTAGAATGTGGAATATGTCATGATATGGATTTACAAGTGGTGATTGTGTAGGATTCTGCTTCTACTAATGTCCTACACTGCTCACATAATCTTTACAGAATCTGCCATATTCAGCTCTTTGGTGTGAAATGTTCAGATTCTTCCTTCAACCTTATCAGATTCTTCAGATGCTAAATGGATAGCTCATCAGGCTAAATGTTCAGATTCTTCCTACAACCTTATCTCCTTAAGTCTTCCGCACAGCCAACCAGCTTACTGATACACCAACCATCCACCAACCTGCTTGATGAACTCCATCCACTTCCTTGATTCCCAATTCAACTCACCCACCTCACAGATCATCTCCACATTCCCATCATTATCACTTGCACACACAATCACCCAACTGCTTACACATTCACCAAGTAGTCACACACCACACTGCAGAAAATCCTCAACATTGCGTTTGGATGGATTTTGAGAGGATTTGTAGCTCAGGTTGAGGTCCTGGATATACATTTTCTCACTGAGTTGGAAGGTTCGTTTTCAGACCTTTTGTCACCATACTAGGTAATATCATTAGTGAGCCTCTGGTGAAACACTGGTGGTATGGCCCGCTTTTTATTTGTTTCAGTTTCCTTGGGCTGGTGATGTTATTTCTTGTGGTGATATCAATTCCTGTGGTAATGTCATTTCCACTTTCTCAGGGGTTGGTAAATGGAATCCAAATCAATGTGTTTGTTGGTAGAGTTCCAGTTGGATTGCCATGCTTCCAGGAATTCTCACTCGTGCCTTTGTTTGACTTGTCCTAGGATGGATGTGTTGTCCCATTCGAAGTCCTTCTTCATCTGTATGTAAAGGTACTAGTGAGATGGATATTTTTCTTCTGGGATTAAACAATGCTTCACATCGGTCTCAGTAATCCAATCAAGGAACACAGCATTATTTGGCAGAGGAAACTCTCAGCCAAGCCATAAAGCATGTTTCTGATGGACGTCCAAATAATCAAATCAGCTCACCTTATAATGATACACTCTATTTGGAACTCGGCATGACCCAGGATATCCAAAATATTTGACCATGATATAGGAGACCACACTTCCAAATTCAACAACTGCCTGGTGCTATGGATGTCAATACACTGCTAATTTTCCAGGATAAGAAATTATTCCTTGTTCTCACATGGCTCAGCAGATCTGAGATCCTCACACTTGATCCACTTATTGAACAGATCCTTGTGGCCCCAGACTTATATCCGAATACCTCACTTCCAGTGGCCATCTGACCAGACCACAGGACCTGATCTTCTCGGCTCCTAACTTCTGAACTAATACAAATTTTGAACTAAGATTCATTCATCAGGCTAAATGTTCAGATTCTTCCTACAACCTTATCTCCTTAAGTCTTCCACACAGCAAACCAGCTTACTGATACACCAACCATCCACCAAACTGCTTGATGGACTCCATCCACTTCCTTGATTCCCAATTCAACTCACACACCTCACAGACCCTCTTCACATTCCCATCATTATCACTTGCACACACAATCACTCAACAGCTTACACATTCACCAAGTAGTCTAATCCATGTTGTAACATTGAAACTCCAATGCGAAGACATTGGGCAAATGGCAGCACATGCATCCAATGTGGGCTTGTTCTGCCTTCTAATAATTCTGTTCCACTGTTGGAGTGGTACGATGGAAGGCACGCTGTCCAAGTCTGAAGCACCTGGCGTGCAGAGTCCTGTGTGAAATTCCGAGCAGTGTTCTGCACAGTGGCTTTTACAGGTATAGCAAGCAGGAAAGCATTGCATAATAACAGGAAATACAATTTAAGGCTGTTAATTCTGTAAACTATAAAATGAATTTGTAAGAGCAAAATTTTGAAACAAATTAGATTGTGATAAGATAGACAGTTCCCTCAATGTTATCAAAGCATTAGGATTGTTCAGCTGCATTAAGCAGAATTAATTATAAATGCAGTCTGGGTAATTAGCAGAAGGACGTGAGAAATCTCACAAATTATGAGTACCTTTGGCAATTCCAACTTACAGACTTCGGGAGATAAGGGATTCTGATATTAGAAAAAGTAATTTCATCCAAAGGAAAAATGTATGAAGTCAGTAGTGGAGTAACTTACACAATAGGGCAGGGCAAATTGAGAGATCTGATAAATGTTAGGAGAATAGAGAAAGGACCTCCATAAATGAAGCATCAACACAAATCAGGGATTTGTGTGATTGGATGAATGCAAATATCTCAGAGGTTTGTGAGCTGGGGAAATTTACAAGTCTGGATTAGTATCTGAAAGACTGCTGGAAAGCTCGACGTTGGCCAAATGCAGCAGGACAACACGTGTGAGAAAAGCTAGCAACACCACTTCTGCAGAGAAGCTGCTGTACATCTAGATTTCACTTTGTTTTACAGATACCAATTTTCTAAATAACGTCAGCTTGTTATTTTGTTTCAGTCTGATGTAATGAATAATGTTTACCTTCATATATTTGTTAAACGACTGAAACTAATTATAATGATGATTCATCTTTTTGGACTCCCTGGAGGTTGGATGCCTACATAAATATAGATTTGTTTTCATTGGCTCAGTTGTGCATCCATCAGATTCATCTAACTCAAGCACAAATCACTCATTCTCACAGAAAATGGGGAAGCCAACTATTCTGCTGGTGAAAGAGATTTACTATCCAATTCTCACAGCAATTGCGCTTCCTGGTGAGTCGTTGAAAGTGTTTGTTGTTGATCAACGTTGACTGTCTTCTTGTTCATACCATTTTAGATCAGGTAACTTGTTTTTCTGATACCAGCAATCTGCAATGGATATTCTCTACAACAAATCCATCAATTTTCAATTTCCATTTTATCAATTTTTCACCTTCTGAAGATTTTTTTTTGATAGAATGTACCTTGCTGGTTTCGTACAGTAGATTATTTGATTCTTCATTCTGTACAGAGCGAGCTCTGGAGCTGCTCATTAAATACTTTCCTGTTTTGATAGCCCAACATAATGGTTTTAAATGTGCTCAGCAAATTTATTGAATGCAACCCAATACTTGAATATTATGTACTTCTGTCTGTCTCTCTTTTACAGCAAACTTGATGACCATTGTGATTCTGTCACGAGGAAACTGTGGTCTTTCAAAGTGTATTTCTGTCTACATGATGGCCATGGCAACAACAGACCTTCTTGTTATTATCTTCTATGTAAAAGTGCATTATATCTTCAATTATCACTTTCCATTTTCAATCCTGTCCCAAACATCTTGGTGCACAGGCATTATATATTCCAGTGGTGTCAGTATAGATTTATCTGTCTGGTTCAATGTCTCCTTCGCATTTGACAGATATGTTGTGATCTGCTGCCAGAAGTTTAAAACAAAGTATTGCACGAAGAGAACTGCAATTATCATTGTAACAACCTTCTCTTTCCTGATGGTGTTGAAGAATATTCCACTTCTATTTGCTTATGAACCTCAATACATAATCAACAAGGTGCAGTGGGGCTGTCGAGCAAGTGTGTCTTTCTTTTCATCTTCTGCAGGTACAGGATACCTCTGGTTCTACAGCGCCTGGCTTGCCTGGCTTCCTTTGACTTTCATTGCCATGTTCAATTCTTTAACTATTCAACGTATTGTAATGGCCAATCGAGCCCGTGCCAGACTCCAGGGTCACAAAAGTGAGGATCACAGCAATTCAGAGACAGAGAGCCGACGGAAATCTATATTCTACTGTTCTCTATATCAGTTGGTTTTATATTGCTTTGGTTAACCAATTCAGTGACTTTAGCGATTACCAAAATTGCAAATCCCAATCATTATGAAGGTGGCTTCACAAACCCAAATTATATTGCCATGGAAACTGGAGAGTTTCTGAAGCTGCTGAGTTCCTTTCTCAACCCATGTATCTATGCAGCAACTCAGAACAAATTCAAAGAGGAACTGAAGGTTCTTTTGAAATCTCCATGGAGAATATTTAAGAGATTACTTAAAAAAATGTCAGTATGAAGAATCATTTTGAACTAAAATCTGTTTTCTTGTTAAATTTCAACCCCACCTTCTTCTTATGGAAACCTCAGTTTCAAGTGACAGTTTAGGTGGATTGGTTATGCTAAATTGTTCCATAGTGTCGAGGGATGTGCAGGCTTGATGGATTAGTCACAATAAATGCAGGGTTACCAGGATAGTGTGGGGTCTGAGTGGGATGCCCTTAGAAGGTCAGTGCAGAATTCAATTGGCTGATAAGCCTCGCTCAGCTCTGTTGGGATTCCATGATTCTGTGTCAGAAATATGGACAACAAAGGTATCCACTGCTCATGCTGGGATTGGAGGCACCAATCTAACATCGTCAATCAAGATTCCTTGGATGCCACAAACGCTTTCTGCTTGCTGATCTCAATGATTCTTCTGAAGGTTTGTCGTGAATATTGCTGGGGAGCAATTTGCAAATTGATACAGATCTTCAATGCAGGATTATTTGAAAAAGATTTTAAGATAAAGTCAACCTAAACAATTAATTGCACAGAATGCAATTGGTACATTCCAAAACACACTATAAAATACCATCCCATCTAATTTCAATACCATCAGTTAACGATATTAAAATACCAGAGAGAGTTCCAATGTCTATCACATCTTTAGGTTTGAATTAAGTGTTGCTTTAAGTTCTAGCCTGAGAATTTGATAGCTTCTTCCTCCATTAGGTACAGAACTAACCTCAAACGTTTTTAACTTCAAATAATCAATCTGGTGTCCTAACCAAACACTTCAGGACTGGAATTTCCAATTATTTCCCAATATTCTGAACTATCTCCTTACTTCAGCTTAAATTGTGTTCTTAACATCTAACTTCAATCAGGACTTCCACCAATTACAGTAAGAACCATTTCAATTCACTGGGTTTTTCACCCTAAGAAGAAAAAAGCTAATTCCTGATTCTCCTCAATTAAAAGCAAGTTACTGCTTTTCAATCTGTACTTTGTCTGATCACAAAACTTTCATACATCACTCCAAAACCTTTGCTTCTCATCTGAAAATTGCAAAATAAATACTTGGTCTGAAAAGGCTGCAAGGTTGATCATGAAATTCCCTCATATACAAAGAACAAAACTCTCATGTCACTCATACAAAGACCATTGTTTCTGCTTTGTCTGTCACATTGAATGTATCGTTTTTCATAAAATGCCATTCTGTTTGGTATTAAGTTCCAGCGAAGTGTTTCAGATAAGTGGTTACTTTTAGATTTTTTTTAAGAATGAAGTTTCAAGTTTGGACTTTCATGTTTTTGCTAAACTGAATATTCAAATATTATCTAAATGTATTGAAGAATCTTTATTTTCTGATAGGTTTTTACTCATGAAAAGTTTATTTGTGTGAATGGGGTGAATTTGTACTTGCAGAGTTACATTGTACTTTGCTCAAAAACTGCATGAATCCATGTAAGACTCTGTTAACTCAGTTTTTAGATTAAAATCAGTCTAAACATTATGGCACAGTCAAGGGACACAGGGGGCTAACACCTTCAACATATTATCTGGCTGACACAAATTGTTACAGTTAACCTGAGAATGTAACTTTTAAAAAATAATTTGTGATTTACGTATGAAGGAAGTGAAACTATCATGGTCATTCTAACAGAAGAAAGACTCAACAAAAAATCAAGGTATTTTTCAATGTATAATTTCAGTTACACCACACTGTAAACTTTTGCTATAAATTCTGTGTCTTACAATTGTGTACTCCACAACCACCTGATGAAGGAGTGGCCCTCTGAAAGCTAATGCTTCCAATTAAACCTGTTGGGCTATAACCTGGTGTTGTGCGATTTTTAATTTGGTGTATAAGAGGAATGAAGTCTCCATTCAACTGCACAAGTTGCTGATGGGCCCGCATCTGGAGTACTGGGAGCAGTTTTGGTCCCCTTATTTAAGTGCATACATTATTTCATTAGAGGCACTAGGAAAGTCTGTGACCGCAGAGCATAGTCTCATAATAAAGGGTTGCCAATTTAAGACTGAGATAAGGAGGAATTTATTCTCTCAGAGTGTTGTGAGTCTTTGGAAATTCTTACCACATAGAGCTGAGGGGAGAGCCCTTGTGTATATTTCATGCTTAGATAGATAGAGTTTTGTTCAGTAGAAGATTCAAGGGTGACAGGGAAAAGACAGGAAAGTGGACATGAGGAATATTGGATTATCCATGATCCTACTGAATGGTGCAGATGGCTTGAGAGGCTGAATGGGTTTTACTCTTATTCCTATTTCTTATTGTCTTGTGGTCTTTTACATTGTTTTTAATCTTGTTGCTCTATTAGGGCACAGTTGTTCAAATTGTTCTACCTGCCACTATCCATGCTCTTTTTGCAATTATTGTCTGCTCTCTTGGTGCATTGTTCAGAATGAAGCCATTCACCTCCATCCATTTTCTTTTAAACTTTTGGTGTTGTCTCCAGAATGAAGTCACTCCACTTTCACCTGTCTAATATGATCACAGGTGGAATGCCTTGAATAGTGTTGAGGTCCTTACCTAAGGAAAGATCTTTTCAATTGGATGCGGTTCAGTGGAGTGTCTAGGCTGGTACCAGAGATGGAGGGATGGATCCCTGTGGAACACCACAGGTCACAGTTTTCAATTTTGAGAAACTCCCTTCCTCTACCACTGTCTGCCTCCTGTTATTCAGCCTATTCTCTATCCATCTGGCTAGTACACTCTGGACCCTATATGACTTTAAATTCTCCATCAGGCTATCATGGGGAACTTTGTGAAACACCTTACTGAAGTCCATGTATATGACACAAAAAGCCCTTTCCTCATCAATCAACTTTGTCACTTCTTCAAAGAATTCTATTAAGTTAGTAAGATATGACATTCCCTGCACAAAATCATACTGCCTATCACTGATAAGTCAATTTTCTTCCAAATGTAAATAGATCCAATCCCTCAGTATCTTCTCCAGCATCTTCCCTACCACTGATGTCAGGCTCACTGGTCTATAATTACCTGGATTATCCTTGCTGCCCTTCTTAAACAAGGGGACAACATTAGCAATTCTCCAGTCCTCTGGGATCTCTGCCACGTTTAAGGCGGCTACAAAGATATCTGTTAAGGCCCCAGCTATTTCCTCTCTCGGTTCCCTCAGTAACGTGGGATAGATCCCATCCCGACCTGAAGACTTGTCCACCTTCATGCCTTTTAGAAAACTCAACACTTCCTCCAGCCTTAAACCGACTTGACCTAAAGTAATCAAACATCTATCCCCAATTTCAACATCCATCTTTTCCCTCTTCTTGGTGAATACTGAAACAAAGTACTCATTAAGAAGCTCTCCCATTTTCTCTGACTCTACACCTAACTTTCCTCCTTTGTGCTTGAGTGGGCTAACCCTTTCACTGGTCACCCACTTGCTTCTTTTATATAAATAAAAGGCTTTGGGATTTTCCTTAACCCTGTTTGCTAATGATATTTCATGACCCCTTTTATCCCCTTTAATTCCTCATTTCAGATCTGTTCTACTTTCCCGGTATTCTTCCAAAGCTTTATATGCTTACAGCCACCTAGACCTTATGTACGCATCCTTTGTCCTCTTAGCTAGTCTCACATTTTCATCTGTCATCCAGGGTTCCCTAATCTTGCCATCCCTCTGCTACCTTATCTTGAACCCTCCCCAAGAGTATGAGCAAAAGTACCCCAGAGGACATTAGTTCCAGTCCTGCCCAGGTGTAGACCATCTGATTTGTAAAAGTCACACCTCCCCCAGAACTGGTCCTAATGTCCCAAAATTCTGAGCATCTCCCTCCTACACCATCTCTCAAGTCACGCATTCATCCTGCCTTTTTTTTTCATTCCTGCTACGTGGCAGTGGTAGCAATCCTGAGATTACTACCTCTGAGGTTCTACTTTTTAACGTGGTTCCTAACTCCTAAATTCTGCTTGTAGGACCTTATCCCATTTATTACTGATATCATTTGTGCCTACATTCACCATCACAGCTCGCTGTTCACCTCCCCTTTCAGAATGTCCTGCAGCTGATCTGAAACATCCCTGACCTGTGCACCTGGGAGGCAACATGCTATTCAGAAGTCTCATTTTTGACCACAGAACTATCTGCCTTCTCACCTTACAAAGTCCAAACAAACCATATCCATGGGATCCACATGATCACATCCACTTGCTACACCCTTGAACAATTCCAGGTGATTTGTTACGCATGATTTCCCTTTCGACAATCCATGCTGACTCTGTCCAATTCTGTCACTGTTTTCAAAGTGCTAAGCTGTAAAACATTTTAGACTGATCTTGAACATTTTCTCCACTGCTAATGTCCGGTTAATTGGTCTCAAATTCCTTATTTTCCCTCTCTCTCTCTTTTTCAATAGTTGTGTTAAATTAGCTGCCCTCCACTCTCTAGAACCTATCCCACAGCCAACAAACAGATAACTGTCAGTGTTTCCAGTATTTTACAACCACTTCCTGAAGTACTCCCAAAAATCGATTATTTGTCCCTGCTGATTTAACATACTTTAATTTTCCCAGAACCATTTCCCTACAAAAACTGATTCCTTTAGTTCCTTCCTCTGATAAGACTCTGGGTTCACCAACATTTTTAAGATATATTTGAGAATTCATTTGTGAAGAAAGATCCAGAATATGTTCATCTGTCATCTCTTTGTTTCAATTATGACATTATAACATTTGTGTGTAACTTCCTTGAATGTCATCTGAACGTCCATATAAACAACACATTCCCTTATCTCACACATTAGTGACCTCTTTATAGTATGTCACCAGGTTAGTTGAAGATGTCTGAACCTTTTTAAATCCATGATGACTTACTCTGATCAGTTTAGATTTGTCAGACATTTTGTCTCTAAAACTAGATTCAATCAATTCGCAACAACAGACATTCATCAGAGATGTTCATTGGGAGTGAGGTTAGTAAACAGATAGCACTGACACGAGGGGCTGAACAACCTCCTCCTGGAGTCATTAAGTCATAGAGATGTTCAGCACAGAAACAGACCCTTCAGTCTAACCCACCCATGCCGACCAAACATCCCACCCCAATCTTGTACACCTGCCAACACCCGGCCCATGTCCATCGAAACCCTTCCTATTCATATACCTATCCAGATGCATTTTAAATGTTGTAATTGTACTAGCCTCCACCACCTCCTCTGGCAGCACATTTCACACTCACACCACCCTCTGCGTGAAACATTGGCCCCCTCAAGTCTCTTTTATATTTTTCCCCTCTCACCCTAAACCTATGCCCTCAAGTTTTGGACTGCCCAACCCCAGGGAAAAGACCTTATCTCTTTATCCTATGCATGCCCCTCATACTTTTATAAACCTCTATAAGGTCACCCCTTAGCCTCTGATGCTCCAGCGAAAACAGCCCCAATCTGTTCAACTTCTACCTATAACACAAATCCTCCAAACCTGGCAACATCCTTGTAAATCTTTTCTGAACCCTTTCAAGATTCACAACATTCTTCCGATAGGATGGAGACCGGACTTGTGCACAATTTTCCAAAAGTGGTCTATCCAATGTCCTGTACAGCCGCAATATGACCTCCCAACTCCTACACTCAGTGCTGTGACCAATAAAGGAAAGCATACCAAATGCCTTCTTCACTATCCTATCTAACTGTGACTCCACTTTCAAGGGGCTATGAAACTGTACTCCAAGGTGTCTTTGTTCAGCAGCACTCTCTGGAACCTGGCCATTTAGTACATACATCCTGCTAAGATTTACTTTGCTAAAATGCAGCACCTCGCATTTATCTAAATTAAACACCATCTGCCACTCTTCAGCTCATTGGACCTTTTGATCAAGAGCACATTGTTACCTGAGGAAACCTTCTTCGCTGTCCACTACACCACCAATTTTGGTGTCATCTGTAAACTTACTAACTGTATCTCCTATGTTCACATCCAAATCATTTCTATAAGTGACGAAAAATAGTGGATTCAGCACCAACCCTTGTGGCACTCCACTGGTCACAGGCCTCCAGTCTGAAAAGCAACCCTCCACCACCATCCGCTGTCTTCTACTTTTCAGCCAGTTCTGTATACAAATGGCTAGTTCTCCCTGTACTCCATAAGACATAACCTTGCGAACCAGTCTCCCATGTGGAACCTTGTTGAATGCCTTACTGAAGTCCACATAGATCCCGTCTAATACTCTGTCCTCATCAATCCTCTTTGTTACTTCTTCAAAAACTCAATCAAGTTTGTAAGACATGATTTTGCATGCATTAGTGGGGAATACACAGTGTACATTGTGTCCAGGAGCATCTTGAAAAGATGTCTTTCTCTGTTTCCATTTTCAGCTCCAGGGCTGTCATGAAGGAGCTGAAAGAATCTTTGGTGAAGAAGTTTCTGGACGGTGAGGGCTGTGTGAAGGGTTTCAGCAGTGACTGATGATTGCAGCTCCTTGTTCAGACTGCTCCTTCCCACCACTGATCAAGCCATGTAACCTCCTGTCACAATGAGTGACATTACAATCCATATCACAGTATCAGTGCCAGCAAACAGCAGTATCAAAGTCTGACCCACTGGGACAGGCATCACTGCCTGACATCAAAGAACGGAGCCTGAATCCCCTCCCCCCATGCTCATAAACCCTACAGCATCGAAAATATACTGACACACAGCCCCTTCTATTACACACTGACCATCAGAGAGCCCCTTCAGAAGTAGAAGTCAGCATCGAGACTGAGAGAGAGGGAGAGATGGGGTGATGCAAAGACAAAGAGAGGGAAAGGGGGGGGGAGAGAGAGAGAGATGGAGAGGGAGCCAATTATTGGGAGCAAGCTGTTGTCCATGTCTGAGGGAAGGAGTCTTATTCCAATTATGTCAGACCTTGGTGAGGCCGCACCTGCAGCACTGGGTCCAGTTTTGATTTCCTTCCCGATGGAAGGATAGACTCACCCAGACTCTACCTGGAAGGAGTGCAGCAAAGATTCGTGAAGCTGATTCCTGACAGAAGGGGATTCTCTGATGAGGCCAAATGGAGTCTATTTGACATTATTCCCTGGGGTTTAGTGGAACAGGCTGGAGGGACTGAATGGCCTCCTGCTGTCCCTATTTCTTCTGTTCTGTTGATGGTGTCAGTGTGTGCTGATGAGAAATGGAGTTCCTCTGTTGAAACTGCTCCTGATTTAATGATGGAGCTGGAAGCCAGGAGAAGCTTCAGAAGCTTCAATTTCTAACCAGAAACTGCCCACTCGGCCTCTTGGACACCATGAGCTGGGTTACTGTGCCTAGCACCAACATCCCCCTCCCTCCCTCCCTGACAAGGCCCTGTCTGATTGGATTCGCATTGTTACATTTTCCCAGTTCTGGAAGGGACTCCATCCTCTGATCCAGCATCCCGGCACATTCCCAAACCTGAGATTCAAATCCGGAGTGGACCTGTTCCTCTCAAATATCAATTCCAATGATGACATTCCACTGGGTCCCTTGCTGCAGGGAAAGGATCAGCCAGGGCCATATTCTTCAGCCATGAAGAATAATGACGGGATATTTGGAGTCTGAGTTTGATGATGTAAATGTGAACCATTGCAGCAAAGACATTACAGATGGTTTGTACAGACAGCAAAGCCCAAACCAGAGCATTGTTACAAATGACTTTTTCCCAGTGAAGGGGTCCATCCTGCTGAGTATTCGACAAATCTGGGCTTTGGAGAAATATTGGGCAGATGGAGTGTAATGTGGGGGATATGAATCACAAAGTTAGAACGCAGCTACAGCAAGTGAATCCGGAGGCAGATGGAGTGTTGGTGCTCCTTGTAAAGGGAATGCAATCTAAAAGCAGGGACATTTTACTGCAGCTGTTACGGTTAGGGGTTTGGTGAGAGCACATCTGGAATATGGTGTCTAGTATCAGGCTTCTTATTGAAGAAAGGACAGGAGCTGCATTGGATATAGTTCAGAGATGGTTCCCTTGACTGATTCCTGGTATGGAGCGATTGTCTTATGAGCAAAGGTCAAACAGGTTAGGAATCTGATCCCTGGAATTTAGAAGAATAAGAGGGAATCTTATCGAAATGTATCAAATCCTTAAGGGGCTTGACCGGGGAAATGCTGGATGTTTCCCTTCATGAGAGAGTAAGGGCTACACAGAAAACCACTGGGTAACCACTAGGACAGGATCAGGAACACATGAGGACCAGAAAGCTGAACTATATCTATTTTAATGTAAGGAACTTGACTAGTAAGATGGTTGAACTGAGAGCATTGACCAGCACGTGGGAATATCATATTGTTGCAATTGCTGAGACATGATTGAAGAAAGATAGGACTGGCAGCTCAACATTCTAGGGTAGAGAAGTATCAGGTGGGGTAGAGGGAATGCAAGAGAGGTGGGAGTATTGCATTATTGATAAAGGAGACCATCACTGCAAGATTGAAGGAGCATTTCTTGGAAGGCTCTTCAAATGAGGCCATCTGGGTAAAGCTAGAAATAACAAAAGACAATCACTTTGCTGGGATTATACTACAGGCCCCCCAATTGTCAGATGGAGAGAAAGAAGCAGATATGTTGGCAAATCACAGAGAGGTGTGAGAGGAATAGGTTATATTAGTGGGGAATTTCAACTTCTCTAGCATGAACTGGGATTGCCTTTGTGTGAATGGTAGAAATTTTAAAGTCCACCCAGGAGAGCTTTTGGTGCTAGTACATAGATAGTCCCTCTGTACATGGGCAGTGCAGGACTCAATCCTTGGTAATGAAGCCGGTCAAATGGTTGAAGAGTCAGTGGATGAGCATTTTGGAGATAGTGAACATAAGTCCGTAAGATTCATAGTTATTATGGAAAGGAGGAAGGGTCATCCCCATCTCCATTATACTCACTACTTGACAAATCTGTACATGACACGATAGTTCCTCAAAAACTGGGAGAGGAATTAAGGATACTGGTTTTGTATTGAGGTTTACCTACAACTTGACAAGTAGGACAAGTTTTATAAAACTGCACCACATCTTTATCCAATTGTAGCTCAGTAAAATGCCTGTTTCTGGATGCCTATGTTTTCCAAATCCCCATGTGATCTGCCATGGGAGTCTCATGTGCTCCTTGTACTAGCTCCCTCTGATAGCTGGTGGGACCACTAGCTAATGTCTAAGCAACCATTCTTCATCTAGGGGTCCATGAGGTGGTCTCCACTTCCTCATCAGCACTCTGTTCTGAAGTTAACCATGGTGGCCCGGGGGCTCAGTGGTTAGCACCGCTACCTCACCGTCTCAAACTCAGTAGATGTTTGTCCAGGCTGTTTCTGTAAGTTCTGAAATATCTGTCTGTATGTTTCTGGGACTGACACAATAAAACAGAAACCAACAGAAACAGGCCAACATAACAGAGGGCTTCCATGTTGGAGAATCAGTTGATTGAACCAAGTCAGAATAATTGGTGTTCTCCTGTAGCATTGGTTCCTGAACCAAACTGTTCAATTTGAGTCTGTGTAGACTCTAAGAAAGTGAATATAGTCCCAAAGCCAGATTCATTCCCTATTCACAGATGAGAAGATTACATAGATAAGATAAGAAATGTATTATTCTTTCCTAAAATTGATTTGTGAAACGGGTGTTGATAAGACCTCATTGATAACTAGAACTATGTGAGTTTCTGCCTCTCTTACACCTTCAGGATTATACCCAATTGCCATTTGAACTTAAGTGTGCGCCAGTCACATTTGAATGATTATCGTGAAGGTGAACAAGGTCACACTTCCTCACATTACACTTCAAAGCCCAGCTGTATCTAATATTCAGCAGGATGGACCTTCACAGGGAAACAGCCATTTGTAACGAGAATAATGACACATCTCTGAGAATCACATTAATAATTGTTTTTATTGAAGCATTCATAAGTTCTGTGTTGATTGACACAATGCTCTGGTTTGGGCTTTGCTGTCTGTACAAACCATCTGTGATGTCTTTGCTGCAATGGTTCACATTTACATCATCAAGCTTACACGCCAAATATCCCATCATTGTTCTCTGTGGGATTCACTGGCATTGGCTCAGATCGGGCACCCAGCAGCTCTGAATGAGGGGGGGATGGATGTCAGAAAAAGAGAGAGAGAGAGATGGGAGCTTTGAGAGAGAAAAGAGGGATTAAAATCAGAGTAAGATCCATGCAGCTGAGGTAGAGAGGGAGGAGGAGGATACAGCGAGAGAGAGAGATGGAGGTCAAGGAGTTGTATATCAAAGATAAATTATACTCTGTTAAAGACTGCCCTGGTTGAATGCTGTATGACTCTCTGACTCTGTCGACACTGTCTACAATGCTGCCAAACTTTGTGTTATTAGCAAACTGAAATATCTGTGCCATTATCCAAGTCATTGATAAATAATGTAACTAACTGAGTTGTGAGCACACATTCCTATTGGACACGTCACATCCTGCCGATTTCAGCACTTACTCATTATCCCTACTTTCGGTCACCTGTCACTCAACCAGCATTCCAATGTGCCAGTATTTTAGCCTCAATTCTGTGGACATTTATCGAAGTTGACGTTTCCTTACATAGGACACTATCAAATGTCTTCTGGAAGTCCCAATAAACAACATCCATTGACATTACTGTGTCCAATACGTTAGTCTCCTCTTCAAAAAAATTCAATGAGGTTTTTCACCATGACCACCTTGTCATGAATCCATGCCGACTCTCCCTGAATAACTGACCATTTTCAAAGTCTTCAGTTACCCCCATCCTTGATTGTAGACTTCAACAATTTCCACACTACAAACTCTGGCTGAGTGACCTGTAATTCCCTGGATTTTCTCTCAAATCCTTGTTAAATGTGAAGTGACGTTTGCAAATTTCCAAGCCAGAGGTACGACTCCTGTATCCAGGGAACTCTGAAAGATTATAGTCAGAGTGTCTACAATGTGGTCTGTTGCTACCTTTATCACCCTCAAATGGAGAATATCAGATCCTGAGGGATTGTCACTCTTCATTTTCACTATTTTCCTCATTACAGATGTTTTTGTGACATTAATGTTATTCAGTCCCTGTCCCGAATCCCCGTTAATTCTTTTGGGACTCCACGCAAGTCCACCTCATTTTCTACTGCAAATCTTGAGGTAAAGTAATTATTTCAGTTGGCTGTTATTTCCCCATTGTCACTGACAATATCCCCCACTTTCAGTCTTTAAGGCCAACATTGCTCCTGACCTCCCAGATTCCCTTTTGTGGAACTGAAACATTTCTCCTTATTGATTTTGTTATCCCTTACATGTTTCCTTTCAGAATCCCTTTTGGTAGCTCTTAGAAGCTGCTTTGTGGCCCTTTGTATCTTTCCCATTCAGAAGATGATGTCATTTTACTTGCTTTTTTGTAAGCCCTTGTTTTAGTTTTATTCTTTCCCTAATCTCTTTTATTGTCCATTGCTGTTTGTTTGAAGAAGTGGAGCTTTCCCCTCTCAGGTATAAACTGGTTTTGTTTTATGTTGAATGTTTCTTTAAACATCCCCCACTGTTCTTCAGTTGTTTTACCCATGAGCAGATTTTCCCAGTTTACTGTGGACAGTCTCTGTCTCATCTTGTGAAAGTCGGCCCGTACCTTAATCTCAAACTCTAGTAGCTGATTCATGCTTTTTAATTTCAAATGTGACACTGAACTCGATCGTGTTACGATCACTATTTGATAAATGTTCATGTACAAGTAGTTACCAACTAAATCTAGTTCATTATTCATTACTAATTCCAATATTGTTTGTCCCCTTGTTGTATCCAGGACCTATTGCTGTTGGAAACTATTCCGGATACCCTCCAGAAATTCACTACCTTTCTGACAGAGTGCTTGTCTCTCTCCTAATCTAAGTTAAAATTAAACTTCCCCATTAATAATAAACTGGCTTTGCTGCACACTTGCCTAATTCCTACATTTATACAATCCAGCACCTCAGAGCTGCTGCCGAGGGGAAGGTCTGTATCCAACATCTATTACAGTTTTAGATCCTTTCCTGCTTCTCAGTTCCACTGAATGCTTTCCCCTCATTTTAACCTCCCTCACCGTTGAAGTAATTTTGTTTCTAATGAATAAGGCTGCTCCACCTCTTCTGCCATTTCCCCATGTCCATCCTGTGAACCTTCTAACCCGATATATTTAGTTCCCAATCCTAACTATTCTGCAAATATATCTCAGTAATTGATCCTACAGCATAATCTTAAATTTGAATTTGTGCCTGCAGATTATTGTATTTATTCCTTTCGCTCCGTGCATTCATATATAGAACTCTCATTTGGTCCATTCACTGAATTTCTGTTCCTCAGCACTGATACGGTATTCACCTCTTTCTTATTTCTCTCTATCTGTTTAATCAATATCCTTCTGATAGCTTTCCTGATATTGCCCAAGTCGGACCTTTAGCCTATGTTGCCAATGTTGTTGGTCTCAACACGCACAACAACTGGAGTATCCTCCCCGCCCCCACTCCAATATCCTTTCAAGCTGGTTCTAGATGCCCCTTATCTTGGCACCAGGCAGGCAACACACCATGTGGGACTCTCAATCCTGCTCACAAAGGATGCTATCAGTCCCCCTCATTATCAAATCCTCCTCTTTCCTTTGTGCTCCCCCAGTCTGAATGGCCTCCTGGACCATGACGCAGTGGTTTTCATTCATTCATTCATAGGATATGGGCATCTCTGACCAAGCCAATATTTACTGCCCACAGGGCAGTTAACAGATAACCACATGGAATCGTACAATCATAGGGAAATGAGGAAACTGGTGAAGTCGAGTCTCTTTCAGTACATGGTTGAAGAGCTCATTTCCCCTCCCTCCACCTTACCCCAGTTCCAACCTTCCAGATCAGCATTGTCCTCATGATCTGTCCTACCTGCCGATCTCCCTTCCCACCTATCTGCTTTACCCTCCCCTCTGACCTATCACCTCCATCCCCACCCCCATTCACCTATTGTACTCTTTTCTACCTTCCCCCACCCTCCTCTCCAACCTATCACCTCCATCCCCACCCCATTCACCTATTGTACTTTTTGCTACCTTCTCCCTAAACACGCCCCTCCCCACCCACCACCTCCATTTATCTCTCTACCCTGGAGAGTCTCTGCCTCTATTCCTGATGAAGGGCTTTTGCCCAAAACGTCAATTTTCTTGCCCTCAGATGCTGCGTGACCTGCAGTGCTTTTCCAGCACCACTCTGATTTAAACTCTGGTTTCCAGCATCTGCAGTCCTCACTTTTGCCTAGTTGAAATTGGATATCCCCCATTTTACACATTTAATTTTTGCTTCATCTTTATCTCTTTACATGATGACTTTTAAACTTACAGAGTTATGGTCATTATCACCAAAATGCTGAGACTAGGTTTGCCCATTCTCCCAACAAACATTTCCCTCACTGACACAGGGAGCAAGTACCTCATTCCTGTTGGACAATGAGCTGAGACTCCTGCAATACTACATTCAGGCTGCATCGACCTGCTCACTTATCGTCACACCCTCCTGTCCCTGACCACTGACTATAATTTGAAGCATTTAACCTACAAGGTGTGACTGCCTCCCCAACCATAGTGTCCAGGTAACTCTCCCCCTCCCTCGCAGTGTTTGAAGCTCAGATTCCAGCTCATCAACTCTGAGCTGGAGTGCCTTGAGCAACCAACACTTGCTGCAGATGTGGTCACTCTGAGCTACAATGGGCTCCACCAGCTTCCCCATCGTACAATTACTACACATCGCCTGGCCCTGTATGTGGAAATTATTTGAGGAGTTTTTAATTTTTTAAAAAAGTTGCTGTTAGTCTTTAATTTTTAATCTGTAAAATATTCCCATCACGGAGACAGAGAAGGCTCCAGCTCAGAAGGAGGCTCTTCAGCCCCTCATGTCAGTGCTAGCGGTTTAGTAACCTCATTCACAATGAACATCTCTGTTGAATGTTTGTTGTCAGGAAGTGATTGAGTCTGTTTTTAGAGAGAGAATAACGGACAAATATGAACTGGTCCGAGAGAGTCAGCATGGATTTACAAAGGTTCAGACATTGAAGGTTCAATATAGTGGCTCAGTGGTTAGCACTGCTGCCTCACGGCACCAGGGGCCTAGGTTCAATTCCAGCCTCGGATGTGTGTAGAGCTTATACATTCTCTCTGTGTCTGCGTGGGTTTCCTCCCACAGTGTAAAAATGTGCAGGTCAGGTGAATTGGCTATTCTAAATTGCCCACCGTGTTAGGTGCATTAGTTCTGAGGGAAATGGGTCTGGGTGGGTTTCTCTTCGGAGGGTCAGCGTGGACTTGTTGGTCCACAGGGTCTGTTTCCACACTGTAGGGAATCTGATCGTATCTTTAACTAACGAGGTTATACGTTGTTAGGAGGTCCCTAATGTGGGATTTAAGGGAATGTCGATGGCTATTGTCCATAGGGAATTCCAGAAGACATTTAAGAACATTCCACAAAAGAAACATGGAATCAGATCTTGCGCTCCACAATTACTTGATGAAGGAGCACCGCTCAGAAAGCTGGTGTTTCCAAATAAACCTGTTGGACTACAATCTGGTGTTCTGTGATTTTTAACTTTGTACACGACAGTCCAACACTGGCACCTCCAAATCATGGAATCGGATGGAATTTGAGAAATGCATTTACCTTGGGTGAGAAATGGGTCTGTCTAGGAGACAGAGAGGAGGAATAATGTGTATAATGTGTTCCAATGAGCCAGATGTGAGTAGTGGTGTTGCCAGGGATCTGTACTGGGATCTCATCTTTTCACAATATTTCTCAATGACTTGGATGAAGAAACAGAGAGCCATATATCGAAGATTGCTGACCACACTGAGGTGGCTTGGAGGAGGTCACAGAGATAGGGAGGATGGGAGGACAGGGAGCGGTTTAAGAACAAGGATGAGAATTTGAAAATCAAGGTGTTGCTGGACCAGGAGCTGATGTCGGTCAGTGAGGATTGTGGTGGTCATGGTGGGACGGAAGATAGGGACGGGGGTGTGGGGTGGACTTGGTGTGAGTTGGAACACCGATAGCAGAGTTTGGGATGAGCTGATATTTACGGAAGGCAGTGGCTGTGACGTGGGCCTGGATAAAATTGTAATAGTCACATTTGGAGTCCCAAAAACATGGTTGAGATTTTCAGTGGCTGATAATTGTGATGTGGAGGACTTGGGCCTCAAATCAGCCTCAAAGATGAGGCCAAAGTTATGAAGAGTCTGGTTGAGCAGCAGACAGTGCTCAGGGAGAGGGATGGAGTTTGTACCAGGAGCTGAAGAGGATGGCTTTGATCTTCCCAATGTGTTTGACAGTGAGCCTGGCTCCTCAATCCTGACTGCTCTTAGCTGCTGTGATTGTCACTGATCGGACACATATTATTAGAGATTCTGACCACAGCAGAAAGCCCCAGTGTAAAAAATAAATGCAAAGACTGTCAGATCGCAAGGTTGAAACTTCACCAAGAGAGGAAGTGAAAGAAGGAGCTCGGAGCAGCTGGACGTTTGTTACTAAGACGGGAGAAAACTGTGAACCATCTGCACTCCCTGGAATCTGACAGCACAGGAGGCGGCCATTCAGCCCATCATGCCTTGGAATTACTCAATTATCCCCATTGCTCTCTCCCCATAACTCAGCAAATCTTTCCTTTATAGCTCAATCTCCAATTCCCTCTTATAGACCTCATGTCCACAGAGTGATACTGCTCTGAAGCTGGGCTTCAAATTGGCATCTCATACATTCATTGGGAGACAAACTGCCTGGGCTGGGAAATGGAGCTCAGGATCCTGAACATTCCCTCTCCCCTCCTGAGGAACACTTCACTTGGTTTTAAGTATTCACTCATGGGAAGTGTTCCCGTGTATCTGCTGCTCTTGTTCTAAATGGACCTGGACGTGGGTTTAGAAGGGAACCAGAAGGATTGCAATTGCTGTAAATACGAGACAAAAATAGAAATTGCTGGAAAAGCTCAGCAGGTCTGGCAGCATCTGTGAAGAGAAATCAATGTTAACATTTCATGCTCTGATTTCTCTCCACAGATGCTGCCAGATCTGCTGAGCTTTTCGTGCAATTTCTATTTTCCCATATGGGTTTGGAAGGTGCTATCTGGGGATCTTTGGTGAGTTTCTGCTGAGCATCTTATCAATAATACACGCTGCTGCTATGGAGCAGTGGTGGGAGTGGATGTGATGCCAATCAAGGAGGCTGCTTGGCTCTGGATGGTAGCAAGCTTTCTGAGTGGATAAGAATGACATAGGATATGATAGACATAGACAGGAATGGATTAGAGGGATATGGGCCAAATGCAGGCAAATGAGAATAGTTAACTTCAGAAAACCTGGTCAGAATATAGACGTTTGGCTTAAGGGTTTGTTTCTGTGATGCATGCCGCTGTGACACCATTATTCTATGAATGTTGTTGGAGCTGCACCCATCCAGGCAGGTGGGGAGTATTCGATCACACTCCTGGCTTTGGAGGAATCAGGAAGTGAGTTACTCGATACAGTATTCCTTGCCTCTAACCTGCTCATGTAATCACTGTGTTTCTGTGGTGAGTCCAGTTGAGTTTCTGGTCAACGGTACCTCAGAATGTTGATAGTGGGGATTCAGTGATGGTAATAGCATTGACTGTCAAGGGACGATGGCTAGTTTGTCTCTTATTGGTGATGGTCATTGGCTGGCATTTGCAAGGCACCAATGGGAAATATTGCTTCTCAGATGAAATTGGATATTGTGCAGATATTGCTGCAATCGAACATGGACTGTTTCAGTATATGAGACATTGAGATTGTGCACTCATTGTCAATGCTCCCCATTCATGATCATTGCCTTGAGTTGCAATATCTGTTTGGAGTCTGTCCTATTTAGCATGGTGATAGTACCACACACCAAAATGGAGAGTATTCTCAATGTGAAGGTCAAACTTTGTTTCTACAAGGACTGTGTTATGGTCACTCTTACCAATACTGTCAAGGACAGATGCATCTACAGCCACAAGATTGGTGAGGATGGGGGTCAAGCACGTTTTTCCATCTGTTTGGTTCCTTCACCACCAGCTGCAGAGCCAGTCCCTCAGCTACACCCATTAGGAACCAACTAGCTCGATCAGTAATGCTGCTGCCGAGCTACTCTCAGTGGTGGACATTGAAACCCCCGAACCCAGAGTACATTCTGTGTTGTCACCAGCCTCAGTGCTTCCTCCAAATGTTGTTCAACATGGAAGAGAGACTGATTCATCAGCCGAGGGAGCAAGATATCTTGTAATCACCAGGAGGTTTCCTCGCCCATGTTTAGGCTGGAGTCATGAGACTTCATGGGGTCCGGAATCAACTTTGAGGCCTCTCAGGGTAACTCTCTTCTGGCTGTAGACCACTGTGTCATCAGCTTTGCTGGGTTTGCCTTTCTGTGGGACAGGATACATGCAGGGACAGTGATGGTGGTGTCTGGGACATTGTCTGTAAGGTATGGTTCTGTGAGTATGGCTGTGTCAGGCTGTTGCTTGACTAGTCTGTGAGACAGCTCTCCTGAATTTGGCACTTGCCCCCAGATGTCAGTAAGGAGGATGGAGCAGGTATGTCAATACCTTTACTGTCTCTGCATCGATGCCCGTGGTCTGTCCGGTTTCATTTCTTTGTTGAGAGGTCGTCACAATTGATACAACTGAGAGCCTTGCTCGGCCATTTTACAGGGCAATAGAGAATCAACCACATTACTGGGGGACAGTGCCAAGGATCCCAACATCACATTCTGACCTCCCCGACTTTCCCATTCTGTATGTGGAAGGCTGAAGCCTGCCAGCAGGATATTCAACTACAGGAGCTTTCACAGCCTCTGGACAATTCTGTCCCCACATTAATTCAACACAAATCTTGAATTCACATCGCACCTTCAATATCCAAAACATTCCAAGATGGTTCACAAAGTTGCAGTAAGAGGAATGGGGGAAGAGGGTGGGGGAACATAAGAACTAGGAGCAGGAGCAAGCAATTCAGCCCCTCGAGCCCACTCCACCATTTAATACAATCATGGCTGATCCCATCTCAGACTCAACTCCACTTTCTTGCCCACTCTCCATCATCCTTTAACCCATTACCCATTAAATGTCTGCCCATTTCCTCCTTGGTGTGAGACAGGGAAATGATCACTCCATTTCAGACAATTGGGCTTTATGGAGCGGGTGGAAGGAAGGTGGGAGAGGACATCAGGATTATGGAGTTAGGAGGTGGGATGAACAGGAATAAGGGTTTCTGTGGTCAAGGGGCTGACGTAGTGCAGAGAGACAATGTTGTGGAGATAGAAAAGAGGCCCACGTGATGGAGAGGGTGTGCGGTTTGAAGCTCAGATACTGAAGGGTGCAGTGGCATGGAAGCCCATGTTGACTGGTCTCTATAGGAGGATCAGTGGGAACAGGATGCATGCCTACTGGTCTCTATTGTAAGGTTCAGGGGAAAGAAGGCCCTAGTTTACTGGCCTCGACTGAAGTATCTTGTGAGATGGTGACCCATGTTTACTGGAGTCAATTGGAGCATCCAGTGGGCTGGGGGCCTGTGATTACTGGTGTCTATTGAAGGGCCCAGTGTAATGGAGGTCTATGTTTACTGATATGCATTGGATGATCCAATGGTATGGAGATCCATATATACTGGTTTCTGCTGGACATCCATTGGGAAGGAGGCCGATGTTTACTGGTCTCCATGACAGAGTCCAGTGGGTCATGGACATCATGGTGGGTGTGGGGCTCAGTTCCTTTCTGTTGTAATTGTGTGATGGTCCTGACCTCATCGCAGTAAAACACCTTGACCCAGAGCCTGACTGTGGAAGGGGAAGGAGAGGGGAAGGGATTGGAACATGTTGTGAATGGACAGGATGGGTCAGTGGGTCAGAGCCTGTCCTGTCCCCCTAGCTCACACTGATGGCCTGAGGATCTCCTCTCTCTGCTGGATCTTCATGGAATGAGGTTTGTGTCCAAACCAGTCCCCAGTGAGAATAGGCCAACAGCACAGAACTGTCTTCATTTAACAAGAATCTGTTCATCATCTTGAGACAGGCTAATGCCTGGTCAATGTGGGAAATGGGGCCTTACTCCAGGAGAAGACATGCTTCTGAGGTTAAGAGTTAACATCCACTGTTGTGGTTCTGTTCGCCGACCTGGAAATTTATGTTGCAGACGTTTCGTCCCCTGTCTAAGTGACACCCTCAGTGCTTGGGAGCCTCCTGTGAAGCGCTTCTGTGATCTTTCCTCCGGCATTTATAGTGGTTTGTCTCTGCTGCTTCCGGTTGTCAGTTCCAGCTGTCCACTGCAGTGGCTGGTATATTGGGTCCAGGTCGATGTGCTTATTGATTGAATCTGTGGATGAGTGCCATGCCTCTAGGAATTCCCTTGCTGTTCTCTGTTTGGCTTGTCCTATAATAGTAGTGCTGTCCCAGTCAAACATCCATTAGTGGGCCAGAGCAGAGGGAGATTTGCCCTGCAATTAACTGTCACCACTTGGGATACTGTGGGAAAGAGAGGGAAGAGATACAGAATGAGAGTTGGAGGGAGAGCATGTGTGTGAGAGAGAGAGGGAGGTGTGTCTGCGATAGCGTGAGATGTGTACAGGGAGCGAGAGAGATGCAGATGGAAGTAGAGATGGTGAGGTTGAGGGAAATGAGGAAAGAAATAGAGTGTGAGATAGTGTGACTAAGGGCGTCGGAAAGAGAGAGACCAGGTAGGTGGAGAGGAAGGATGGAGAAAGAAAAAAGAATAGATAAGAAACAAGAAAGGGAGTAAGTGAGGGAAACAGTGAGAGATGGAGAAATAGAGATTATGAGACAGAGTGAGAAAGTGTGAGTGAGTTGAACAGAGTGTGAGAGAGAGAGAATGGGAGAGATTAGGAGTGCCAAAGAGAGAGATAGAGAGAAAGAGTTGGCAGATGTGAGACAGAATGGGAGTGATAAAGAGAGAAAGTGATAAAGAGAGACAGACAGGATCTGGTCACCACATTCTGGGAAGGAAGTGATTGTACTCGGAAGGGTGCAGAGATTTCCCAGGATGCTGCCTGGGCTGTAGGGTCTGAGTGATGAGGAAAGATTGGAAAGACTGGGGTTGTTTTCCTTGGAGCAGTGAACGTTGGGAGGAAACCTGACAGAGAACTGTAAGATTATGAGGGGCACAGATAGATTCGACAGGAAGGCACTTTTTACATGGATAAAGGTGTCAGAAACTAGGGTCAGAAACTGAAGGTAACATAGAGACAGAAACACAGAAACAGGAGTAGTCCACTCAGCCCTTTGACTTTGCTCTGTCATTCAGTATGATCACGGTTGATCCTCCATCTCAAAGCCATATTCCTGCTTTCTCCCCATTCCATTCATGCTGTGAAAAGGCAAAACAATAATCTTGAACATATTCAATTCTCTCTCCTCCATAGCTGTCAGGATCGTAGGTACAGAGTTCAACAGGTTGACTACCCTCTGAGTGAAGAAATGTTTCCTCATCTCAGTCTTAAATGGTCAACTTTGTATCCCCCAAGACTGGGTCCCCTCGTTCCAGAATTCCCAACCAGGGGAAACCTCCTCCCTGCTCAGCCCTGTTAGAAATTTACAGATTTCAATCTGATCCCCTCTTATCCTTCTGAACTCAAGTGAGTTCAGGCCCAGTCGACTTAGAGAGTGAGAGGTGAGTTGAGGAGAAATGTTTTCACCCAGAGGGTGGTGGGAGTCTGGAACTCAATGCCTGAAAGGCTGTTTGAGTCACAAACTCTCGTGACATTGCAGCAGTGTTTAGATATACATTTGTGTTGCTGTAGCTTCCAGGCCTATGGACCAAGAGCGGGAAAATGGGATTAGTTTGTCAAGGTCTTTGTTGTCCAGCACAGACACAATGGGCCAAATGGTCTAATTCAGCACAGTTCACATCAATGTCTCTCTAGGATAGACAGAGAGAGAGGGAGAATGGGGAGACAGAGAGAGAGAGAAGAGGAAGTGTGAGGGGCTGACGTGGCTCTCTCTGCCTGATGCCATTTACATACTGAGGAACACCCAGTCAGATTCTCACAGGCTGCAGCTTTATAAAGCAGAACCCAGTGAAGGGAGAGTTTATCAGGAACCAGGCACGGACAGGAGCACAGACCATGATTTCACACATCCAGCTGATCTGGCCCCTGGCATTCTGTGTTGCAGGTACAAATCTCTCTCCTTCCACCTTGAATCTTTAGCTGCTCTCCATTTCACTCCAATTCCACTGACTTGTGATTGAAGAGAAAATGCTGAAACCAGATGAATGCTCAGTGTCTCCAACAATCTCTCATTTGACCGGCTCTTTCTGTGACAGTTCTGACATCACTGTGTTTCTCTCTGACCCCTCAGGTATCAGTGGGGACATCAGCATGACCCAGTCTCCCCCGGTGCTGTCAGTGGGACGGGGCCAGACCGCAACCATCACCTGTACGGCCAGTCAAAGCATTAGCAGCTCCCTTGCTTGGTACCAGCAGCGAGAAGGTCAGAAACCCTCTCTCCTGATCTATGCTGCATCAACTCAATTCACAGGAGTCTCTGATCGATTCACTGGCAGTGGATCAGGGACCAGTTTCACCCTGAAAATCAGTAACGTTCAGAATGAGGATGTCGCTGACTATTACTGTATGCAGCATTACAGCTGGCCTTTCACGTTCGGTAAAGGAACCAAACTCAGACTGAGTAAGTAAACCTCAATCCTCTGTTAGTAACCCTGTCAATACTGAAACACAATTTCTAAAACACAAATGCTGAATTGTTGAAGGTGTTCCTGAGAAGCTGCAGTGAATGAAGGAGTTGATTGAGGAGCATTGTGTCTAATAATGTGTTCAGCTGTATTTTTTTTCGTTCCATCGCCCCCTTTAAAAAGCAAGATATAAGTCAGTAAGTTTTACTCACCGTGTGGATGAGCTCTGTCCATTTGCACTCCTGCAACATGGAGTGAAATCAGTGAGTAGCCTCCTGCCAGTCTCAGTGTGACGGACACGGGCAGAGTTTGATGTGAGCTCTGGATCCCTGTCCCAGTCTCTGATCTCACTGACCTCAGCAGCAGCAGCAGCAGCAGCAGCAGCAGCACAGTGAGACACCGAGCTCCCACCTCCCCCAGCTTTAACTCTGCTCAATCACACAATCACAGAATTGTTACAGTGCACAAGGAGGCCATTCCACCCACCTGTCTGTACTGGTTCTCTGAATGAGCAATTCACTGAGTGTCATTCTCCTGTCTTCTCCCTGTCACCCTGCACATTGTTCCTTTTCAAATAACAGTCTCATTCCCTTCAGAATGTTTCAATTGAAGCTGCCTCCACCACACTCTCAGGCAGTGCATTCCACACCGTAACCACTCACTGGCCGAAAATATTTTTCCTCATCTCATTTTTGTTACTTTTCCCAATTACTTTCAATCTGTGTTCTCTCGGTCTCAATCCTTTCTCAATTGGGAACATTTTCTCCATATTTATTCTGTTCAGGCCCCTTCTGATTTTGAATTCCTCGAATAAATCTCCTTCCAGCCTTCTCCAAAGAAGACAGTCCCAAATTCTCCAGTAGATCTTCATTACTGATGTTCCTCATCCCTGGAATGACCTTTGGGAATATAATTTGTTATCTATCCAAAACATTCACATGCTTCCTGAATTAGTCACATTATCTGTGTCCCTCATGATTTTATAAATTTCTCAGCCTCCGATGTTCCGATTCATCCTCTCCCTATCGTTCAAACGCTCCAATTCCTAGCAAAATTTTTGTAAATCGTTTTCTGCACCTTTTAAAAGTTGAACAACATCCTTCCTATCACAGAATGATCAGAATTGTTCACATTATTGCCAAAGTGGCCTCACCAATCTCCTGTACAGCTGCAACATGATGTCCTAACTCCGATACTCAATACAGTGACCAATAAAGGTAAACGTTCCCAAAACCTTCTTTATCGCCCTGTCTCCCTGTGATCCAGTTTTAAGAAATAATGTACATTTCCCTTACCTTCACCCCTCACCCCCCCACCCCTCACCCTTCACCCCTCACCCCTCACCCCTCACCCCTCACCCCTCACCCCTCACTCTCTTTGTCCAGCAACACTCCATAAGGCCCTACCATTAACTGTATAACTCCTGCCCTGGTTTGCCTTTCCAAAGTGCAACATCTCACATTTATCTAAACTGAACTCCATTTTCCACTCCTCTGTCCATTGCCCCATCTGATCAAGGTCCCACTGTACCCTGAGATAATCTTCTTCACTATCCACTGTCCCACCAATGTTGATGTCATTTACAAACTTTTGTTAACTCCTATATTCACAGTGAAATCATTTATTTAAATGACCAAAAGCAGTGGACCCAGCACCACTCCTTGTGGCACACAGCTATTCACAGATCTCCAACCCTTTACCATCACACCCTCTCTCCTATCTTCAAGCCAATTTTTTTTAACCCAAATGGCTAGCTCCCTCTGGATCCCATGTGGTCTAACCTTACTAACCATTCTATCATGTGGAACTTTGTCAAATACTTTACTGAAGTCCATACAGACAGTGTCTACTGTTCTGCCTTCATCAGTCTTCTTTGTCACCTCCTCAATCAAATCAGGGAGACACAATTTCCCATGCACAAAACCACATTGATTATCCAAATGGATGGAAATCCTGTCCCTCAGAATCCACTCCAACATCTTACCCAGCACTGACATCATGCTCACTGGCCTATAGTTCCCTGGCTTTTCCTTATAGCCATTCTGAAATAATGGTACAACATCAGCCAACCTCTCTGGTTCTCCAACATCTTACCTGTAGCTGTCGATGATAAACATATCTCAGCAAGGGGCCCAGCAATCTCTTCCCTCGTTTCCCACAATGTTCTGGGATACACCTGATCATGCCCTAGGGATTTATCTACCTTTATATGTTTTAAGACTTTTGCATCTCCTCATTTGTATTGTGGACTTTTTGAAAGCATCACTATTTTTTCCAAATTCCCTCGCTTTCATGTCCTTCTCCACAATAAATACTGATCTGAAATATTTTTTTCGGACCTCACCCATCTCCTGTGTCTTTCCAAAATACAGCACTCACATTTATCTGAATTAAACTCCATCTGCCATTCCTCAGCCCACTGACCCTGTTGGTCAAGATCCCATTGTACTCTTTGACAGCCTTTTTCACTGGCCACGATGCCAGCTGAAAATTCACCTGAACGCAGTCTCACAGCTCTAGCCCCTCTCTGCCCGTTACATTGCTACTATCCCAGTTTATATACAGAAATTAAAGATCCCTTCCCCGCATTTATAACCATTTTATCATATTTGCAGGTTTCTGTAAATTCCTTGCATTTGTATTCTTCCACATCCTTCCCACTGGGTGGTGATTTATTGACTGCATTGAGAATTCTGTGGACCTTGATGTCGCTCTCTGATATTCCCCCTGGCTCCCACAGCCCTGCCAAGTTAGTTTAAATCCTCTTCAACAGCACTAGTAGATCCCCCCAAAGGAACTCAGTCCAAGCTCTGTTCAGGAGCAACACTGTCTGGTCTGTCCAGATGCCATCTCCCCCAGACTTACTCCCAATGTCCCAAGAATCTAAAGCCCTCCCTCCTGGACCCTGTCTCCAGCTCCACAGTAACCTGTGTTACCCTCCTGTTCGTCTTCTCACTTGCATGGGGTAATGGGGGTAATCTGAAGATTCCTACCGTTTAGCTCCTACTCCTAATTTCCTCCCGAGCTCCCTAAATTCTGACTGGAGGACCACATCCCTTTTCTCCCTCTGTCACTGGGACCGATGTGGACCACGACTGCTGCTTGTTCCCCCTCTCCACTCAGGGTGCTCTGCAGTCGCTCAGTGACATCCTTGACCCTGGCACCAGGGAGACAACACACCATCCTGGATTCCCATCTGCAGCTGCAGAAACACCTATCGATTGCCCTCAGTCTCGAATCTCCTCTCCTCTCACTCTTCCAGTCTTCTTGTGCGCCCCCCCCCACACCCTCTACAGCTGACCAACGCGTGCCGCCAGGGACTTAGCTCTGGCTGCACTCCCCAGATTAACTATCATTCTCATTAGGATTCTGAACTGAATCCTGGTTGGAGAGTGGGATGCACTCGGGGATTTCTGTGCTAACTGCCTGATTCTTTTGGACTGTCTGCTGCTCTCCCATCCCCTGTCTCCCTGCATACTCTGAAGCTGCAGAGTGACCACATCTAGAAACGTGCTCTCCAAGGAGTTCTCAGCCTCACGGATGCTCCGCACTGACACCAGCTGCTGCTCAAGCTCTGAAACCCGGAGCTCCAACTGCTGTCACTGACCACACTTCCTGTAATCATGGCATTCTAGGAGCTGGGAAGCATTCTGAAATTCCCACATGGATGCACACCCTCTCCATTCTTTGGTTATCTCTTGGCAAAGTTCTGATAACAAACAGCTCCAGTAGGGCTCACAGTCCAGTGGGTTCAGTGTTCCAGGGTTTTGGGGAAACTTTCCAGAAGACTTTAAGAAATAGGAGCAGAAATCAGCCATTCAGCCCATTGAATCTGCTCTGCCATTTGATCTTGGCAGATATGCTTCTCAACCCCATTCTCCTATCGACTCCACAGGAACTTTCGATCCCCTTTACAATCACAAATGTTTCTATCTCTGTCTTAAATACACTCAGTGATTTGCCTCCACTGCCCCCTGTAACAATGAGTTCCACAGATTCACCACCCTCTGGCTGAAGAAATTCCTCCTCATCTCAGCTCTAATGGGTCAGCCCTTCATTCTGAGGCTGTGCCTTGGTTACCGAGTCTCTCCTGTTTTTGGAAACATCTTCTCTGCTTCCACTCTATCCAGGCCGATCAGTATTCTGTAAATTTCAATGAGATCCTTCCTCATCCTTCTAAACTCCATCGAGTACAGACCCAGGGTCCTCAACCATGGCAAGCCCTTCATCCCCAGGATCATTCTTGTAAATCCCTCCAATGCCAGCACATTGCTTCTTAGAATATGAGTCCCAAATCTGTTCACAACATTCCAAAAGCAGTCTGACCAGAGCCTTACACAGCCTCAGCAGGACATCTCTGCTCTTGTATTCTGGTCCTATTGAAATGAGTGCTATCATTTCATTTGCCTTCCCAAGCACAAACTGCACCTGCCTGTTAACCTTCAGAAACCCTGAAAGAGGTTTGTGCTTTAGATTTCCAAAGGCTTTCCTCATTTAGCAAACAGTCTTTGTATTTCTTTTTCCAACCAAAGTGCACACCCTCACACTGTAACACATTGTATTCTATCTGCCACTTCTTTGCCCACTCTCCGAGCCTATCCAGCAGCTTTTACAGCCTTCCCACTTCCTCAACACTATCTGTCCCTCCACCTACCTCATGTCACCTGCAAACTTAGCAACAATGTCTTCACTTCCTTCATCCAGATTGTTCATGTATAACGTGAATAGTTACGGTCCTAACATTGACACCTGCAGAACTCTACTCGTCACCAGCGGCCATTGTTCCTCACGCTCTGCTTTATGCCAACCTGCCAGTCCTCGGTCCATGCAATACATTGCCCCTAATACTGTGGGCACTTATCTTATGTCAAATGCCTTCTGGAAATCCAAATAGATTATTTCCTCGGACTCTCCTTTGTCTGACTGGCTCATTGCCTCCTCAAAGAATTCTAGCAGATTTGCCAGGCAGGACCTCCCCTTGATGAAGCCGTGTTGACTTAGCCCTAGTTTACCATTGCACTTCCAAGTCCTCTGCAATTTCATCCTTAAATTGAAGTCTAAAACCTTACCAATAATGGTCCAGGCTAACTGGCCTATAATTTCTCATCTTTAAACTCCCTCCCTTCTTAAACAGGGCTGTTATGGGAGCCATTTTCTATTTCCTTGCCCCCACCAAATTCCTCCCCACCCCACCTCCACACCCCGACTCCATTGATTCCTGAAGGATCATCACCAATGTCTCCACAATCTCCTCAGCGATCTCCTTCAGAACACACAGATGTAGTTTATCCAGTCTGGGTGCGTTATCCACATTCAGACCTTTCAGCTTCCCCAGTACCTCCTCCTTAGTGATGGCCACCACACTCCCCTCTGCCCCCTGACAGTCTTGAATTACTGGGACACTGCTGGTGTTTTCCATGGTGCAGACTGATGCAAAGTATCTATTCAATTCCTTTGCTATTTCTATTATTCTTTCTCCAGCCTCATTTTCCAGTGATCCAATGTCTATTTTGGCCTCCCTCTTCCTTTTTATATATCTGATAACACTCTTAAAATCTTCTTTTGTATTACTGGTGCGCTTATCCCCATATTTCACCTTCTCCATCCTTAATGCTTTTATCATTGTCCTCTACAGGTTTTTAAATACTTCCTAACCTTCTAGCTTCCCACTATTCTCCACCATGTTGTCTTCCTTTTCCTTTTATGCTGTCCTTGATCTCCCCCATCAGCCATAGTTGCCTTGTCCTCCCCTTAGTATGTTTCTTCTTTTTTGGGATGAATTCCGACTCTACTTCCTAAATTGCCCCCATAAACTCTGCTGTTTGCTGCCCCACCATCTTACCTGCTCGGTTCCCCTTCCAATTAACTCTGGCCAGCTCCTTCCTCATGTCTTTGCAGTTACCTTTACTCAACTGAAATACGGTTCCATCTGATTGCAGATTCTCCCTCTCAAACTATAGGGGGAATTCTATCGTATTATGGTCATTTATCCACAGGGATACTTTCACCTTAAACTCACTAGTCAAGTTTGACTCATTACACATCACTGAATCCAGACCTGCCTGTTCCATCATGGCTCAACCACAAGCTGCTCCAAAATCCATCTCATTGACATTCCATGAAATCCTTTCCTTGAGACGCGCTACCCAGTCCACCTATTCATTGAAGTCTGCCCTGACATTTTGTATACAGCTTCTCTGTCTCCTGATTGATATTCTTCCCCACCCCCTGATTACTGCTTGGAGACCTGCACATAACTTGCATCAGATTCTTTATTTCTTGTGGTTCCTCAACTCTACCCACACAGATTCTACACCTTCTGACTCTCTATCACTTCTTGCTATTGATTGAATTTTATTTCACACTAACAAGGCAACTCTTGCCCCTCTGCCCATCTACCTGTCCTTTTGATAGGATATGTACCATTGGATATTTAGTTCCTAGCCCGGATCCCCTTACAGCCATGTCTCTGTGATACCCACAACATCGTACCCGCCAGTTTCAATCTGCACTACAAACTCAATGTGTATACTATGTGTATTAAAGTACAACACCCTCAGTCCTGCATTGACTGCCCTCCTTCCCATCATTGTCCTCTTATCTACTGTGCTTTACCTTCGACTCCTGATCCTTTCCACACTCTCTGTCCTTTTACATCTTCTGGAAACTTAAATAATCTCCATTGAGCCCTCCTCCACTTTAACTAGTTTAAATTCCTTGGAAACTCAATTTACATAGATTTGTGGCATCACTTTGTCTCCCTTACTCGGAATGCTTCGTGCATTTAGTTACAAACTCTTTAAGTTTATTCTATTATTGATTTTCCCAGCGCTTCTTTGGTTACTTTGATTTTAACATTTCCGTCCCTACCTTTTATTTTCTGATAACAATCAATCCCATCACTGACCAGCAATCGTACCTTCTTCTTCACCTTCCGTTTTCTCATTTTCCATCCAATTGAACCAAATTACTTTCTCTTGGGGTTACCTTCAGGCATGCTGGCTCAGTGGTTAACACTGCTACCTCACAGCACCAAGGACCTGGGTCCAATTCCCATCCTTGGGAAACTGTCTGTGTGGTGTTTGCAAATTCTACCTGTGTCTGTGTGGGTTTCCCCCAGGTGCTCTGGTTTACTCTCATTGTCCAAAGATGTGAATATGGAATCACAAATAATTAGAATGGATGCCCTGGAAATATGCAGGGAAGAGGTTTTGGGAATATTGGAAAGGATGAATATAGATAAGTCTCCTGGGCCTGATGGCATTTACCCCAGGATCCTATGGGAAGCTAGGGAGGAGATAGCAGAGCCATTGGCCTGGATTTTTATGTCGTCATTGTCAACGGGAATAGTACCAGAGGACTGGAGGATAGCGAATGTGGTCCCATTGTTCAAGAAAGGGAGTAGGGATAGCCCTAGTAACTATAGGCCAGTGAGTCTGACTTCAGTGGTGGGCAAAGTCTTAGAGAGAATGGTAAGGGATAAGATTTATGAACATCTGGGTAGGAATAACGTGATCAGGGATAGCCAGCATGGTTTTGTGAAGGGCAGGTCGTGCCTCACAAACCTTATTGAGTTCTTTGAGAAGGTGACTAAGGAAGTGGACGAGGGTAAAGCAGTAGATGTTGTGTATATGGATTTTAGTAAGGCGTTCGATAAGGTTCCCCATGGTAGGCTAATGCTAAAACTTCGGAGGTATGGCATTGAGGATACATTAGAGGTTTGGATTAGGAATTGGCTGGCTGGAAGGAGACAGAGGGTGGTAGTTGATGGATTGTGTTCATCTTGGAGCGCAGTTACTAGCGGTGTACCACAAGGATCTGTTTTGGGACCATTGCTTTTTGTTATCTTTATAAATGATCTAGAGGAAGGACTTGAAAGCTGGGTAAGCAAGTTTGCGGATGACACAAAGGTCGGTGGAGTTGTGGATAGTGAGGAAGGAAGTGGTAGGTTACAGCGGGATATAGATAAGTTGCAGAGCTGGGCGGAAATGTGGCAAATGGAATTCAATGTAGCTAAGTGCGAAGTCGTTCACTTTGGTAGGAATAACAAGATGATGGATTACTGGGCTAATGGTAGGCTACTTGGTAGTGTGGATGAGCAGAGGGATCTTGGTGTCTATGTACACAGATCTCTGAAAGTTGCCACCCAGGTAAATAGTGCTGTGAGGAAGGCATATGGTGTGCTGGGCTTTATTGGCAGGGGAATTGAGTTCCGGAGTCCTGAGGTCATGTTGCAGTTGTATAAGACTCTGGTGAGGCCTCATCTGGAGTATTGTGTGCAGTTTTGGTCGCCATACTATAGGAAGGATGTGGAAGCTTTAGAACAAGTGCAGAGGAGGTTTACCAGGATGTTGCCTGGAATGGTAGGAAAATCTTATGAGGAAAGGCTGAGGCACTTGGGGCTGTTCTCATTGGAGAAGAGAAGGTTTAGGGGAGATCTGATAGAAGTGTATAAGATGATTAGGGGTTTAGATAGGGTAGATACTAAGAACCTTTTACCGCTAATGGAGTTAGGTGTTACTAGGGGACATAGCTTTAAATTAAGGGGTGGTAGGTATAGGACAGATGTTAGGGGTAGATTCTTCACACAGCGGGTTGTGAGTTCATGGAATGCCCTGCCCGTATCAGTGGTGAACTCTCCTTCTTTATGGTCATTTAAGCGGGCATTGGATAGGCATTTGGAAGTTATTGGGCTAGTATAGGTTAGGTAGGATTCGGTCGGCGCAACATCGAGGGCCGAAGGGCCTGTACTGCGCTGTATCCTTCTATGTTCTATGTTCTATGTGCAGGTCAGGTGAATTGGCCATTCTAAATTGCCTACAGTGTTAGGTGAAATAGTCAGGAGTAAATGTAGGGACTGTTTCGGTGGGCTGCTGTTTGGGGGGTTGGTGTGGACTTGTCAGGCTGAACAGCCTGTTTCCACACTGGAGGGAATCTAAGGCCAATATTTATCATTAATCCAACATCATTATTGCTCTTTGATCTCATTGCTTCTACTTGGATCTTGCTTTCTAGAAAGTGGCTGCCACGTTCCTGACATTGCGACAATGTAGTTTGTCAAACAAAACTGTCTGTAAATGTTTTTGGAAGACCCTGAAATGTTAAGGGCTGGATTGATGCCCATATTCCTCTAAACTCTTCCTATATACATATCCATGCCCTTTAAATGTTGTAATCATACCAGCCTTCACCACTTCTTCTGGCAGCTCATTTCATACATTTAACACCCTCTGAAAGAAAACATTGTCCCTTAGGTCCCTTTTAAATCTTTCCCCTGTCACCTTCAGCCTATGCCCTCCAGTTCTGGACTCCCCCAGTCTGGAGAAAAGATCTTCTCTATTCACCTTTTCTATGCTGCTCATGATTTTATAAACCTCTATACGGTCACCCAACAACCTGCAATGATCCAGGGAAAACAGCCTCAGCCCATTCAACCTCTCCCTTTTGCACAAAGCCTCCAATCTTGGCAACATCATTGTAAATCTTTTCTGAACCATTTTAAGACTCACAACATTTTTCCTCCAGCAGGGAGACCAGAATTGCACACAGTATTCCAAAAATGGCCGAACCGATGTCCTGTACAGCACAACAGCTCCCAACTCCAATATCCAATACACTGTCCAATAAAGGAAAGCATACCAAATGACTTCGTCACCCCCCTACCTACCTGCAACTCCACTTTGAGGGAAGTTTTCTTCATTTTTTTGGATGAACTGAGAGTCTTTCAGTTGTGTAAGATGCCATTCCATGGCACTATTGGATGAAGAGCAGGCAGTTCCCTCTGGTGTCCCTGATCAATATTTATCCCTCAGGCAAAATCACTAAAAATCTATTTCGCTGCTAATTGTCATACTGTGTTTGGGATCTCGCTGTGCATAGTTTGCTGGAAAGAACCATTGGGACATCCTGACTTGGACAGGTGCTACACAAATGCAAGTTTTTTTTAAGGTTGGAGTCTCCTGATCCGGGTCCTCATCCATTGCCTGCGCACTCTCACCTTCCAGGAGTTGTAGGGTCATTTGGAGCAGTGACTCTGTCTGACCCCAGGACATTGAGACTCTTCGCAGCCTCACCCTTGACCCTCAGCCCAGCAGTGTGCAGCAAGGTTTGAATTGTAATCTAGAACCTTCTACACAGACATCCCAATGTGACTCTTTCCCAAAGTGTGTGGATCCGAGTCTGCTCCAATGTTCTCGGATAAGGTTCTCCTGATCTGTGGGTGATCAGAGATTTATTAAATAGGTATCGAGCTCCATCCCACTTTCCAGCTCTTGCTCCATAGCTCTAGAGGGTTCACTGTTTCAAATGAATATCCAAGTGTTTTTTTCAATGTGATGAGTGTTTCTGCCTCTCCCACCCTTTCAGACAGTGAGTCCCACATCCAACCAGCCTCTGGGTGAAAACAAATACCCTCAACTGCCCTCTAACCCTGCCTCCAACTGATTTCAATCTCTCCCCATGGTTATTGCCCTCTGTGCTGGTGAAAATCAGTCCTTCCTACCCACTCTGTCCAAGCCCGTCATCATTTTACACACCACGATCAAACCTCCCCTCAGTCACCTCTGTTCCAAAGAAAACACTCCCAGCCAAACCAGTCATTCCTCAAAGCTCAAAGTCCCCATTCCAGACAAACTCCTCCTCTGTCCCCATCTCTAATGGAATCACATCCTTCCTGTAATCTGGTGACCAGAACCGTACACAGTTCTCTCACTGTGCTCTAATTGGGGTTTTATACAGTTCCAGAATAAACAAACTCCTTGCTTTCACAGTCAACCAAAAATGAGATAAGGGAGGTGATGGTCTAATGGTGATATTGCTGAGCTGTTAATCCAGAGATCCAGGTAATGTTCTGGGGACCAGGGTTAGAATCCAGCAGATGGTGGCATTCAAATTCAATCAAGAAAATCTGCAATTTAGAGTCTAATGACGACCATGAAACCATTGTTGATTGTCACGAAAAAGCCATCTGATTCCCTAATGTCCTTTAGGGAAAGAAACTGCCATCCTTATCATGTGACCTCAAACCCACAGCAATGTGGTTGACTCTAAACTGCCCTCTGGGTGATTATGGATGGGCAATAAATGCTGCCGATCCAGCAATTGCCCTCATCCCATCAAGGGAAAAAGAAAAACAGTTTATCCCATGTGTCTTCTTACCACCTCACTGACCAGTATTCATTAATCACCATGGCCACATCTTCCACCTCCACACACATTTGACTTCCAGCTTCAAACTGATGAGAGACATTTCTTCATTATCTGGGAAACAGATAGAAACATCCAAACCTGGAGCAGCAGTAGGCCATTCGGCTCCTCAAGCCTGTTTCACCATTCAATATGATCATGGCTGATCATCCAACACAGTCCCCTGTTCCTGCTTTCTCCCCACATTCTTTGATCCCTTTAATCTGAAGAACTATATCTAATTCTTTATTGAACACATACTGCATCTAATTCCACCATGCTGGTAAAATGGATGAGAATTATTGAGTTGTGGTTTTTTGACCAGTATGGACACAATAGGCCTTTGGGTCTTTCTGACTCTATTATATTATATTATGAATAACTGAGTACCAAAGACTGACTCGTGTGGCAGCCTAAGTTGTAACTACCTGTCATTCAGAAAAAGACTCACTCCTTCTGTCCTGTCCGCCAATCAGTTCCCAATCCATGTCAGTACATGACCCCAATCCTGTTGTTCATTCAGTCTAGACCTGGAAGTCCCACCCTTACTCATTGTGGGAACAGATTCTGAACAATCTCTGTCTCATCCTTCGAGGGCTCCCATTGCCTTGACACTGATTTCCAATCATGTCGCTGGTTCCAATGCACTTTTACCAAAGCACCACACAGTTTAGTAAAATGGAAACTTTTACACTTGGTCCATGGTTCTCCATTTCCATCCCTACTCTCAAGCTCACTGAGTTCTGATCACTGCCACTGAAATGCTCCCCCATTGATAGCCTTTCCAGCTGCCCACATTCATTCTATAAACAATGATCCAAAACTGTCCCTTCTCTCTCTGCTGCTTCACCATCACCTTCTCAGGGGCAAGTAGGGATGGGTAATAAGTGTTGGCCCTGCCAGTGACACTCACATCCCAAGAAGCAACTTGAACAATGCCTGGTCGTTTGTTGGGTTTATTCTGTATTGACTACAAATATTAAAAAAGATTGAATGGCCAGTGAATATTGGGAGGTTTGAATTCCCTTTTAGTGGTAGGAATTAAAATTGTTTCTCTTGTCTTTCAGGCCGTGAGAACTCACAACCCAAGCTGACACTGCTGCCCCCTTCCCCGGAGCAGGTCAATGCCAAGGGCACTGCCACCCTGGTGTGCCTTGCCAATCACTTCTATCCCGATGAGCTGGAGGTGCAGTGGAAGAAGGATGGTGCAGTCATTTTGGACGGGGTTCAGACCAGCAACTACCTGCGAGCTTCGGACAGCACCTACAGTGTCAGCAGCCTGCTGACCCTCTCTGGGTCTGACTGGGAGTCCGACGCTCGCTTCTCCTGTGCCCTCACCCACGTGACCCTCCCCTCTCCCCTCAGCAAGAGCATCAGGAGATCAGAATGTGTGTAGAGTGTTGGAGACAGTCCACAGAGGAGACACAACTTTAAATAGAACAGGGCTGAGCTGGCAGGACAAAGGTCATTGTCAGCACTGAATTTCTCTTCCTTCCTTCTCAGGATTGCTCAGAGAAACATCTGAGGTTTGGATGTTGAAGCATGTCATTGGGATAGTGGTGAGAGAACTTTACACCATGTCAAAACTCATACTGTTCTGGGAGTGTTTGATGGGGACAGGATTGCTTTGTGATGTCAGCTGTACAAAACAATGTGACTCTCAGAAGTCTCTCCTTCAGGAAACCAGATCTTCTTCCTGCTCAGCCACCAGTTCCAATTTAAGGTTTTGTCACTATTTAAAGGGACAGGATTCTCATGTTATTGAGAAAATCTCTCCAAGTGTTTTCCTCAAGCTCCATTGTGGCTGTGAATTTGAGCAACTTCCTCTGTCTGGGCTGTTAATTGCAGTTGTTTCTTTTTTGGTCAATGTGAATGTGGAAAAGGGAATAAAGGTGAAGATTCAGTCTCTGTGTGTGTTGGAAATAACTGACCTCTACCCCACCCAGCCCCAACCCCTCAGTTGATTGATTGCATTTCAGCAGATCCTTGTCACAATTGGTTACTTGGCCTGTCAATCAATTTCAATCATCAATCATTTTCAAATGATCCCTTTGATCAGGGATTTGTGTAGGTGACAAGATTCCGAAAAGAACAGAAACTGAAAGTTGTTGGGACTCAATAAGTACAATCTGATGCATTCCCTCTTCACTCAGTTGGTCCAGGCCCAGCTGATGGGATCGAACTGTGCAATCTCTGCTGCATGTCAGACAGCCGATGAAACAATCATCAGCCATTCACAGACATTGCCGGCTGTGTCTCTCTTGGCGTGATTGTTCAACTTAATGCTACCTGTAGGTGTCTCTCTGGGCGTGGGCGTGTTACTCACAGAGCCACTCACAGGCAGCGCTCAGTAATGCACCTACATTCGGAGACACCTTCAGGCAGCATGGAGTGTGAGCATGTGACTCAGTGCGGCCTGTCTCTCAGAATGCGTGTGTTACTTAGTGCTGCCTGTAGGTGTCTCTCTCAGTGCGAATGTGTTACTCTGTGCTGCCTGTAGGTGTCTCTCTGAGGTCTGTGTCTCCGAGCAATGGATTGGGAATGGGCTTTGTGCTGGGGATTGAAGATGAGGTTTTAATCTTCTCAAATCATGAATGAAAAAACGGTTCATCTGATTCAGTCTGAGATGGCAGCTCATTCAGATAGCCAAAGTTAAAAAACACACAACACCAGGTTATAGTCAACAGGTTTATTTGGAAGTAAAAGCATTTGGAGTGCTGCCCCTTCATTAGGTAGCTGGAAGTGCAGGATCATTGGGCACAGAATTTATAGCAAATTCAGATAGCAGCTGAAAAAGGTGAATACTGAGAGTGTATTCTCAGTAAGGGAGGGATTTCAGAGGCAGTGGGCACTGTGCTCTCATATGTGTTGCCGAATTCCGATGGGATTTTCTGGAGGAGAAAGTGAGGACTGCAGATGCTGGAGATCAGAGCTGAAAATGTGTTGCTGGAAAAGCGCAGCAGGTCAGGCAGCATCTGAGGAACAGGAGAATAGACGTTTCGAGCATAAGCCCTTCTTCAGGAATGACTGGATCCAGGGTCAGAGCAGTCATGGCTGCCTGCCCAGCCAATGCTGGCTCCCCATAGTCATATTTCAGTGGTTTATTAACCCAAAACAAGGTGCAGCAATATTACCTTCCAGGGAGGGGAGCTGGTGAGGGAGGGAGGTTGAATTCTTGCAGCTCCAATAGAAGTTGGGGTGGATTAATGACAGGTATGACCACCATGAAGGTGCCACCTTCTCTCCCCCAGCTACAGCTGTGATGACCCTCAGGTTAAAAGTGTGACTGGTCTGGGATGATGACCACATTCCTGGATGATGGAGGGAAGGCCAACCTCTCCCAAAGGCAGCACAGGCTGGATCAAAGTGGCATCAAGAATAAGCATAGGGAGATTGAGGGTGACAGAAGGAGGGGGGTTGGTTGGCAAGTTGTTATTCAGAGTCAGGTCCCAGAGTATCAGTCCTTCTGACATGCACCTTTTTAATCTGTCAGCCAGGGCTCCCTGATTGGACAAAGTTAACCGTCCCTGTCAGGGAACTCATATTTTATCAAAAAGAATAAAGCATTTATTGAACATGGAGCTCAAGAGCTAAACGACACGAGACAAAATGAATGGTTTGAAAGGTTTCATCATGGACACCGCAAATAAGGTTTGGGGAAGAATGTTTTCACTCAGCAGGTGGTGGGAATCTGGAATGGACTGTCATAGAATCCCTACTGTGAGGAAACAGGCCATTTTCACCAACAGGTCCACACTGATCCTTGGAAGAGTAACCCACCCAAGATCCAATCCCCTATCCCATTACTCTACTTTTGCCCTGACTAATAACCTAACCTACACATCCCTGATCACTGTGGGCAACTTAGCACAGCCAATTCACATAAGCCGCATGACTTTAGATTGTGGAAGGAAACCCAGAGCACCCAGAGGAAACCTACGCAGACACTTGGAGAATATGAAAACTCCACACATACAGTTGCCTGAGGCTGGAATTGAACCTGGGTCAAAACACTCAGACTGGCCTTGACTTCGCTCCAGCTTCTGCCTCCACTTCTGGCCCCACCCACTCTGCAACCAAGACTCAGACTGCATTTCCCAGGGACAGCCTGAGTCCAATTGCCTACCTGCAGCCAGCCAGCACACTCGCTCTGTCTCCTCACCCATCTACCCCCACAGTGCATCCTATCCCTCCACTTCTCCCTCTTCACCTCATCGCCATCTCCCCACTCCCCCACCTCACTCCACAACCCACCTCCGTCCCAAACTCCTTTCTCTCCCACACCCATTCCCCATGCAACATCACAACCAACCCTCACCCACCACATGCAATCATCCTTCTCCCCTCCCCTCCTTCAGCCAACTTGGGCCCCCCCCGAAAACCTCACCCCTGAGCCCTGCACCACATTTACTATCCCCCCTGACCTCGAACTTTCTGAGGCCAAAAGGTCTATCCTCAGGAAAGGGCTCACAGTCATTCCCGCCAGACCCCACCTCAAAAAGTCCCACACCCACCACGATGCGGAGCTCTTCTTCCGCAGCTTCGACTTCCGTGTCTTCTTCTTTAATAAAAACTCCCAAAATCCCTCTGAGGACCCCTTCGCTCGCCTCCAACCTTCTTCCTCCATTTGGTCACCCCCCCAACCTCCCACCACCAGCTGTGTACACACCCTAGACCTCATCATTGCTGACTATTGATGTGCCATGAGTCGCCTCAATTTCTCCCCTCACCTGCTACAACCACACCCCCTCCAATCGAGCACTCCACTCTCTCTGCGCCAACCCCTGGTTCATCATCAAACCCACTGAAAAAGGTGGGGTGGTGTTAGTCTGGAGAACAGGCCTAAATGTCACAGAGACCGAACCCCAATTCTCAGCCACCATGTCCTACCTCCCCCTTGTCCATAACCCCGCGGTGACCCATCAGGCCAAAATCACTCGCACTGTCAGTGCCCCCATTGCCTCCAGTGATCTCCCCTCCACTGTCTGCAACCTCATAGTCCCCCAGCCCTGCATTGCCCAGTTCTATCTGCTCCCTAAGATCCACAAGCCCAACTATCCAGCTGACCCATCGTCTCAGCATGCCCCTGCCCCACCGAACTCCTCTCATCCTACCTCAACTCTCCTCCTTGGTTCAGGCACTGCCCACCTACATCGGCTACACCAACCATGCCCTCCATCTCTTCAGTATCCTCCAGTTCCACAGCCCTAAGTGCTTTATCTCCACGATGGATGTGCAGCCCTTACATATGTCCATACCCCACAAGGATGGCCTCCAGGCCCAACACCTTTACCTCTGCAACAGACCCGTCCAGTCCCCTTCCACCAATCCATTCCTCAGCTTTGCCAAACTGGTCCAGGGGGTGCCCATGGGCACCCGGTTGAGCTATGTTCACCAGTCCCTCTTCAGTGACTATACAATTTCCCCACAATTTCCACCCTGTCTTCAACATCACTTCATCCATCTCAGACACCTCCCTGCCCTTTCTTTACCTCTCCATTTCCAATTCTGGTGATAATCTTCAGACAGACATTTACTACAAACCCACAAACTCCCATTACTACCTGGACTACACCTCTTCCCAACCAGTATTCTGCAAGAACTCCATCCCATTCTCCCAATTCCTCTGCTTCCGCTCCATCTGCTCGGATGAGGAGACAATCCACTGATCACAGATGTCCACCTGTTACGAACAACGTGTTTTTCCTCCTTCTGTCATTCACTGCACCACTTCCACTTCCCGTTCCATTGGTCTAAACCCACCCCCTCTCCAAACGCAATAAAGTCAGAGTCCCCATTGCCCTCAACTATTACCAATCTTCATATGCAATGCATCATCCTTAAACACTTCCACCAACTCCAACTAGACCACACCACCGAGAACATCTTCCTCTCCCCATCCCTGGCTGCCTTCCACAAGGACTGCTCCCTTTGACAATTCTTGGTTTGTGCCACTTGCCCACCTACCCTCCCGAACCCCCAGGAACCTTCCCTTGCAACCCAAAAAGATGCAATGCCTGCTGGTAAACCAATCCCTCCCCTCCATCCAGGGCCCCAAACAGTCCTTCCAGATGAGATTTAGGTTCACCTGCTTCTCCTCCAACCTATTTCACTGCATCAGGTGCCCGTGATGTGATCTTCTCTACATTGGGAAGACCAAATATAATCTTAGGGAACGTTTCACTGAGCATCTTAGCCAGGCTTGCAGGGGCCGACCAGACCTCTCAGTCCCTACCCATTTCAATTCCCCTTCCCATTCCCATTCCCTTTCCGACATGACCATCATTAGCCTCCTCCATTGACACAATAAACCAAACCACAAATTGGAGGAACAATACCTCATCTTCCATCTGGGCAGCCTACAGCCCAGATGACTCAACATTAAGTTATCCAATTTCAAATAACTACTCCTTCCTTTCCCCGATTCCCTTCCCAGCCCCTCTCCCTCCCTTCCAATCCTGCCTGCCACCTACCGGATTCAGTCCTCCCATTGACCAACCAAGTTGTACCATCTACCTGTCATCACCTATCCTAACTTAATCATACTGTCCCCACTACCCCCTTTGTCTGCAGCTTTCTCGTCACCTAACCCCATTCCTGAATAAGGTTTACACCCGAAACATCAACTTCTACACTGCCTCATGCTGCCTGACTTGCTGTGATCTTCCAGCCTCCTGCCTGTCATGAATGGAACCAGCAGGAAAGGGTTAGATAATCAAGTGTCAGGGCCATCAACAAATGGGAATGGGGCATGCTACAGACAGTTGCATTGAGACAGTCAATCACAAAGATTGACTGTCTCAATTTTATTCCAAACTGGAAATAAAACATTAATACACAGTGGACGGAATTTAATGTAAGAAAGTGTGAGACCATGCACTTGAGTCGGAATAATCTAAAAGTTGACTATTATTTAAATGTGAGAGATTCCAACAAAGTGCAGTACAGAGTGATCTGGGTAGTATTGTGCATGAAACACAGAAAGTTAGTGCAGGTACAGCAAGGAATTGAGAAGGCGAATGGAATTTTCGCCTCTATTGCTGGGGGTTGGAATTTAAAAGTAGAGAAATCCTGATAAAACTATCAAGGGTGTATGTGAGCCTGCATTTGGAGTATTGTGTGCAATTTTGGTCCCTGTATTTAAGAAAGGATGGTCAGCTATTCGAGGCTTCATCCTGCTCCTATTTCTCATGGCCTTGTGTGCTCCAGTGTCCTTCCCTCACAGCAGAGCTGGTTGGACCATGCCTGCAGTAACAGCCTCCAGTCTCTGGGTGGTGCTGCCAAATGATCTGCCTTGCCCAGGCTGTCACAGTTCCCACATCACAACAATGTCTGGACTTCGGAAGTATTCCATTGGCTGTAAAATATTTCCAAACATCCTAAGTTCAAGGAACGTATAACTCACATATAATTCTCTCTCATTTTATATTTTATCTCCATGTCTCCCAGCTGTCGCCTGACAACATCACACACTTGTGTAAAACCCAGAATGAATCATGAATCTCTGGGAGAACTTAATCTATGACAACACTGGGACTAATGACCACCTCCTCAGTGGAATTTGAGGGTGAAGGTCAACAGCAGTCTCACTGGGACTTGATCTGGGTTATCTTGATCGTGATCCAGTCAGTCAGTATTTTTGTCTGGGTCCAGATAGTACAGACCAACCTCGGACCCTGTGATCTGATTGAAGTGAAGGGTTAGCTGTGCTGGGTTTTCACCCATGGCTCACACACATAGTGAAGCAGGGATTACACATTTCATGAGAGTAAATGAGACCCACACACTGTCTCCAAGAGAGTGGGGACAGGAACAGTAATATTCTCAGACAAAAAAGGATGGTAAAAATGATATCCCACAAAGAGAGAGGAGACAGGAAAAGTGACGCTCCCCAGAGACAGGCGAACAGTAACTGTCTGCTCCCCACTTTCTTGTTGTGACATATTTCCTTGGGAAATTGGTTTGGTTTATATTTTCTCAATTGTATTTAGGTTTGATGAGGTGATTCGGGAACAAGGATTCCAATTCCATATTTTGTGTAGCAGCAGATCTACTGAAGTTCATGTTTTCATTTGGAGTTTGCCAGGATTCTGTCCAGGCTGATACAGCATGATCTACCAGAGCTGCTCCTATTGGGCTAAACCATCACACACCATGAAGTCTTTTGTGCACTTCCTCTTTGTGCTGGAAAAGGGAAGGATTTGCTTTTCCTGCAATGGCAGCCAAAGAAATTAGTCAGTGGATGTTGTTCCAGCTGAATATAATGTTCTGATGTTCATGATGGGATTAACCTCGAACGTTCCCACTTGCCTTTACCCCGACAGTGGAACAGGAAGTCACCACGCAGTGGTCTCCTGGCTCACACTGAGAAACGAAGTTGATGGTATAACTGCAGAGAGCAAGGCAATGGCTTAGACTCACCGAACAACCAAAGGCTTTGGCCAGCAACTGGATCACAGGCAAATGGAGTGTTGTGTAAACTTCCAGTGTCTGGGGAACAAACACAACTATTGAGCTACAAAACTGAACAGGATATTTTTATGACAAATTGGCATTCCAAAATTAAATAAAAACACAATATGCAATAAAACCTGAGTACAATCTAATTTCAGAGAATACAGCATTTTCTTTGAAAGCTGTATGATAATGAGATGAGAATTCAAACAGCCACCCACTCCCTCAAATGGTGTTGAAGTTGCATTGTCCTCATCATAATAAGTTTGCAAGCTTCTTAATAACACAAAAGGGGAGCGAAACATTGCAAACTGTATTAACACGAGTGAGGATCCATTAAAAACTAGGACCATGATGTTAAATGCTCCCAGCCATAAATAACACTGATGCATTCACATAATTAGAGGATTAAATGATGTTAAAACGTCTGCCAACCACTTTCATGAAGATGGAGTATTTAAAACTCAAGAGGTATTGATGACTATTTTTCAGTTCTATGCAAGGAAGCAGCAGCTGACATATGAACTCTAACAAAATGATAACAGGCACTGAATACAGAGCAGACTCCTGGGAGAGAGAAAAAAATCAACAGCAGAGATCTGTCCAGTGCTGGGATCATTTTAGACAAGACTCCTTGTTGCCAGCAAGTTACTGCAGCTTGAAAACTCCAGTCCGGTCAGAAAGAGAAAAAGGACAATGTGCAGATTGTTGAACAGGCCCCTACACCTGGGCCTGAGGCAGGAGCCCAAGCTCCAACACACTGGCCTCACTTCACACCAACCTTCACACAGTGCGGGGTCATGAACTCCAATCATCAATTCTGGGACTGGGACGGAGGGAGCAGGGGTAATTGTAGAAGTGTCAATAGAGAGTAAAGCAAGATGGAGAGGGTGTTTTGGAAAGGGGTTAGAGGAGGAAATATACTTTGTGCCATTCAGTACTGACATTGTCTATGTGTATCACAGAATAAACAAAACAGCACACTGTGAAGACAAACAAAAGTCACATCAAAGTACTTTTCTTATCCCAGGGGATATTTTCATTGTGGTGTGATAAGTACCCTGCTTCTAAAGCTGTACACCCGATGAGTCTGGATGAGAAAGTGAGGACTGCAGATGCTGGAGATCAGAGCTGAAAATGTGTTGCTGGAAAAGCGCAGCAGGTCAGGCAGCATCCAAGGAGCAGGAGAATCGACATTGCCTTCTTCAGGAACTTCATGTGTCTACAGATTGAGCCTGTTAGCTTCAAGCAGAGTCCCACTTTACTGATCAGGGACAGTGAAGCAGCTGCCCTCTAGTGGCGAGAGAGCGCTTGCGCTGCTGCTGAGGATTATGGGTAAAGTCCCCTTCCATTCGCGCCCACACAAACCAGCAGCCACTTCAGCTGCTTTATTGAAAACCACAAACTTTAAGGCGTTTCAACGGTGAAACTGGACACATGATCATACGAATTAGGGACAAAAATGAAGGAGATTCATCCTCTTGAGCCTGTTTCCCATGGCTGACCTGATTATTCCACAATCTTGCCTCACTCCAACAGATTTATGATAAGCAATGGCTATCTACTTCTTCACTACCAGCATTCAGAGGTTTCATTTCTATGTTTGAAGAAGATTTCCAAAGATCTATGACCTTAAGCAAGAAAGAATACCTGCTTATCGCGGTCTTAAATCAGGGAACTTATTTCAGTTTTATATTCTTCCTGAAAAGGAAGCATTCATTTCACATCCACGCTGCATTCCATGTTCATGTTGATATGGCATCTGCTTTAATCAGCTGCTCTCCCATGAGAACAGCAGCCTATCCTGCCACCTTCAGTGACTGATGCACATAAACATCCAGGTCCTACTGCCTCTACACCCACCCATAGTTGTACTCTTTAGTTTGTTTGTCTCTCCACGTTTTCCTTCCAAAATGAATCAGTGACAGCTCTTTCCATGAAATTCTATCCGCAACCATCTGCTCATCCCAATAACACATATATATATATATAGAAGTTAGACACCATCTTGTTCATGAGCCATAATACATCCAAGTTTCATACCATCAGCAAATTTTGAAATTATGCCTTGTACACTCAGGTTAACATAGATTTAACTATTTAAATAGTTTTTAAAGTGAACTATTTTATAAATTATTGTAAATTAAACCTCAAATTTATTGCTCATCTCCAGTTACTGGGACTCAGTTCTGAGCCAAATCTTGGGGCCTTAAGAATGAATCACGTCACTGTGTGGGACTGGAGCCACAGACCGGGTGATGACTGGGTTCCCTTGTCCAAACTACATTCATGAACATGACATTGAGTTTCATGGGTTTTTTTTTATTCAGACCCCAGCGCCTTCCTTCCCAGATATTACATGGCTCACTACTACCCTCTCCAGGACAATTAGGAAAGGGCAACAAATAACTGCCACTTTTGTGCCTGCCCATCCCAGGAGAAACCAAAATAACCAAGGTACAATTCAAATCATCAAACTGGTGATGGTTGAATTCATCTCTTTGAAAAACTGGAGCCTAGGCTAGAAATAGAGCCATGACATGGGTGACCCTGGTTTGTCAGACTGAAAGGTGGAGTGTCCTTCGGATTGACACTGGGATCAGACACAAAATGAATTACACTCAAAGACCGAAAAAACGGCTATCAAAGCGGGTCACCAAACTGCAAAGAGCAGCAATTTATCCAGGTGCACTCAACAAGTATCAGTGGGTGTCAGAGCATTAGGCAGGCAAGTGTCAGATATTGTTGAACACACCAGAAGCACAGTCACACAGAAAGGGAAGCTATTGGGATAGAGCAGGGAAACGGGAATAACTGAATTTCTCCACTGAGAGCTGGAAGGGGTTTTCCCGGTTGTGAAGCCTCTGAGAACGATAAAGGTTGAAGGGCTGTTTATATTATAAACAACACTGCAGCGCGCAAGAAAGGATGCCGAGTGACATGTCTCCTTTAAATTGGAAACAATATCAGAAATAAAGGTCAATGTGTTTTTGGACTGAATATTGAGGAGTGAGGAGATGGAGGGGAGAGTGACCAAGGCAGCCGTCCTGAAGAATGGTTAGGTCACGTCCAGAATATGGTGCACAGTTAGGGGCTGCTTTGAGGAACAATACATAATGGGACAGGGACAGGGACAGGGACAGGGAATCTCGGTCACAAGGTTTTATTTCGGAATGTCGATTTCTTTATACAGAAGGTAGTAAGAATTTGCAATTTTCTGCCACAGGCTGTTAAAACAAAACCTATCCATGTTTTATTCTCCGGTGGGACATGGGCACTGCTGGTTGGCAGCATTTCCTGCCTGTCCCTCATTTTCTTTGAACGTGGTGAGGAGCTGCCATCCTGAACCTGCTGCAGCCATGTGCTGTAGGTAGACCCAGAATGCCCTGAGGGAGAGAATTCCCTGATAATAACCCAGTGAGAGTGAAGGAACAGGGATATATTTCTTAATCAGGATGATGAATCCTGCAGGTGGCGGTGTTCTCATGTGTGTACTATTTTAAATGGGATTTAATAACCAGGAGGAATAATAAAGGGAAAGTAATGCTAGAAAGCATTCAACTGGATGGTGATGGACTAATTATTGCGGTGACGTTTTGGGCAGAGTTGGCTGTTCTTGTGCAGCAGCAACATTCTCCATGGTAACGCTTCATTACATTCCAAAAGAACACGTTAAAACCTCAAAACTCTGACTTTGCACAAAGACAATACGAACTACTGACAGATTTTATGACTTTTCAAAGTATCAGTCTTAGCTAAGTTGGTAGAACTCCTTCCATGGAGTCAGAAAGGTTTGGGTTCAGTCCACTCTAAGGTGAGCCAACAACAATCGCACCCATCAGTGACAGATCTGCTGGGGAGCTCCTTTTGGTTCCTGGGGAGGTACCCAATTGGGAGTGAGCAGAGCAATGCTTGTTGGAGTCAGGGCTATCATTGGAGACCTTGGCTTATTATGGAATCCCAGACCAAATGCAACTAGAGGCAGGTGTGGGTCATGGGAGAGGTGGCAGTTTAATATGAGGACGTCATCTGAAGCTCGGTCCATTAATTGGACAAATTGTGGGAAAGCCAAGCCGATTTAATCCTTGAGCTGCCATATAATCAGGATGGATTCAGGAATTTAGGGGTCAATTGGTTCCTCAGTCAAGTTGATATCGTCTGATGACAGCTGAGAGTTCCAGTTCATTACTTCTATCCTGATATTCATTGAGAGAGATTTGCTGCCATTGGGGGCATTGAAATGGGCTTCATGAATGATTAAGTTTGCTTAGAGTCATGTTTTCAACTGAGCGGCAAAATGACACATTCTCCAGTCATATACCAAGTTCAGAAAGGAAATCAGGAAAAATATTTTGATGCAGTTATTGGAATTTAATGATGAATGATGTATAAACTGAGTGCTCCATTCAAAAAAAGACAATTATTTTTAGAATTTCAACAGGTCTAAAGCAAAAGAGGAAATCAGGATCAAATAGTCATTTGAGAATCTGGAACTTGAGTGAGAGAAAGTCCTTCTTATGAAAACATTTCATTTTGCCTTGCTTTCTCTCCATGGATGATGCCTGACCCGCTGGAGTCTCGAGTCTACATGGTGTTTGCCTTTGCTATGCTATTTCTTGCAAATTGCCCTGATGTGTGCAAGACAAAAGCTTCGACAAAATGTCTCTTTTTTTCAGCAACACTCAAATTCAGATCAGTTTGGAGAGAAATCAGGGCTATGGAATCATCTGCAGGGAGGGAGGGAGTGCGTGTGGAATCTCCCATGGGCAGGGTTCTCCTGGCTGCCACCACACCAGGAAGGCTGGAGCTTGATGATCGAGCTGAATGGACAGGGCTTACTCTTACAGTCCTCAGGGCCATGGAGCCTCTTGTGATGGGAGCATCTACTTGGTGTCAGAGTAGACAATGACATTGCAGTGGGATTGGAAATGGGACAACTCGACACTGGATGCTGCACAATGGCTGCACTGACCCTTCCTCTCTGCCTGATCCCTTCAGGAGTGAACGTGAATGTACAGAATAGCTGAACACCTTGGTTTTTGAAGAAGGCATGTGCAATGGAACATTATTCTCCAGCTGACTGTCACCAGCTTGGTGCTAGAAAAGGTTCCTTTATTCATTGAGCTGAGAGTTTTGCTCCTGACCTAGCAGATTGGTGTTGAGTGGAGTTTCAGGAGATAAAGAGAGGCTGAGGAGGAAATGAATGAGCAAGTGAATATATCTGCTTCTCAAATTTCCCAGCAACAATGAGAGCTCAGGGTTAAGACACGAATGAGGAAGGGTGAAGCGTTGAAGAAATCTTTTGCACAGAGAGTGTGCATGAGTGGGTACAGAGAAAATTAGAGGCTGAATTAGGCCATTCAATCCTTCAAGACTTCTCGACCAATGAATAGGACCATGGCTGATGTGATTTTGCTTCCAATGCCACATTATCATCCATCACAGAATGGTGAATGCACAACAAAAGTGGACAGAAAAGCCAGAATCTGAACTACAACAGCAACCATCCAAACACACACAGGAGAAGCTGCATTAGGCCCCTGTTCAATAGGGCTACAACACACTGCAGCACTCCCGACCTGTGAAGAGAAGAACATTTCTACAAAGTCTTTGCCAAGAATGGATTTTCCTGCAACTTCATCCGCAGATACCTAACAGACAAACAACACGATGAGGACATGTTACAACCTAACTCCTAGCCATGCTACCGTATATAAGCAAATGCCACAGAACTTACAGCCAGACTTGTCCAACCATGGAGCAGTGTCTCAGTGGTTAACACTGTTGCCTCACAGTGGCATGGATCCGATTTCAATTCCCACATCAGGCAACTGTCTGTGTGGAGTTTGCACATTCTCCCCGGGTCTGATTTCCTCCGGGAGCTCCGATTTCCTCCCACAATCCAAAGATGTGCAGGTCAGGTGAATTGGCCATGCTAAATTGCCCCTAATGCTAGGTGCATTAGTTGAGGTCAGTATTGGTTAGGAGACTGGGTCTGGGTGGGTTATCTTTGGAGGGTCGGTGTGGACTTGTTGGGCCGGAGGGCCTGTTTCCACACTGTAGGGAATCTAATCACTCATAAACTGCCCAGAAACTGCCAGCCACGCTCAGACAACAATGCGTGAGAACAAAAGACCCAAAACCAATCATGTGAAAGACAAATGTAGTTTACAAGATTCCATGCAAAGCCTGCATGAAAAACACAGGACACACAGCCAGACAACTAGCCATCCACATCCATGAACACCAACGAGCCACTAAACCCCATGAGCAGCTGTCCCGAGTAGTTATACACACAGGTGACAAGGACCACAAATTTGATTGGGCCAACACTATGATCATAGGACAAGCTCAACAGAGGGCAGCCAGAGAATTTCTAGAGGCGTGACACTTATCCATGGGCTCCATCAATATACACATTGACGTAGACCCAGTATACTGTCCACTGCAATGAACATCCGGAACCAATAACCGGAAACAGCAGGAATGGAACCAAATAAATTCCAGAAGACACAGCACAACAGCACTTCACAGGAAGCTCCAAAGCTCTGATGATGTCACCTAGACAGAGGACAAAATGTCTACAAATCAACTTCCCAGCTCGGTGAGCATTCCCACAACTACAGCAAGAGTGGGGGGTTTTCCTGTCCTACAGTGCTCTCCAAATCCTTACCTGCCATCCTCATAGTCATACCCTCCTGTCCCTTAATACTTATGAAATTGGACTGCCTGGTCCTCAGGATCATAGGATCCTTCAGGAACAAGATCTCCAGGTATCTCTGCACCTCCCTGATGTATCACCAATTAATTCAACTCAGCCTTCAGTCCAAACACCGTGTGGGAGTTGTTGTAGATTTATACATTCCCGACAGACATAGTTAATCTGAGTCACTTTAATTTAAGAAAGAAATATAGATCCCACTTACAAATGGAAGATACCCATCCCTCTATTAATCTAGTAATTGTCTTCAGTATCTCAATTTAAGTTTTCGTGCTTTCCATTTATTGACCTTCGCGAATGGGGGTGTCCGCAGCAGTACAAGACGACAAGAGGATTATAGATGGGCTCGGAGGGTCAGATGGGCTAATCAGTAACAAGTGGAATTCATTCCGATAAACGTGAGTCAGTGGACTGAGCTCTCCCTGCCAGGCTCTACTGGAAGATGGAGGGACTATTGGGGAACCCGTGGGACAGACAGCTCCATCAATATTGTTGGTCTTTAAACATGAAGGTGAACTTGTCCTGGTCGTTAGCTCTCCCTAACCCGATACGGACCAAGGCACATTCAAAATGACCAACTGTGTAAAGACCCATTGCCAGTCCATCAGCAATGAGCCAATCTGCTCTGAATACTCCCTGAGTGAGCTCACTCCATTATGTTCAGATACACTGCCATTGAGTACCCAGGGAGCCCATCCCTCCACTCCAGGGTTTTGATAGCCCTCCCATCACACAGTCCCCCCGTGAACCCCTTCAGTTCATTCTCCACTGATGGGGCATTATGGAGTGAAAGGTACCCTCCTCACTCTGGGTTTGGACCTTTCCCATCTACACTGAGTTCAGCTCACTCTCGGCATCATTCTTCGATCTTTCCGAAGCCAACATACCTTTCTTCTTTTCCCCATTTATTGGGAAAGATTTTCTCAGGGCCCTGAATTCCTGCTGAAAGTGCCCCTTCTGTCCCTAACTGTAGTATTGCCCTCCTGCTCCCAGGACCCCATTGCTCTCTCTATTCTCCCCCTCCTGTTCCGTGCCTTGATGGTGGAGGGTTTCAATTCACACACTCTTTCCCTGAGGCTTCAGCTCGGGCCATTTCCAAAGCACACACGAGACAGAGACTGAATCTTCTTCATCTTTATTCCCTTTTCCAGATTGACATTGACAGAAAACAATCAGCAATTAACAGCCCAGACAGAGGAAGCTGCTCAAATTCACAGCCACATTGGAGCTTGAGGAAAACACTTGTGGAGATTTTCTCAATAACCTGAAAATCCTGTCCTTTTAAACAGTGACAAAACCTTAAATTGGAACTGGTGGCTGAGCAGGAAGGAGATCTGTTTTACTGAAGCAGAGACTTCTGAGGTTCACATTGTTTTGTACAGCTGATAGTTTTCAATATCTTTGAAAGGTTATGCTTGTTATTACAAGTCAACACTGTCCCCAACAAACAGTCTCCTGGACAGGGACAGAATAGGGTTATATACAGAGTAAATCTCTATCCACACTGTCCTCATCAAAAACTCCCAGGACAGGGACAGCACTCAGTTGGGTACAGAGTGAAGCTCCCTCTACAGTGTCATAGTTACCTGCCTTAACCCCTGAACCTCGGAGTCTCCCAGAGGCCAGTCTCACGAAGGAAGAGAGTTGAAATTCAGTGCTGCCAATGACCTTTGTCCTGCCAGCTCAGCCCTGTTCTATTTAAAGTTGTGTCTCCTCTGTGGACTGTCTCAATTACTCTACACACATTTTGATCTCCTGATGCTCTTGCTGAGGGGAGAGGGGAGGATCACGTGGGTGAGGGCACAGGAGAAATGCACGTTAGTCTGGCAAAAGTCCCATTTTGAATATTTGTATCCAATACCCAACAAACCCGATGTTTTTAAAATTCCTTTTTGATTGTGGACATTGAAGTCCCCCCACCCAGAGTACATTCTGTGCCCTCACCACCCTCAGAGCTTCCTCCAAGTGCTGTTCAACATGGAGGAGAGACTGACTCATCAGCCGAGGGTGGACAGAACATGGTCATCAGCCAGAGGTTTCACAGAATCAGAGAATCATAGTGTGGAAGAGGTCCCTCATCTGATCATGTCTGTCCCACCAAGGCAAAACTAAATCTACTGCCCATCCACTTTCTCAAACTGGGCTCAAGGTATTGAATGGGGAGAAAGTGAGGACTGCAGATGCTGGAGATCAGAGCTGAAAACGTGTTGCTGGAAAAGTGCAGGAGGAATTGAGCCCTGAAGAAGGGATCATGCCCGAAACGTCGATTCTCCTGTTCCTGAATGCTGCCTGACCTGTTGCGTTTTTCCAGCAATACTTTCAGCCCAAAGCATTGAATATTCGGATATTTCAGGTGCTCATCCAGGTTATTATAAAAGGTATATTTTTAAAATATTGTCCAGGACATCATAAGGATCTGCTCTGCTCCTCTCATAGTGTCATGGCATCTTCTACTGTCCCTTGAGAGGGCAGACATGAGAACAACCCATCTGAAAGATGGTCCCTGAGCACTGACCTCTGATAGTGTTGCACTCCCTCGGTATTGACACACCAGCAGTGCTGCACTTCCTCACCATGAACTGACAGTGCGGCACTCCCACAGTATTGACTTTCTGACAGTGCGACATTCCCTCAGTACGAAACCCTCTGACAGTGTGGCACTGTCTCAGTACTGACCTTCTGACAGTGCAGTACTCCCTCAGTACTGACCCACCATTAGTGCAACACACCCTCAGTACTGACCCTCCAAAAGTCTGGCACTCCCTCAGTACTTTCCTTCTGACAGTGTGGCAGTCCCTCAGTACTAACCCTCTGACAGGGCCGCACTCCCTCAGTGCTGCACTGCACTCTCAGCCTAGATAATTTGCTTCAGTGATAGAATCATATAATGATGGAATCTGTACAATGTCGAAGCAGGCCATTCACTCCAATGAGTTCACACCAATGTTTCAAAGAGCATCCCACCTAGATTCAAACCACGACACTATGCCTGTAACCCTGCATTTCCCAATGGCTCATCCACCTAGTCTGCAACTTGGTGAGTCTGAGAGGAGAGTGCTCCCCACTGAGACCAGGCTGACACCTCCCGTCCAAGAGCCTGTCTTGCTTCACCATCCCACGCCACACTTGGAGGAATGACACCATCTGGAGATGATTCCCAGCTAGAGATAGTGCCTTCAGAAGAGAGATGGAGAACAGACGATGGGGGCAGGGGGCAGTGGGGTCTGTTGTCTCGAGGTGAGGTGTGGGACATTGAAGCAGGCGATGGCAGGTGCTGAGCCCTTTCCCCGGAAGGAGTTTGTAAGTTGATGGGTGAAAGTGGGAGGGGCACTAGAGTAACACCTTTGTTGCTGCTGAAACCCTCGCTGTCTGCTCAGTCACGTCTGAGAGACACACAGATACATCAGACACACAGGAGACAGCTTTTGTGGATGTTCACCTGGGGCAGGCCTCATCAGTCATGGAGCTATGGTCAGTAACAGTGTAAGCGGTGCGGCCCTGAAAGTCTGAGTCTGCAACTCAGCTCGGAAGGACATCAGCTCATTCGTCAAACCTGGTTCTGTCCCTCTGCAGCCTAGCCAGGCTGCCTGTGCCTTTTCACCACTCCCAGGTTTTCCCTTGTGCCACAGCTCATTCTCCTGAGGGTCAGCTGTACTCAGGCCCGGCACATGATCTGTCCCTCTGTCAGATCCTCTTCAAGAAACTCATGGCTCACCACCGCCCTCTCCAGGATAGTTAGGGAAGGGCAATAAACAGCAGACATCAATGCCCTCCCCATCCCAGGAGTAATCAAAACAACTGATGGACAATTTAATCAATCAAACTGGTTGAAGGTGGTTAAATCATTCCAGTGATTAAATTTCACTTGGTAATTCCTGTATTAAGTTCAAGGTGAAACTTTCCTGGTCTTTGCTGAATTTAGGAGTAAAAAATGAGGTTTGCAGATGCTGGAGATCACAGCTGCAAATGTGTTGCTGGTCAAAGCACAGCAGGTTAGGCAGCATCTCAGGAATAGAGAATTCGACGTTTCGAGCATAAGCCCTTCATCAGGAATAAGAGAGAGAGAGCCAAGCAGGCTGAGATAAAAGGTAGGGAGGAGGGACTAGGGGGAGGGGCGATGGAGGTTGGATAGGTGGAAGGAGGTCAAGGTGAGGGTGATAGGCCGGAGTGGGGTGGGGGCGGAGAGGTCAGGAAGAGGATTTCAGGTTAGGAGGGCGGTGCTGAGTTGAGGGAACCGACTGAGACAAGGTGGGGGGAGGGGAAATGAGGAAGCTGGAGAAATCTGAATTCATACCTTGTGGTTGGAGGGTTCCCAGGCGGAAGATGAGGCGCTCCTCCTCCAGCCGTCGTGTAGTTGTGTTCTGCCGGTGGAGGAGTCCAAGGACCTGCATGTAAAACTTGCGCCCACACCTCCACACTCACTTCCCTCCAAGGCCCCAAGGGATCCTTCCATATCCGCCACAAGTTCACCTGTACCTCCACACACATCATCTATTGCATCCGCTGCACCCAATGTGGCCTCCTCTATATTGGTGAGACAGGCCGCTTACTTGCGGAACGCTTCAGGGAACACCTCTGGGCCGCCCGAACCAACCAACCCAATCACCCCGTGGCTCAACACTTTAACTCCCCCTCCCACTCCACCGAGGACATGCAGGTCCTTGGACTCCTCCACCGGCAGAACACAACTACACGACGGCTGGAGGAGGAGCGCCTCATCTTCCGCCTGGGAACCCTCCAACCACAAGGTATGAATTCAGATTTCTCCAGCTTCCTCATTTCCCCTCCCCCCACCTTGTCTCAGTCGGTTCCCTCAACTCAGCACCGCCCTCCTAACCTGCAATCCTCTTCCTGACCTCTCCGCCCCCACCCCACTCCGGCCTATCACCCTCACCTTGACCTCCTTCCACCTATCCCACCTCCATCGCCCCTCCCCCTAGTCCCTTCTCCCTACCTTTTATCTCAGCCTGCTTGGCTCTCTCTCTCTTATTCCTGATGAAGGGCTTATGCTCGAAACGTCGAATTCTCTATTCCTGAGATGCTGCCTAACCTGCTGTGCTTTGACCAGCAACACATTTGCAGCTTTGCTGAATTTAGATCAATTTTCATTGTTAACTTAATACATTTCCATCTTCATTCTTTCTCTCCAAACTGATCCCAATTTGAATGTTGCGAAAAACAAAACATTTTGTTGAAGCTTTTTGTCTTGCATACATCAGGACAATTTACAAGAAATGTCACCGCAAAGGAAAACAATATTTAAACAGGCGTGTTCATAGTGACAACACCTCAGCCCATCAGCACTTTCCTCATATGCAATATCAATGTCATGTTTTTCTCCTTTGATTGGTACTTTTACAATTATCCTGATGAGTGTAAAATGAAAAGCTTCCAAACACCGGGCATTTTTCAGGCCAGTTCAATATTCTCAAATGACTATTTGATCCTAATTTGCTCTTTTGCTTCAGACCTGTTCAAATTCCATGAAGTAATTCTGTCCCATTTTGAATGGAGGACCCATTTTACCAGCACTCACTAAATTCCAATTTCGACACCAAAATATTTTTCCTGATCTCCTTCCTGTATCTGGTGTATGACCAGAGAATGTGTCATTTTGCCTTTCTGTTTGTCGGTATTGACAGTAAATCTACATTTACTGTGTCGATTTCATAAAGAAGTTTTGTTACGAGAATACCCTCCCTCCCCCCTCGAGATTCTGTTCTGGTATTTCCCTGTAACCTGGATCCCCTGTCCCTGTCCCATTCTGCATTGCCCCTCAATGAAGCCCCTAATTGTCCACCATATTCCAGATGTGTCCTAACCATTCTTCAGTACATCTGTCCTGGCCACTCTCCCTTCCATCTCCTCACTCTCAATATTCATTCCAAAGTCCCATTGCCCTTTCCCATTTCTTTTTTTCTGATTTTCTTTCCCAATTTTAAGCATTTATGTTGCTCAACATCCTTTCTTGCCCACTGCAGTACATTGTTTACAATATGAGCTACACTTCATCCTTTTAACGTTCTGGGTCATTACAACCAGGAAAGCTCTCAATAGAAAAATTCAATTAATCCCATTGCCCTGCTCTATCCCAACAGCTTTAGTGCATTTATGGTGCATATGGTGCATTCAATGACATCTGACACTTGTCTGTCTTACCCACTTACACCCACTAATGGCTTTCTCTTGAGTTCTTCCTGACAAATTGCTGTTTGTTGCAGTTTGGTGACACACTTTGGTAGCCGTTTGTTCGGTCTTTGTGTAATTCATTTTGTGCCTGATCCGTAGGGCACTCCACCTTGCAATTTAAAAATGCAGGTTCACCCATGTCATGGCCGAGGCTCCAGTCTTTCAAAGAGATGAGTTCAAGCCTCACCAGTTTAATCATTCGAATTGTACGTCATTTATTTTGATTTCTCCTGGGATGGGGCAAGCTTTGATTTGTCTGCTATTTGTTGTCCTTCCCTAATTGTCCTGGAGAGGGCGGTGGTGAGCAATGTCATATTGAGAACATAGAACATTACAGCGCAGTACAGGCCCTTTAATCCTCGATGTTGCACCAACCTGGGGAACCAATCTAAAGCCCATCTATCCTACACTATACCATTTTCATCCAGATGTTTATCCCGTGACCATTTAATTACCCTTAGTGTTGGCAAGTCTGCTACTGTTGCAGGCTGTGCATTCCATGCCCCTACTAGTCTCTGATTAAAGAAACTACTTTTGACATCTCTCCTATATCTATCACCCCTGAATTTAAACCTATGTCCCCTCAGCATCTGAGGAAAAAGGCTCTCACTATCCACCCTATCTAACCTTGTGATTATCTTAATATGCCTCAATTAAGACAACTCTCAACCTTCTTCTCTCTGACAAAACAGCCACAAGTCCCTCATCCTTTCCTCATAAGGCCTTCCCTCCATGCCAGGCAACAACCTAGTATATTTCCTCTGAACCCTTAAGTTCCCACATCCTTTTTTTTAATGCGGTGACCACAACTGTATGAAATGCTCCAATTGCGGCCACACCAGAGTTTTGTACAGCTTCAGCATGACCTCATGGCTCCTAAACCCATCTCTCTACCAATAAAAGTTAACCACCATAAGCCTTCTTAACCACCCTATCAAACTGGATTGCAACTTTCAAAGATCTGTGCACGTGGACACCGAGATCTCTCTGCTCATCTACACTACTAAGAATCTTACCATTAGCCCAGTGCTCTTTATTCATGGTGCTCCTTCCAAAGTGAATCACCTCAACTTTTCTGCATTAAACTCTGCATTTGCCACCTCTCAGCCCAGCTCTGCAGCTTATTCATGCCTCTGTGTAACCTGCAATATCCTTCAGCACTATCCAGAACTCCACAAACCTCAGTGTCATCCGCAAATTTGCTAACCCATCTTTCGATGCCCTAATTCAGGTCATTTATAAAAATGGCAAACAGCAGTATCCCCAAAAGAGATGCTTGCATTACACCGCTAGTAACTGAACTCCAGGATGAACATTATCCATCAACAACTACGCTCTGTCTTCTTTCAGCTAACCAACTTCTGATCCAAACCGCTAAATCACTCTTAATCCCAGTCTTGGTATTTTGTGGAGAACCTTATCCAATGCCTTACTGAAGTGCATATTCATCACATCAACCGCTTTACCCTCATGTACCTGTTTGGTCACCTTCTCAAAGAACCCAATAAGGTTTGTGAGGCCGGAGCTACCATGCCGACTCATTCCTTTCTAGATGATTATAAATTCTATCTCTTCTAACCTTTTCCAACACTTTACCCACAACTGAAGTAAGGTTCACTGGTCTATAATTACCAGGGTTGTGTCTATTCCCCTTCTTGAACAAGGGCAGTAGACACAACCCTTGCTTTCCTCCAGTATTCTGGCACTGGATTTGTCGACAATGATGACATAAAGATCAAAGCCAAAGCCTCGGAAATCTCCTCCCTGACTTCCCAGAGAATCCTTGCAAAAATCCCAACTGGCCCAGGGAACTTAAATATTTTCGCCCTTTCCAGAATTGCTAACTCCTCCTCCTTAAGAGGGAAATCAGGATGGCACAAAGGTAACATGAGATAGCTTTGCGTAATTTGGCTAAGGAAAATCCAAAGGGATTTCATAAATGCATAAAGGACAAAAGAGTAATAATTAACTGAATAGGACCCCTCAAAGATCAGCAAGGCAGTCTATGTGTGGGCAAGGAGATGGGTCAAATACTAAACAAGTACTTTGTGTCAGTGTTTACTGTGGAGAAAGACACAGCAGATAGAGAATTTGGGGAAATAGATGGTGACATATTACAAAGGAGGAAGTGAGGTATGTCTTAAAATGCATAAAAGTAGATAACTCACTGGGACCTGATCAGGTGCACCCCAGAACTCTGTGGGAAGCTGGGGAAGTGATTGCTGAGCCACTTGCTGAAATATTTATATCATTGATGGTCACAGGTGAGGTGCTGGAAGACTGGAGTTCAGCTAATGTGGTAAGGAAAAGCCAGGAACCGGTGAGCCTGACATAGTGGGTGGAGGGAATTGTTGGAGGGAATCCTGAGGGATAGGATTTACATGTATTTGGAAAGACAAGGACTGATTCAGGATAGTCAACATGGCTTTGTATCTGGGAAATCATAACTCACTAACCTGATTGAGTTTTTTGAAGATGTAACAAAGACAATTGATGATGTCAGAGCAGTGGATGTGATGTATATGGACTTCAGTGAGGCATTCAACAAGTTTTCTTGCGTTGGATTGGTTTGCAAGGTTAGATCACATGGACAAACAAAGAGAACTAGCTGTTTGGATATAGAAATGGCATGAAGGTAGAAGACTGTGAGTGATGGAGGAGAGTTGCTTTTCAGACTGGAGGCCTGTGATCAGTGGTGTGCCATAAGGATCGGTGCTGGGTCCACTGCTTTTTGTCATTGACATAAGGATTTGGATGTAAACATAGGAGGTACAGTTAGTAAGTTTGCCCATAACATCAAATTAGAGATGTAGTGAGAAGTGAAGAAGGTTACTACAGAGCACAATGGGCGGACGAGTGGCAGATGGAGTTTACTTTAGATAAATTTGAGGTGCTGTATTTTGGAAAGTCAAATCAGGCCAGGATTTAGATGCATAATCATGGAATTCCTACAGTATGGAAACAGGCCATTTGGCCCAAGAAATCCACACCGACCCTCTGAAGAGTAACCCATCCAGACCAATTCCCCGGCCCTGTTCCTTTACATTTATCCCTGACTAATGAATCTAACGTACTTATGCCTGAACATTGGACAATTTAGCATGGCTAATTCACCAAACTGCACATCTTTAGACTATGGGAGGTAACCCACGCAGACACATGGAGAATGTACAAATTTCGCACGGACAGTCACCCCCAAGATTTGAACTGAACCAAGGCTCTGGCACTGTGAGGCAGCAGTGTTAACCACTGAGGTACTGAGTCACCGTGTCATCCCTTAATGGTAACGTACTGGGGAGTGTTGCTGAACAAAAAGACCTTGGAATGCAGGTTCATAGTTCCTTGAAATTAGAGTCACAGGTCAAAAAGATAGTGAATAAGGTATTTGGTATGCTTTCTATTATCAGTCAGAGTATTGAATACAAGAGTTGGAAGGTCATATTGCGGCTGTACAGGACATTGGTTTGGCCACATTTGGAACGTTGTGTGCAAATCTGGTCTCCCTCTTATCAGAAGGAAGTTGTGAAACTTGAAAGGGGTCAGAAAAGATTTACAAGAATGCTACCAGTGTTGTTTTTTTTAGCAATGGGGTGAGGCTGAACAGACTTGGGACTGTTTTCTCTGGAGTGTCGGAGGCTGAGGGGTGACCTTATAGAAGTTTATAAAATCATGAGCAGTATGGGTAGGATAAATAGACAAGGCGTTTTCCCTGGGGTGGGGGAGTCCAGAACTGGAGGGCATAGATTTAGAGTGAGAGGGGAAAGATTTGAAAGAGTCCAATGGAGCAACTTTTACACACAGACGGTGGTGCCTGTATGGAATGAGCTGCCAGAGGAAATGGTGCAGGTTGATATAATTACAACATTTCAAGGACATTTGGATGGGTGTATAAATACGAAGGGTTTGGAGGGATATGGGCCAAGTGTTGGCAAATGGGTCTAGATTAGTTTCATATATCTGGTCTATATGGATAAGTTGGACCGAAGGGTTTGTTTCTGTGCTGTCCATCTCTATGATTCTGAGATTCTATGAAATGCAGCAAAGTTGAGAAACAAATACACAGACATTAACTGGGTAACAGTCCCACCCACACACAGAGACACACGCCTACAGACAGTACTGGGTTACAGATACATGAACAGTCAAGGATATACACCGACAGACAGTACTGAATAACAGTCACACCCACACTCACAGACATGGACCATCAGTCAGTACTGGGTAACAGTCATGCCCACACTGACAAATGCACCTACAAGACATCATTGGGTTATAGTCATACCTACACAAGGTCATGTATGATGTACGATCCTGACTGATCCCCTCTCTGAACAAATACCTCACTCAGTTCAGTTCTGAGCTGTCACTGTGAGGAACAGGCTAAGGAGGGAGAAATGAATGTAATGACTGAAGCCTCCAGTGTCTGAGATTGGCCCCAGCTCATTTCAAACATTACCCAGCAATAGTAGAGACGGCACAGTGCGATCCCACCAGCTGGGTCTGCAACAACAGAGCGAAGAGGGAATGCCTCAGATTGGAATGATTGTGCCCCAGCAGCTTTCAGTTTCAGTTCTGTTTAGCATATTGTCAACTTGACAGATTCAGATCGAAGGGATCACTTGAGAATGGTTCAAGATTGGCTCCAATCCAGCCTTTAGCTGATGTGTCTTTGATTGACCATCCAAGCAGCCAATCAGGACAACGATTTGCTGAAATGTAGCCAATCAGCTGAGGCTAGAGCAGTCTATATACAAAGCACTCAGAGACAGAGACTGAATCTTCTTCATCTTTATTCCCTTTTCCAGATTGACATTGACAGAAAACAGACTGCAATGAACAGCCCAGACAGAGGAAGCTGCACAAATTCACAGCCACAATGGAGCTTGAGGAAAACACTTGTGGAAATTTTCTCAAAAAAATGAGAATTCTGTCCCTTGAAACAGTGACTGAACCTTGAATTGGAACTGGGAGCTGAGCAGGAAGGATATCAGGTTTACTGAAGCAGAGACTTCTGAGGTTCACATTGATTATGTACAGCTGACAGTTTTCAGTATCGAGGAGTTTTACTTGACATCATAACGCTGTCCCCAACAAACACTCCCAGAACAGGGGCAGCACAGGGTCACCTACAATTAAATCTCCTTTAAATTGCCCCAATGAACTGCCATAACACCTGAACCTCAGAAGTGTCTCTGAGCCAGTCCTGAGAAGGAAGAGAGTTGAAATTCAATTAGATTAGATTAGATTAGATTACTTACAGTGTGGAAACAGGCCCTTCGGCCCAACAAGTCCACACCGACCCGCCGAAGCGCAACCCACCCATACCCCTACATTTACCCCTTACCTTACACTACGGGCAATTTAGCATGGCCAATTCACCTGACCCGCACATCTTTGGACTGTGGGAGGAAAACCCACGCAGACATGGGGAGAACGTGCAAACTCCACACAGTCAGTCGCCTGAATCGGTAATTGAACACGGGTCTCAGGCGCTGTGAGACATCAGTGCTAACCACTGTGCCACCGTGCCGCCCAATGCTGACAATGCCACCACAGTGCTGACAATGACTCTTTTCCTGCCAGGTCAGCCCTGTTCTATTTAAAGTTGTGTCTCCTCTGTGGACTGTCTCCAACACTCGACACACATTCTGATCTCTTGATGCTCTTGTTCAGTGGAGAGGAGAGGGTCATGTGGGTGAGGGCACAGCAGAAGCGAGCGTTGGAATCCCAGTCAGACCCAGAGAGGGTCAGCAGGCTGTTGACACTGTAGGTGCTGTCCGAAGCTCGCAGGTAGTTGCTGGTCTGAACCCCGTCCGAAATGACTGCACCGTCCTTCTTCCACTGCACCTCCAGCTCATCGGGATAGAAGTGATTGACAAGGCACACCAGGGTGGCAGTGCCCTTGGCATTGACCTGCTCCGGGGAGGGGGGCAGCAGGGTCAGCTTGGGCTTAGAGTTCTCATGGCCTGAAAGACAAGAGAAACAATTTTAATCCCTCCCACTCGAATGGATTTCAACTCTCCAAACATTAACTGGTAAAACAATCCATTTGAACATTTGTAGCTAATACCTAACAAACCCAACAAAGGGACAGGCATTGTTCAAATTGCTTCTTGGGATGTCAGTGTCACTGGCAGGACCATCATTTGTTACCCATCCCTAACTGCCCCAGAGACAGTGATGATGAAAGTGAAGAGACAGTTTTTAGACCATTGTTTATGGAATGAATGTGGGCAGCTGGAAGGGCAATCAATGGGACAGCATTTCAGTGACAGTGATCAGAACTCAGTGAGATTGATCGGAGGGATGGAAATGGAGAACCGTGGAGCAAGTGTAAATGTTTTCATTTGGGAATGAACCATTTTACTGAACTGTGCAGTGATTTGATAAAACTGACTGGAATCAGCGACTTGACTGGAACTCAGCGTCAGGGCAGTGGGGGGCCTCCAAGGACGAGACAGAGATTGCTCAGAGGAGGAAGGGTGGGGATGTACAAATCTAGACTCTCAGCCTGGGATGTCAAAAGACAGCCAGAGTAGGGAAGGCCAAACAGGGAATGTGATGTTGGTTATCTGGAGATCAAACCTGCAGAAAGCTGAGAGGAGGATAGAAAATGCAGGGGTGAAATTGAACAGGACCTGAGGAAAGCAAAGAGCTGACAGGATGAATTGGAATAACAGAATTTATAGTACAGAAGGAGGCTTTTCAACACATCATGCCTGTGCTGGATCCAGAAAGAGCTATCCAGCTAGTCCCATTCTCCAGTCCGATCTCTGTTGCTCTCTAACTTCATCAATTTCAAATATACACATTGAAACCTCCAACAGAATGCACCTCCACCATCCTGTCAGGGAGCATGTTCCAAGTCCGAACAACTCTCTTCGTAAAGGCATTCCTCCTCATCTCACTCCACCTGTCTTGCTAACCATCTTGAAATTGTTACCCATAGTTACAGAGATACCAACTCATGGTAATGGAATATTCTCCTTAATCCTGTCAAAAATTGTTCAAAACAGTGAACAACTCTATAAGATCACCTCTTAACCTTCTCTGCTCAGTTGAGAATAAGCCCAATCTTTCTCAGCTTTCCCTGTATCGAAAACCACTCATTCCTGGTATCATTCCAATAAAACTCCTTTGAATTCTCTCCAGGGTTTTAATATTGTTCTTTAAATAAGGTGCTCAGAACTGAACACAATCCTCAAATCTGGTCTGATCAGTGATTTATCGAGGTGTAGCATCCCTTCCTTGCTTTATACTCTGTGCTGTATTTTAAAACCTAAGGATTTATAACTAAAGCTTATAACTAAGCTTATAACTAAAAATACAATAAGAGGTTAGAAGATGAAATATGAAGAATAGCCAGCTCGTAGTATAAAAGAGGATTGCAAGTTTTTTTTGGAGAAATATAAAAGCTTAGAGGAAGGCAAGACTGGATGTTGGACTGCTGGAAAATGAGGCTGGAGAGGTACTAATGGGGAACAAAGAAATCACAGAGGATCTGACTTTACATCAGTCATCATGGTGGAAGACACCAGTAGTATACCAGGACTTAAAGAGATTCAGGGGCAGAGATGAGAGTAATGGTTATCACTGAGGAGAAGGTGCTGGAGATGCTGAAAGTTCTGAGATGGATAGATCAGCCGGATTGGATCGACTACACCCCAGAGATTGAAAGTGATAGCTGAGCAGATTGTGGAGCTATTGATGGTGATCTTTCAGGAATCACTGGAGTCAGGGAGAGTCCAAGAGGACTGTCAAATGGCTAATGTAACTCTCCTGTTTAGGAAAGGAGGGAGGCAGAAGATGGGAAATTATAGACTGGTTAGTCTGACCTCAGTCTTCAGTAAGATTGTAGACTTCAGCTTAAGGATGAGATTGCAGGGGAGTTGGAAGTGCATGGTCAAATCGGGCTGTGTCAGCATGGCTTCATCAATGTGAGGCCTGACAAATCTGTTCGAATTCTTAAAGGAAGGAATGAACAAGTGAGATAAAGGAGAACCAGTGGACGTGATCTATTTGGATATACAGACAGCCTTTGACAAGGCGCTGCACAGGAGGCTACTAAAAAAGAGGAGAGGCCATTATGTTAGGGACAAGGTCCTGGCATAGATAGAAGATTGGCCGCCTGGCAGAAGGCAGAGAGTGGGATAAAAGGATCTTTTCCAGGATGGAAACCGGTGACTAGTGTGGTTCTGCAAAGGAACATGCTGGGACTACAGCTATTCACCAAAAATGAATGATTCATTAATGATCTGGATGAAGGATCTGAGGGCATTGTTGCTCAATCTGCAGGTAACCCAAAGGTAAGTGGAGGGACAGGTCGTGTTGAGGAAGTGGAGAAGCTGAAGAAGGAGTTGATCAGGCTCAGAGAGTGGACAAAGTAGTGGCAGATGGAATACAGTGTGGGAAAGTGTGAGCTTATGCACTTTAGTAGGAAGGATAAAGGCATAGACTGTTTTCTAAATGGGGAAAGGATTCAGAAATCTGAATCACAAAGGGACTGAGGAGTCATAATCAGGATTTTGTTAACGTTACCATGTTGGTTCAGTTGGCAGTTAGGAGCACAAATGCAATGTCAGCATTCATTTCAAGAAGGCTAGAACACAAGAAAAGAGATGAACTGCTGATGTGTATGAGGCTCTGGTCAGAACACAATTCATGTATTGTGATCAGTTTTGGGCCCTGTATATAAGGAAGAATGTGCAGGCATTGGAGGGTGTACAGAAGAGTTTTACAAGAATGATCTTGGGATGAAGGGCTTAACGTATGAGGAACAGTTGAGGACTCAATGGAGTTTAGAAGAATGAGGGGAATCTCATTGAAACTTACAGAATGCTGAGAGACCTGTCTAGAGTGGACACGGAGAAGTTGTTTCCAACAGGGGAAGAGACCAGGACACGACGGCACAGCCTCAGAATGAAGGGAAGACCCTTTTGAACTGAGACAAGGAGGAATTCCTTCCACCATAGGGTTGTGAATCTGTGGAACTCACTGCTGCAGAAGGCTCTGGAGGCCATTGAGTGTACTTCATACAGAGATAGCTAGGTCCTGAATGCTTCCCACTATGAGAGCAGCAAGTGTGGTCAGTGACAGCAGTTGGAGCTCCTGGTTTTAGAGCTTGAGCAGCAGCTGGTGCCAGTCCGTGAGGCTGAGAGCTCCGTGGAAAGCACGCTCTCGATGTGGTCACTCTGCAGCTTCAGAGTATGCAGAGACAGAGGGAATGGGGGAGCAGCAGACAGTCCAAAAGGATCAGGCAGCTAGTACAGGAATCCCCTGAGTGTATCCCACTGTCCAACCAGGATTCAGTTTGTATTCCTGGTGAGAATGATGGTTCATCTGGAGAGTGTAGCCAGAGCCAAGTCCATGGCATCACAGGGGGTGCAGCTATACAGGGGGGCACAAGGAAGACTGGGAGATTGATAGTGAGAGGAGATTTGAGAGAAAGGGAAATCGATAGATGTTTCTGCAGCTGCAGATGGGAATCCAGGATGGTGTGTTGTCTCCCTGGTGCCAGGGTCAATGATGTCACTGAGTGGCTGCAGAGCACCCTGATGGGAGAAGGGGAACAGGCAACAGTCATGATCCACATCGGTCCCAGTGACAGAGGGAGAAAAGGAATGTGCTCTTGCAGTCAGAATTTCAGGAGCTCAGGAGGGAATTAGCAGAAGGAACTAAAACATAGGAATCTTTGGATTACACCCAGTGCTCCACACAAGTAAGAATAGAAACACAAGAAGACTGTGGAGCTGGAAAGAGGATCCAGGAGGGAAGGCTGCAGATTATTGAGACATTGGGTGTGGGTCTGGGGAAGGTGGACCTGGACGGACCACTCAGCGCTGTTCCTAACCAGAGCTGGGACTGAGTTCCTTTGGGGTGATTTACTAGTGTTGTTGGAGAGGGTTTAAACTAACTTGGTAGGGCTGTGGGAACCAGGGGGGAATATCAGCGAGGAACACCAAGGTCCATGGAATCCTCAGAGTAGTCAATAAGTCACCATCCAATGGGAAGGACGTGGAGGAATACAAAAACAAGGAATTTACAGAGACCTGAAAATGTGAGAGTTGTTATAATGTGTGGGTAGGAGGGTGGGATTTCATTTCAGTACATAGATTGGGATCGTAGCAGAGTAATGGGTAGCGAAGGGCCAGAGTTGTGAGAGTGTGTTCAGATGAATTTTCAGGTGGCAACGTGGACAGTGAAGAAGGCTGTCTCAGAGTAAAATGGGATCTTGACCAACTGGGCCAGTGGGCTGAGGAATGGCAGATGGAGTTTAATTCAGATAAATGTGAGTGCTGTATTTTGGTAAGACACAGGTGATGGGTGAGATCCGAAACAAATATTTCAGGTCAATATTTACTGCAGAGAAGGGCATGAAATATCGGGATTTTGGAAAAATAGTGATGTCTTAAAAAGAATCCACATACAAATGAGGAGATGTTGAAGGTCTTAAAACATATAAAGGCAGATAAATCCCAAGAACCTGATCAGGTGTATCCCAGAACATTGTGGGAAATGAGGTAAGAGATTGTTGGGCCCCTTGCTGAGATATTTTCAACATCGACAAGCAGAGGTAAGGTACTGGAGAACCGGAGAGGTTGGCTGGTGTTAACGCCATTATTTCAGAAAGCCTGTAAGGAAAAGTCAGGGAACTATAGACCAGTGAGCCTGATGTCAGTACTTGGTAAGATGTTGGAGTGGATTCTGAGGGACAGGATTTATATCCATTGTGGTTTTGTGCATGGGAAATTGTGTCTCCCTAATTTGATTGAGGCGGTGACAAAGAAGATTGATGAAGGCAGAACAGTAGATGTTGTCTATACAGACTTCAGTAAAGTGTTTGACAAGGTTCCACATGATAGACTGGTTTGTAAGGTTAGACCACATGGGATCCAGGGGGAGCAAGCCATTCGGGTAAAAAGTTGGGTTGAAGATAGGAAACAGAGAGTGGTGGGAAAGAGTTGCTTTTCAGACTGGATAGAGAGATAGATAGAACAATACCATGCAGAACAGGCCCTTTGGCCCTCAATGTTGCACCGAACCAATCTAAGCTCATCCTCTACACTATCCCATCATCATCCATATACTTATCCAAGGATTGTTTAAAACTCCCTAATGTAACTGAGTCAGCTACATCAGCAGGCAGGACATTCCAACTCCTTACTACTGTCTGAGTAAAGAATCTGCCTCTGACATCTGTTTTAAATCTTTCACACCTCAATTTATAGTTATGCCCATCATATAACTTGACATCATCATCCTCGGAAAAAGACTTTCACTGTCTACCCTATCTAACCCTCTGATTATCTTGTATGTCTCTTTCAAATCCCCTCTAAGGATTCTTCTTGCCAATGAGATTAGACCCAAGTCTCTCTGCCTTTCCCCAGAAGACCTTCCCTCCAGACAAGGCAACATCCTGGTAAATCTCCTCTGCGCCTTTTCCAATGCTTCCACATCCTTCCTGTAATGAGGCGACCAGAACTGTATACAATATTCTGAGTGCGGCTGCACTAACGTTGTGTATAGTTGCAGCATGACATTATGGTTCTGGAACTCAATCCCTCTACCAATAAAACTCAACACACACTCTGCCTTCTTAACAGCACTATCAACCTGTGCAGCAACTTTCAGGGATCTATATAAATGGACTCCAAGATTCCTCTATATATCTGCACTACCAAGAATCTTTCCATTGACCCAGTACTCTGCCTTCCTGATATTCTTCCCAAAGTGAATCACCTCACATTAAGCTGCATTGAACTCCATTTGCCACCTCTCAGCCCAATTTTGCAGTTTATCCAAGACCACCTGCAACATGCAAAATTCTTCAACAATGTCCACCACTCCACCGACTTTAATGTCACCTGCAAACTTACTAACCCATCCACCTGTGCCTGCATCCAAGTCATTTATAAAAAATGACTAACAGCAGTGGTCCCAAAACAGATCCTCATGGTACACCATTAGTAACCGGACTACAGGCTGAATATTTTCTGTCAACCACCACTCGCTGCCATCTTTCAGGAAGCCAGTTTCTAATCCAAACTGCTAAATCACTCTCAATCCCAAGCCTCTACATTTTCTCCAACAGCCTACCATGTGGAACATGATCAAAGGCTTTACTGAAGTCAATGTATATCACGTCAACTGCTCTACCTTCATCGACATGCTTGGTCACCTTCTCAAAAACCTCAATGAGGTTTGTGACATGACCTGCACACGACAAAACCATGTTGATTATCTGAAATCAAATTGTTGCTTGCTAGATGATTATAAATCCTATCTCATATAATCCTTTCCAAAACTTTTCCTACTATAGATGTACGACTTGCTGGTCTATAATTACCTGGGTCATCTCTAGTGCCGTTCATGAACAAGGGCACAATGTTTGTAATCCTCCAGTCTTCTGGTCCTAAACCTGTAGACAATGATGATTCAAAGATCAAAGCCATAGGCTTCACTGTCTCCTCCTTAGCTCCCCAGAGAATCCTCGGGTAAATCCCATCTGGCCCAGGCGACTTATCTATTTTCACTCCATCTGGAATACATAACACCTCTTCCCTAACCTTGATCCTTTCTAGTCTAATATCTTGTATCTCATTCTTCTCCTCTACAATATTCTCCTTTTCCTGAGTGAAAACCAACGAGAAATATTGATTTAGCACCTCTCCAATCTCCACAGGGCCCATACACAACTTCCCACTTCTGTCTTTGACTGGCCCTATTCCTATCCTAGTTTATTCCTCACATACCTATAGAAAACTTGAGGGTTCTCCTTTATTCTACCTGCTAAAGATTGCTCATGCCCTCTCTTTGCTTTTCTTAACTCTCTCTTTAAATCCTCCCTAGCTAATCTGTAACTCTCCATCACCTCATCTGAACCATCTTGTCTCATCGTCAAAGAAGCCTCCTTCTTCCATTTAACAAGAGACGCAATTTCTGTATAAACCATGGTTCCCTTACTTTATCAGTAACTCCCTGCCTGACAGGGATATACCTATCATGGATCCACAATATCTATTTGATAAACCAGCTCCACATTTTGATTGGCCCCATTTTGTTACTCCATTCTGTGTATCCTACGTCTTGTCTCATCGCTTGTCCCATTGATTACTCTTGCCCTGTGACATGTATCTATCCCTTTCCTTTCCTAAATGTAACTGAATTAAGGTCGCTCTCTCCAAAGTACTCACCCACAACTAAATCAATCACCTGGCCTGGTTCATTACTAAGCACCAGATCCAGTGTGGCCGCCCCTCTTGTCAGCCCTTTGACATACTGTGTCAGGAAGCCTTCCTGCATGCATTCGACAAAAATGATCCATCCGACATTCTAGATTTATAGCCTTTCCAGTCAATGTTGGGGAAATTCAAGTCCCCCATAATGACCACCCTGTTCCTTTCGCTCCTACCCAGAATCATTCTGCCAATCCTCTCCTCCAACCCCTTGGAACTCTGCGGAGGCTAATAAAAATATCTTCCAGCAGTGTGACCTCTCCTCCACTCAGCCCATACTACCTCAGTAGACGAGTCCTCGTTAAAAGTTCTTTCAGCCAACATTATACTATCTTTGACTAACAAAGCCACATCTCCCCCTCTTTTTCCGCCTTGCCTGTTTTTAATGAAAGATATGAACTCTGGAACTTGCAACATTCCTCACCCTGTTCTCTCCATGTCTCCGAAATGGCCACAACATCGAAGTCCCAAGTACCTAACCATGCTGCAAGTTCACCTAACTTCTGGCGTTGAAGTAGACACACTTCAAACTAGCTTGCTATCTGCCAGCACTTTCTTGTGACCATGAAATCCTGTCCATGCCTTCCCTACTCTCATCCTCCTGTGCACTGGAACAACATCTCCGGTTCTAATCCCCCTGCTGTGCTAGTTTAAACCCACCCAAATAGCACCAGCAAAATTTTCCACACAGGATATTAGTACCCCTCTGGTTCAAGTGAAGACTTTCCAGTTTGTACAAGTCCCACCTTCTCCAGAATGGACCCCTATTATCCATGTACCTGAAACCTTCCTCCTGCACCAACCTTGCAACCACATGTTCAACTGATATCTCTCCCTATTCCTTGCCTCGCTATCACATGACCCAGACAACAACCAGAGAAAGCAAGTCTGTTTGCTTTAACACTCAGCTTCCTCCCTAGCTCCCTGAAATCCTGCCTTTCATCCCAATCCCTCTATCTACCTATGTCATTGGTTCCTATGTGAAGCATGACTTGGGATTGGGCACCCTCTCCCTTCAGGACCCCAAAGATACTATGCAAGACATCATGGATCCTGGCATCTGGGAGGCAACACACCAACTGTGAGTCTCATTCTCAGTGGAGATCTGTGAATAGCTGTGTGCCACAAGGACTGGTACTTGGCCCACTGCTTTTCGTCATTTAAGTAAATGATTTGGGTGTGTACATAGGACTAATGTTAAGTTTGTAAATGACACCAAAATTGGTGGGACAGTGGATAGTGAAGAAGATTATCTCAGGGTACAGAGGGACCTTAATCTCATGGGGCAATGGGCAGAGGAGTGGCAAATGGAGTTCAGTTTAGACAATTATGAGATGTTGCATTTTGGAAAGGCAAACCAGGGCAGGACTTGTACAGTTCATGGTAAGGCCCTGTGGAGTGTTGCTAAAAAAAAGAGACCTAGGGGCGCAGGCGCAGGTGCATTATTCCTTGAAAGTGGAGTCTCAAGTAAATAGGGTGATGACAAAGGTGTTGGGTACACTTGCCTTTATTGGTTACTGCACTGAGTTTAAGAGTTAGAACATCACGTTGCAGCTGTACCAGAGATTGGTGAGGCCACTTTGGGAATAATGTGAACAATTCTGATCATCCTGCGATAGGAAGGATGGTGCTAAACTTATAAAGTTTTAGAAAAGATTTACAAAAACGTGAGCAGGAACTGGAGGGTTTGAGCTGTCGGGAGAGGCTGAATAGACTGGGACTATTTCCCCTGTAGCATCTAAGGCCAAGGGGTGACCTTATAGATGTTTATAAAATCATGAGGGGCATGGACAGAGTGTATATCCAAAGTCTTTTCCTTAGGAAGGGCAGTCCAAAACAAAAGGGGTAACTTGTCACATAGAGGGTGGTGCGTGTCTGGATTGAGCTGCCAGAGAAAATGTTGGAGGCAGATACAATTACAGCATTTAAAACACATTGGGATGGGTACATGAATAGGAAGGGTTTCGAGAGATGTCAGCCAAATGCTGGCAAATGTAATGAGCTCATTTAGGATATCTGGTTAGCATGCAAAAGTTGGACCGAAAGGTCTGTTTTCACACTGTATGACTCCATGACTACGAGAGGCTGGAAAAGCTGAGGCTTTTTGCCCTGAAGAGGAAGGTTTTGAAGAGTGACCTTTTAGAAGTTTAGAAAATTGTGAGTGACATAGATAATGTGAAGAAGTCAGGAAGGACGTGAATGTTTTGTAGAGATGGCAGATATATTCCCAAAGATCCTTCCAATGATGAGGAACATCAGTTATGGAGACTGATTGGAGAATTTGGGACTGTCTTCTTTGGAGAAGGCTGAGAAGAGATTTATTTGAGGAACTCAAAATCAGGAAGGGCCTGGACAGACTAAATAGGGAGAAAATGCTCCCACTTGAGAAAGGATTGAAACCGAGAGACCACAGATTGAAAGTAATTGGGAAAAGTAACAAAGTGAGATGGGGAATAATATAATGTGTAAATTAAATTCTTGTGGCACGAGACACCAACAAAACAATCTAGTGTTCATGTCCTGAAACCTTTACAAAAATATCAAAGGATTGCAGTCAATATATATAATGATTTCTGATGCATTGTTTGCAACGTACACATTAAAGTGTTGTAAAGCCATTACCAAAGTCAACAACTCTTTTTGAATGGTGGAATTTTTTTTTCTCTGGTGATTATTGTGTTTTTTTGGAAAAGTAACCAACTTACCTTTCAATTCCACGCTAAAATTTTCTGAAACTCTTAAACATCACCATTGTGTCGCTTGTGTCAATGGTGTTTCAGAAGATTTGAGTAAAAAGTGAGGTCTGCAGATGCTGGAGATCAGAGCTGAAAATGTGTTGCTGGTTAAAGCACAGCAGGTCAGGCAGCATCCAAGGAACAGGAAATTCGACGTTTCGGGCCAGAGCCCTGATTCCTGATGAAGGGCTCTGGCCCGAAACGTCGAATTTCCTGTTCCTTGGATGCTGCCTGACCTGCTGTGCTTTAACCAGCAACACATTTTCAGCTTTCAGAAGATTTGGCATGGCTAATACTGAAGTGGTGATTAACTGTTTTTAAATTCTCAAATACCTCCTGGCATTGTTCAGTCCACTGAACTTTTGTGTTATTTTTCTGCAAATCTGTGAACAGTGCCACTCCGCTACTAAAGTTTGGTATACATTTTCTGTGGAATCCAATGAGTCCTAAACATCGTAGCACATCCAACTTCAAGGATGGTCTTGGAAATTCTTTGATAACCTTCACCTTCACGTTCCTTAGCGTCATTCATCTGTGTCCAATGTTGTGACCTAAGAATGTCATTTCTGCCTTTGCAAACTTAGTTTTTGGCAAGTTGATCACCCGACTTCATCTTCCGTAGTCTCTCAAAGAGCTCTGCCAAATTCACCATGTGTTTTTTCGACAAATGACTAAAGATCACTAAATCATCTATGTCGACAGCACAATTAGTCATCCTGTAACAACTCTGTTCACAAGCCTTTGAAAAATGGCTGGTGCATTTTTCATTCCAAAGAGCATTATGCTAAATTGGTAGAGCCCATTGGGGTTACAGAAACAGAAACTTCTTTTGCTTTCTATGACAATGGTACTTGCCAGGAACCGTGAAGTCCAACTCTGTGATGTAAGTGGCTTGTTCCACATTTTCCACGCAATCCTACTGCCTTGGATTAGAGCATGAATCAGATTTGGTCACAGTGTTGCATTTCTGATAATCCATGCGGAATCATTGAGTACTATCAGGCTTTAGAACCAACATGATTGGCAAACGCCATTCACTTTGACTTGACTCTATGCTGTCTTCTTGGAGCATCGCTTCCACTTCCATCTGAAATATACTGCCTTGAAAGGATTAAGTCTATAGGCGTGTTTTTATCAGAACATAGAACAGTACAGCATAGTGCGGGTCCTTTGCCTCTTAATGTTATGCTGCCCTTTTATCCAACTCTGGGATCAAACTAACCTGCATAATCATTCATTTTACAATCATCCATGTGCCTATCCAAGAGTCACTTAAGTGTCCCAAATGTATCTGCTGGCTGTACATTCCACGTACCCACCACTCTCTGTGTAAAGGACCTATTTCTGGCATCGCCCGTAAACCTTCCTCCAATCACTTAAAAATTATGCCCCCTTGTGATAGCCATTACCACCCTGGGAAAAAGTCTCTGGCTATCCACTCTGTCTATGCCTCTCATTTTATACACCTCTATTGAGTCATTTTCCATCCTCATCCAAGTCATTTGTAAAAATCACAAAGAGCAGAGGTCCCAGAACAGATCCCTGTTTATCATCAATGGTCACCAAGCTCCAGGCTGGATACATTCAGAATACTGTCATCCTCTGTCTCCTATGGGCCAGCTAATTCTGTATCCGGACAGTCAAATCTCCCTGTAGCCCTGTCACCTTAATTTCTGCATGAGCCTACTATAGGGAACCTTTTCAAACATTTTGCTAAAATCCACATACACCACATCCACTGCTCCATCTTCAACAAAGTGTTTTGCCATATCCTCAAAGAATTTATCAGGCTTGAGAGGCATGACCTGCACCTCACAAAGCCATACTGATGATTCTAATCAAACTATGCTTTTCCAAATAATCATAAAATCTGTCTTTCAGAATCCTCTCCAATAATTTGCTCACCACCAACATAAGACTGACGGGTCTGTAATTCCCAGGGTTATCCCTATTCCCTTTCTTGATCAAGGGAATAACATTTGGCACTCTCCAATCATCTGATACTAATCTAGTGAACAGTGAGGACACAAGGATCATCGGTAAAGTTGCAGAACTATCTTTCCTTGCTTCCCCACAGTAACTTAGCGAGACATTGAACAATTCTTCCGCCGCCTTCACCTCCGTGCCTACTCCTTCAACCAAGATTCTCGCCCACCCTCTGACGACCCCTTCTCCTGCCTCCAACACACCCCATCCACCTGGATGTCCCGTGTTGGCCTCTTACCCGCCCCCCATCTCTTTCTAGCCAACTGCCGCCGCGGCATTAACCACCTCAACCTGTCCACCCTCTCACCCACTCCAACCTCTCATCCTCAGAAGGTGCAGCCCTCCACTCCCACCCAAACCTCACCATCAAACTGGCAGAGAAGGGAGGCGCGGTAGTAGTTTGGCGCACCGACGTTTACACCGCTGAGGCTAAATGCCAGCTCGCTGACATCTCCTCCTACTGCCCCCTTGACCATGACCCTACCTCCCACCACCAAACCATCATCTCCCAGACCATCCATAACCTCATCACCTCAGGGGATCTCCCATCCACCGCCTCCAACCTCATAGTCCCACAACCCCGCACCGCCCGTTTCTACCTCCTACCCAAATTCCACAAACCTGACTGCCCCGGCCGACCCATTGTCTCAGCCTGCTCCTGCCCCACCGAACTCATCTCCATATACCTCGACACGGTCCTGTCCCCCTTAGTCCCAGAACTCCCCACCTACGTTTGGGATACCGTCCATGCCCTCCACCTCCTCCATGTTTTTCGCTTCCCCAGTCCCCAACACCTTATCTTCACGATGGAATCCAGCCCCTGTACACCTCCATCCCCCATCACGAAGGACTCAAAACCCTCCGCTTCTTCCTTTCCTGCCGTAACAACCAGTACCCTTCCCCTGACACCCTCCTTCGACTGACTGAACTGGTCGTCACCATGAACAACTTCTCTTTCCAATCCTCCCACTTCCTCCAAACCAAAGGCACCCGTATGGGTCCCAGCTATGCCTGCCTCTTTGTAGGATATGTGGAACAGTCCATCTTCCACAACTACACTGGCATCACCCCCACCTTTTCCTCCGCTACATCGATGACTGCATCGGCGCTGCCTCATGCTCCCACGAGGCGGTTGAACAGTTCATCCACTTTACCAACACCTTCCACCCCGACCTCAAATTCACCTGGACCGTCTCAGACTCCTCCCTCCCCTTCCTAGACCTTTCCATTTCTATCTCGGACGACCGAAACAACACAGACATCTACTATAAACCAACTGACTCCCACAGTTACCTAGACTACACCTCCTCCCACCCTGCCCCCTGTAAAAACGCAATCCCATATTCCCAATTCCTTCGCCTCCACCGCATCTGCTCCCAGGAGGACCAGTTCCAATACCGTACAGCCCAGATGGCCTCCTTCTTCAAGGACCGCAGATTCCCCCCAGACGTGATCGATGATGCCCTGCACCGCATCTCCTCCACTTCCTGCTCCTCTGCCCTTGAGCCCCGCCCCTCCAACCGCCACTAGGACAGAACCCCATTGGTTCTCACCTACCACCCCACCAACCTCCATATACACCGTCATTTCCGCCACCTCCAAACGGACCCCACCACCAGGGATATATTTCCCTCCCCTCCCCATCAGCGTTCTGAAAAGACCACTCCCTCCATGACTCCCTCGTCAGGTCCACACCCCCCACCAACCCAACCTCCACTCCCAGCACCTTCCCCTGCAACCACAAGAAATGCAAAACTTGCGCCCACACCTCCTCCCTTACTTCTCTCCTAGGCCCCAAGGGATCCTTCCATATCCGCCACAAATTCACCTGCACCTCCACACACATCATCTATTGCATCCGCTGCACCCAATGTGGCCTCCTCTATATTGGGGAGACAGGCCGTCTACTTGTGGAACGTTTCAGAGAACATCCCTGGGACACCTGGACCAACCAACCCAACGACCCCGTGGCTCAATACTTTAACTCCCCATCGCACTCCACCAAGGACATGCAGGTCCTTGGACTCCTCCATCACCAGAACATAACAACACGACAGTTGGAGGAAAAGCCTTATCTTCCACCTAGGAACCCTCCAACCACAAGGAATGAACTCAGATTTCTCCAGTTTCCTCATTTCCCCTCCCCCCACCTTGTCTCAGTCAAATCCCTCGAACTCAGCACCGCCTTCCTAACCTGCAATCTTCTTTCTGACCTCTCCGCCCCCACCCCACTCTGGCCTATCACCCTCACCTATCACATCTCCATTGCCCCTCCCCCAATTCCCTCCTTTTATCTGAGCCTGCTGGACACACTTTCCTCATTCCTGAAGAAGGGCTTATGCTCGAAACGTTGAATCTCCTGTTCCTTGGATGCTGCCTGACCTGCTGTGCTTTTCCAAAATCCACAAACCTAACTGCCCTGGCCGACCCATTGTCTCAGCCTGCTCCTGCCCCACCAAACTCATGTCCGCATACCTCGACACGGTCCTGTCCCCCTTAGTCCCAGAACTCCCCACCTACGTTCGGGACACCACCCACGCCCTCCACCTCCTCCATGATTCCGAAACGTCGAATCTCCTGTTCCTTGGATGCTGCCTGACCTGCTGCGCTTTTCCAAAATCCACAAACCTGACTGCCCCGGCCGACCCATTTATGGCAACACATTTAGAGCCCATCTGGCCCAGGGAACTTACCTATACTCACATTTTTCAAGATTTCAGCACATGTTCCTTCTTAACATCAACCTGTTCGAGCCTATCAGCCCATTTCATGCTGTCCTCACAAACAACGAGGTCCCTCTCATTACTGGATATTGAGATAAAGTATTCATTAAGGACCTTCCCTACCTCCTCAGACTCGAGGTTCCTAATCAGCTCTACCCTCACTCTGGCCATCCTCTTTTTCCTTACGTAACTGTATAATACCTTGGGGTTTTCTTTAATTCCACCCTCCAAGGCTTTTTTATGCTCCCTTCTACCTCTCCTCTGTGCATTCTTCAGCTTCTTCCTGGCTATGTTGTAACCCTATAGAGCCCTGTCGATCCTTGTTTCCTCAAAACTAAGTAAGCTTCCTTCTTCCTCTTGACTAGATATTTCATATATCTTATCATCCAAGATTCATTAACCTGACCATTCCTTCCTTGCCTCAGTGGGACAAACCTACCCAGTACTCACAGAAAATGCTCCCTAAACTACCTCCACATTTTGGTCATGCATTTCCCTGATAATATCTGTTCTCAATTTATGCTCCACAGTTCCTGCCTAATAGCAGTTATTTGTGAAAGGAGGAGTTGCAATGCTGCAATATTTTCCCATAATGTTTGCTCCAATCCGACGACTATAGTAAAGTTCAGGGAGTTGTGATCACTATCAACAAAATGCTCTCCCATTGGGAGATCTGACATCTAACCTGGCCCATTGTCAACGACCAAATTCAATATGGCATCCCCTCTAGTTGGCTTATCTACATGTTGAGCAGAAACAGCATTCCCTGCTACGGAATTAGTCCTTCCCATCCTATTCCTACATTAAATCTGAGACTCTGGCCTCATGTCCTAGCCTCTCCTAGTAGAGGAAACATCTTCTGCACATCCTCTGTATCCAAGACTCTCAGTATTCATCCCATCTACCCCGTCATCCTCTAAAACTCTTTCATGGTTCAATATCCTTCTGTATTCCAATGAACACAAGCACTACCTACTCAACCTCTCCTCATATTTACAATCCCTCCATCCCTGGTACCAGCCTAGACACTCCACTGAACTGCATCCAATTGAAAAGATCTTTCCTTAGGTAAGGACCTCAACACTATTCAAGGCATTCCACCTGTGATCATATTAGACAGGTGAAAGTGGAGTGACTTCATTCTGGAGACAATACCAAAAGTTTAAAAGAAAATGGATGGAGGTGAATGGTTTCATTCTGAACAATGCACCAAGAGAGCAGACTAATTGCAAAAAGAGCGTGGATAGTGGCAGGTAGAACAATTTGAACAATTGTGCCCTAATCGAGCAACAAGATTAAAAACAATGTAAAAGACCACAAGACAATAAGAAATAGGAATAAGAGTAAAACCCATTCAGCCTCTCAAGCCAAGCCATCTGCACCATTCAGTAGGATCATGGATAATCCAATATTCTTCATGTCCACTTTCCTATCTTTTCCCTGTCACCCTTGACTCTTCTACTGAACAAAACTCTATCTATCTAAGCATGAAATATACACAAGGGCTCTCCCCTCAGCTCTATGTGGTAAGAATTTCCAAAGACTCACAACACTCTGAGAGAATAAATTCCTCCTTATCTCAGTCTTAAATTGGCAACCCTTTATTATGAGACTATGCTCTGCGATCAGAGAATTTCCTAGTGCCTCTAATGAAATAATGTATGCCCTTAAATAAGGGGACCAAAACTGCTCCCAGTACTCCAGATGCGGGCCCATCAGCAACTTGTGCAGTTGAATGTAGACTTCACTCCTCTTATACACCAAATTAAAAATCGCACCAGGTTATAGCCCAACAGGTTTAATTGGAAGCATTAGCTTTCAGAGGGCCACTCCTTCATCAGGTGGTTGTGGAGTACACAATTGTAAGACACAGAATTTATAGCAAAAGTTTACAGTGTGATGTAACTGAAATTATACATTGAAAAATACCTTGATTTTTTGTTGAGTCTTTCTTCTGTTAGAATGACCATGATAGTTTCACTTCATTCATACGTAAATCACAAAATATTTTTTAAAAGTTACATTCTCAGGTTAACTGTAACAATTTGTGTCAGCCAGATAATATGTTGAAGGTGTTAGCCCCCTGTGTCCCTTGTCTGTGCCATAATGTTTAGAATGATTTTAATCTAAAAACTGAGTTAACAGAGTCTTACATGGATTCATGCAGTTTTTGAGCAAAGTACAATGTAACTCTGCAAGTACAAATTCACCCCATTCACACAAATAAACTTTTCATGAGTAAAAACCTATCAGAAAATAAAGATTCTTCAATACATTTAGATAATATTTGAATATTCAGTTTAGCAAAAACATGAAAGTCCAAACTTGAAACTTCATTCTTAAAAAAAATCTAAAAGTAACCACTTATCTGAAACACTTCGCTGGAACTTAATACCAAACAGAATGGCATTTTATGAAAAACGATACATTCAATGTGACAGACAAAGCAGAAACAATGGTCTTTGTATGAGTGACATGAGAGTTTTGTTCTTTGTATATGAGGGAATTTCATGATCAACCTTGCAGCCTTTTCAGACCAAGTATTTATTTTGCAATTTTCAGATGAGAAAGCAAAGGTTTTGGAGTGATGTATGAAAGTTTTGTGATCAGACAGAGTACAGATTGAAAAGCAGTAACTTGCTTTTAGTTGAAGAGAATCAGGAATTAGCTTTTTTCTTCTTAGGGTGAAAAACCCAGTGGATTGAAATGGTTCTTACTGCAATTGGTGGGAGTCCTGATTGAAGTTAGATGTTAAGAACACAATTTAAGCTGAAGTAAGGAGATAGTTCAGAATATTGGGAAATAATTGGAAATTCCAGTCCTGAAGTGTTTGGTTAGGACACCAGATTGATTATTTGAAGTTAAAAACGTTTGAGCTTAGTTCCGTACCTAATGGAGGAAGAAGCTATCAAATTCTCAGGTCTAGAACTTAAAGCAACACTTAATTCAAACCTAAAGCTGTGATAGACATTGGAACTCTCTCTGGTATTTTAATATTGTTAACTGATGGTATTGAAATTAGATGGGATGGTATTTTATAGTGTGGTTTGGAATCTATCAAATTGCATTCTGTGCAATTAATTGTTTAGGTTGACCTTATCTTAAAACCTTTTTCAAATAATCCTGCATTGAAAAACTGTATCTATTTGCAAATTGCTCCCCAGCAATATTCACGATAAACCTTCAGAAGGACCATTGAGATCAGCAAATAGAAAGCATTTGTGGCATCCAAGGAATCTTGATTGATGATGTTAGGTTGGTGCCTCCAATCCCAGCATGAGCAGTGGATACCTTTGTTGTCCATATTTCTGACATAGAATCATGGAATCCCAACAGTGCTGAGCGAGGCTTATCAGCCAATTGAATTCTGCACTGACCTTCTAAAGGCACCCCACTCAGACCCCACACTATCCTGGTAACCCTGCATTTATTGTGACTAATCCATCAAGCCTGCACATCCCTAGGCACTATGGAACAATTTAGCATAACCAATCCATCTAAACTGTCACTTGAAACTGAGGTTTCCATAAGAAGAAGGTGGGGTTGAAATTTAACAAGAAAACAGATTTTAGTTCAAAATGATTCTTCATATTGACATTTTTCAAGTAATCTCTTAATTATTCTCCATGGAGATTTCAAAAGAACCTTCAGTTCCTCTTTGAATTTGTTCTGAGTTGCTGCATAGATACATGGGTTGAGAAAGGAACTCAGCAGCTTCAGAAACTCTCCAGTTTCCATGGCAATATAATTTGGGTTCGTGAAGCCACCTTCATAATGATTGGGATTTGCAATTTTGGTAATCGCTAAAGTCACTGAATTGGTTAACCAAAGCAATATAAAACCAACTGATACAGAGAACAGTAAAATGATAGATTTCCGTCGGCTCTCTGTCTCTGAATTGCTGTGATCCTCACTTTTGTGACCCTGGAGTCTGGCACGGGCTCGATTGGCCATTACAATACGTTGAATAGTTAAAGAATTGAACATGGCAATCAAAGTAAAAGGAAGCCAGGCAAGCCAGGCGCTGTAGAACCAGAGGTATCCTGTACCTGCAGAAGATGAAAAGAAAGACACACTTGCTCGACAGCCCCACTGCACCTTGTTGATTATGTATTGAGGTTCATAAGCAAATAGAAGTGGAATATTCTTCAACACCATCAGGAAAGAGAAGGTTGTTACAATGATAATTGCTGTTCTCTTCGTGCAATACTTTGTTTTAAACTTCTGGCAGCAGATCACAACATATCTGTCAAATGCGAAGGAGACATTGAACCAGACAGATAAAGATATACTGACACCATTGGAATATATAATGCCTGTGCACCAAGATGTTTGGGACAGGATTGAAAATGGAAAGTGATAATTGAAGATGTAATGCACTTTTACATAGAAGATAATAACAAGAAGGTCTGTTGTTGCCATGGCCATCATGTAGACAGAAATACACTTTGAAAGACCACAGTTTCCTCGTGACAGAATCACAATAGTCATCAAGTTTGCTGTAAAAGAGAGACAGACAGAGGTACATAATATTCAAGTATTGGGTTGCATTCAATAAATTTGCTGAGCGCATTTAAAACCATTATGTTGGGCTATCAAAACAGGAAAGTATTTAATGAGCAGCTCCAGAGCTCGCTCTGTACAGAATGAAGAGTCAAATAATCTACTGTACGAAACCAGCAAGGTACATTCTATCAAAAAAAAATCTTCAGAAGGTGAAAAATTAGTAAAATGGAATTTGAAAATTGATGGATTTGTTGTAGAGAATATCCATTGCAGATTGCTGGTATCAGAAAAACAAGTTACCTGATCTAAAATGGTATGAACAAGGAGACAGTCAACGTTGATCAACAACAAACACTTTCAACGACTCACCAGGAAGCGCAATTGCTGTGAGAATTGGATAGTAAATCTCTTTCACCAGCAGAATAGTTGGCTTCCCCATTTTCTGTGAGAATGAGTCATTTGTGCTTGAGTTAGATAAATCTGATGGATGCACAACTGAGCCAATGAAAACAAATCTATATTTATGTAGGCATCCAACCTCCAGGGAGTCCAAAAAGATGAATCATCATTATAATTAGTTTCAGTCGTTTAACAAATATATGGAGGTAAACATTATTCATTACATCAGACTGAAACAAAATAACAAGCTGACGTTATTTAGAAAATTGGCATCTGTAAAACAAAGTGAAATCTAGATGTATAGCAGCTACTCTGCAGAAGTGGTGTTGCTAGCTTTTCTCACACGTGTTGTCCTGCTGCATTTGGCCAACGTCGAGCTTTCCAGCAGTCTTTCAGATACTAATCCAGACTTGTAAATTTCCCCAGCTCACAAACCTCTGAGATATTTGCATTCATCCAATCACACAAATCCCTGATTTGTGTTGATGCTTCATTTATGGAGGTCCTTTCTCTATTCTCCTAACATTTATCAGATCTCTCAATTTGCCCTGCCCTATTGTGTAAGTTACTCCACTACTGACTTCATACATTTTTCCTTTGGATGAAATTACTTTTTCTAATATCAGAGTCCCTTATCTCCCGAAGTCTGTAAGTTGGAATTGCCAAAGGTACTCATAATTTGTGAGATTTCTCACGTCCTTCTGCTAATTACCCAGACTGCATTTATAATTAATTCTGCTTAATGCAGCTGAACAATCCTAATGCTTTGATAACATTGAGGGAACTCTCTATCTTATCACAATCTAATTTGTTTCAAAATTTTGCTCTTACAAATTCATTCTATAGTTTACAGAATTAACAGCCTTAAATTGTATTTCCTGTTATTGTGCAATGCTTTCCAGCTTGCTATACCTGTAAAAGCCACTGTGCAGAACACTGCTCGGAATTTCACACAGGACTTTGCATGCCAGGTGTTTCAGACTTGGACAGCGTGCCTTCCATCGTGCCACTCTAACAGTGGAACAGAATTATTAGAAGGCAGAACAAGCCCACATTGGATGCATGTGCTGCCATTTGCCCAATGTCTTCGCATTGGAGTTTCAATGTTACAACATGGATTAGACTACTTGGTGAATGTGTAAGCTGTTGGGTGATTGTGTGTGCAAGTGATAATGATGGGAATGTGGAGAGGGTCTGTGAGGTGTGTGAGTTGAATTGGGAATCAAGGAAGTGGATGGAGTTCATCAAGCAGGTTGGTGGATGGTTGGTGTATCAGTAAGCTGGTTTGCTGTGCGGAAGACTTAAGGAGATAAGGTTGTAGGAAGAATCTGAACATTTAGCCTGATGAGCTAACCATTTAGCATCTGAAGAATCTGATAAGGTTGAAGGAAGAATCTGAACATTTCACACCAAAGAGCTGAATATGGCAGATTCTGTAAAGATTATGTGAGCAGTGTAGGACATTAATAGAAGCAGAATCCTACACAATCACCACTTGTAAATCCATATCATGACATATTCCACATTCTAATATGAGCACCAAGTCAGCAGATCAATGCTGAATCAATGCAGCATGCTGGATGGCAGAGCAGAAACAGCAGGAGGCTCACGTGTAAATGAGAGATTAACCCAACAATGATTCAACAGGGCAAAGTGCCTGCCCAGCAGTATATGTAGCTACATAGCAGCAAGAACTGCTCAAACCCACCGATAGAAGATTAGCTCTTCAACAGATTTCAAATGGTTTGCAGATGACACCAGAGTTGATAGTACAGTGGACAGTGAAGAAGGTTATCTCAGAGTACAATGGGACTTTGATCAGATTGGTCAAAAAATGGCAGATGAGTTTAATTTAGATAAATGTGAGGTTTTGCATTTTGGAAAGGCAAATCAGACAGGGACTTACACACTTAATGGTAGGTCCTGGGTGGTGCTGCTGAACAAAGAGACCTTGGAGTGCAGGTTCATCATTCCTTGAAGTGGAATCACAGGTAGACAGGAAAGCAAAGAAGGCATTTAGCACACTTGCCTTCTTTTGTCATTGGATTCAGTTTCGGAGTTGGAATGCCATGTTGAGGTTGTATCGAAATTTGGTAAGACCACTTTTAGAAAACTGCGTTTAATTTTGGTCTCTCTGCTATAGGAAAGACTTTGTTCAACATAAAGAAAAGCGCAGAAAAGAGATAAAAGGATATTGCCAGCATTAGAGGTTGGAACTATAAGGAAAGGCTGAATAGGCTGAGTTTTATTTTCCTTGGAGCATCGGAGGCTGAGGGGTGACCAATCATGGGGGGCATGCTTAAGGTGAATAGATAAGGTTAGGGGAGTCCAAAACTAGAGAGCATATGTTTTAGGTTGAGGGGAAAGATTTCTAGTGGATATAAGGGGCAATATTTTCTTGCAGAGGGTGGTGCGTGTATGGAATAAGCTGCCAGAGGCAGGGGTGGAGGCTGGTACAATTACATTTAAACAGCATCTGAATAGGGATATGAATAGGAAGGGTTTAGAGGGATATGAGCCAAATACTGGCAAATGAGACTAGGCTAATCTCGGTTAACTTGTCGGCATGGACAAGTTGGACCAAAGGGTCTGCTTACATGCTATATACACCTATGATTCTGCGCACACTCTGGCAGTAGGCAATTACACTGCTCCATAATTTTCCACACTTCTCAACAGCGAGGAGATCAGCACCCAGTGCAAAGGACACATTTTAAACATTCAGACTCATTTTCAGCCAGGTGGATGGTGCATCGTGTCTTCTCCAATGGTCCTGGATATCAGAGATATCAGACTTTAGCCAATTCCATTCACTCTACATGGAGTCGAGGAAAGGTTAAGGTGTCCCATCCAAAAAGACCACAGTCCTGTCAACATGATGGAGATAATGCTTATGCGTTCTGCTCCAGAGCGAGTCATGCTACTGGCAAAGAAGATTATGAACAGTAAGTTTGATTCAATCTACCACAGGGAAGGTGTTGCCATTAAGGTAGTTTCTTAAAATCAAAGCATAGATTTCGGATGACTGGCTCAATGAAGTTACTGCTACATCACCAGCACCCAATACACTTGCGAATGTCAAGTTATGTGGTGTTCAATGTTCCTTTCAATTACGATTGAGTCACTTCCACACCTTTCAATGTGGTCCTCCGAAGTACAATGAGATCACAGGTGTATGGCTGCTTCTTATATAAAGTCTGGAATTATTTCCAAGTTAATAATTAATCGCACACGGCAATCACTGAGTTATGTTCACATTAGTTAAATGGGCAGTTGATGAGCATACATCAATACAAGCTGTCATCAAGGAATAAACCTGTATTCCATTATCAACAGGGAAAATAACTTGTGCAACTAATCAACTGAGGAAGGTTGGAAGGAATCCTCTACTTCATTAAAAGTGATGATCATTCTCTGAGGACTGGGACGATAGCAACATGAACTGGTTGCATGCTCTTCCAAAGCACTGACAATTTAAAAAATCCACCTTAGCACTGTCTCCCCCCTTCCCCCCGCCCCCCCCCCCCCACTGTCCAAACATCTTTGTGTTATTTATGCACACTCCACTCTCCCCTTCTGCACTTGAAAGTGATGCGATGATTGTATCTGCTATTGTCCCATTAGGTAGAAGATTCCAGCTGACAACACCTCACCATGTAAAGGGAAATCGCTGCCATCTCACGCCAAATCATTTTTAACAAATATCACTTTTTACATTTTAAAAATATACTTTATTCATAAAAACCTTGTTTGCATACACATTCACAAATGCAGTAGCATATAAAGCAAAAGACATTGGAATTCAATTCTCTGCAAACAAACTAAAGGCATTTTTTATTGGAGAAGACTATATTAACATGCATTTGACGCACTGGGAAGGTGCAATAACTAAACGGACCCCAACTTAACTTCAGCAGAAGGACGTCTTTCCCCACTGTGCCTTGGCAGCAGCTGTTCCAGGCTTTACCGTATGCCTCAGCAAGCAGTTCTGGACCTCAGAAACTGCTAGCATGCACCTTTTGGTCGGACGCAATTCCTTGTTCTTAAAGTCCAACAAGTTTTAGGCATACCAAAGAGCTTCTTTCACTTCATCTGATGAAGGAGCACTGCTCCAAACACTTGATTTCAAATAAACCCTGCTTTTGACTTTGTCCAGCCCAGTCCAACCCCGGCATCTCCATGTCATGTCTTTCACTGATCATTCAGGCGCAGTCGTTGTGTGTCTCAGTGTGCTCCCAGGAACAGATCATAGAGCACAGAGTCCTGCATCATGGAGCTGCTTGGGATGAACCTTGACAAAAAACTATGCATCTTTCTTCACACTTCCATTGGAAAGGCACATTCCAGCACGAGATGTGTGACTGTCTCATCCCCCCACAGCTGCTTCAAGGTCAACATGCAATGGCAGAGACGGACTGGGTGTACAGGAAGAAACTCACAGGTAGTATTCTTGTCACCATCAGCCAAGTGATGTCTTGGTCCTTGTTGGAAAGCTCTGGTGATGAGGCATTCTGCCAAATGACTGACAGTCGGCTCAGGGAACTGCATGGCAGGATTCACTCTTACCGATTACCACAGGGTCTCAAAGACACTATGTGCTGACCACTTCCTGATGGACTTGTGGTCAAAGGTGGCTTTCTTTGCAAATTTCTCCATGAAAGACGAGTGATACAGTACAGTCCAACTAGTTGGAGCACCTTGCAGCAATGAGATCAGTCCCATTCTTTGAAACACCATTGAGAGGTAGAACCTCAGTACGTAGCGACACTTGGTGTTTACAAAGTGAGGGTCCATGTGCAGCATGATGCAGCTGCATACAAAGGTGGCCCTCGGGATGCAGGCAGAACTGGGTATATTTTCCGCATCTTATCCAGAATTATGTACATGGTATCCCTGAGGACACAGTCCATCTTAGACCTCCAAATGAAATGGAAGATGAATGAGGTGACTGCAGTTTCAGGGAATGAGCAGACTTGCAAAATGTGCAACACAGAGAATACTTCACACCTGATGACTTGGTTTTTATTCTCAGTGGAGAGGGAGCAGTGTTCCCTGTTTCTGCTTCACTTTGGCAATGTTCATGGGCCTGTGGACTGATGGCAAATCTGAGTAGAACATGGTGACATTATGCATAACAGGGAGGCTTTGACCTGTAGCATTAGATTCCCTACAGTGTGGAAACAGGCCTATCGGCCCAACCAACCCTCCAAAGAATAACCCACACAGACCCATTTCCCTCTGATAGATACACCAAGCACTATGGGCAATTTAACATGGCCAATTCACCTGGCCTGCACATCTTTGGACTGTGGGAGGAAACTGGAGCACCCGCAGGGAATCCACGCAGACACGGGGAGAATGCGCAAACACCACACAAACACCACCACACGAACCTGGGACCCTGATGCTGTGAGGCAGCAGTGCTAACCACTCAGCCACCATGCCACCTGCACTGCCTGGAATAGTCAGCCCTCTCAGGCTCGCGTTCTTCCTGAAGGACTCAGCAAAAAGCTCTATGCAACACACAAACAAGGCAGGAGAGAGTGAGCAGCCCGGCCTGACTCCAGATCACAGTGGGAAGCTTTCTGATTAACTGTCTCTTGTTACGTTTCTCTTTATTTTTAAAACTCATGTGTTGGAATATCTCCCCAGTTCAAAATAGAAGGAGTGTTGAGGAGTGCTCCTTTTTACCCGTGGGCTTATATTTATCCATCGAGCAGCAATCTTTGCTCATTATCACACTAATTGTGTTGCCTTCTTGTGGCCAAGTTGGTTTGAAGGCTTCTGAACTTACAGCTGAAACAATATCACCGTTTTCTTTAACTAATTCCGAGAGGTCATGAGACTGTGATTTGCTCTTTGGAAAAATTCATCTTCGATCCCCACACCCAGCTACTCATGAACCCCACTGCCAGCTCCCCACAATCCCCACTCACAACTCTGTGTGATCCCCACTCCCAGCTCCCCATGATCCCATACCCAGCTACCCATTAAACACACACCCAGCTCCCCACGCCCCCTAACCCATCTACCCATGAACACCAATCCCAGCTCCCCACACAGAGCTATCCATGAACTCCACTGCCAATTCCCCATGATCCTCACACCAGACTCCGCGTGATCCCCATTCCCAGCTCCCCATGAACCCCATTCCCAACTCTGTGATCCCTAAACCCAGCTACCCTCCACTCCCAGGTCCCCACAATCCCCAAACCCAGCTACCCATGAACCCCACTGCTAGCTCCCCACGATCCTCACACCCAGCTATCCATGAACCCCACTCACAGCTCCGCGTGATCCCCACTGCCCGTTCCCATGAACCCACCCCCAGCTCCCCACAATCCCCACACCCAACTCCTCACGATTCCTACATACAGCTCCCCATGAACCCCATCACCAGTTCTCTGCTATCCCCACCCCCAGCTCCATGTGAACCCCACTTCCAGTTCGCTATGATTCCCAGCCACAGCTCACGGTGAACCTCATCCACAGCTTCCTCTGAACCACAGCCCCAGCTCCCTGTGAACCACAGCCCCAGCTCCCTGTGAACCTCTTTCCCAGTACCCACGAATCCCATGCCAGCTCGCTATAACCCATCCATCGTCCCCCATGAACCCCAGTTCCAGCATCCCCCCCCACATGATCCCCACACCAAGCTACTCATGAACCCCAGTCCCAGTCCATGGTCCCCACTCCCAGCTCCGCGTAATTCCCACTCCCAGATCCCCACACCCAGCTCCCCACAATCCCCACACCCAACTACACATGAACCCCCATCCCCGCTTCTCTGCTATCCCCACCCTCAACTCCCTGTGAACCCTATCGCCAGCTCCCTGCCAACTCCACCCCTATTTTCCATTCAATCACAGCCCCAGCTCCCTGTGAATCCTTTTCCCCAGTCCCCATGAACCCCATTCCCAGCTCCCCATTGTCTCCACCCCCAGCTGCCTGTTTTAACTCACCAAACCTCCTCTAACAGCACCTTTCAATCCCATCTGCCATTGGGAAAGACAAGGACAGCTGGGTAATGACAACACCAACACCAATGCCGAAAAGATTCCTCTCCCCCCAACACCGCCCCCCCCCCCCCCCACCTCATATGGGCAATAGGAGTGTGCTGGGGAAGTTATGCTCTCATTCCACAAGCACAAAAATGTAACCTATCTTTTAAAGTGTAACAAAATGAAACGTACATTTGAATATGACAAAATGTTTACTTTGCCAGAAAAGTCAATACACCTTTGGTTGCACTGGTAATGTGTTCACACTCACATACAATAATCAGAATTAACAGGTTCAGAATGTGTCTCAAACATAATCAGTGACAGATGCAAAATTAATCCACATTCACAAACTACAACACTGCAACAGTAGGTAAGAATTTATTTCACTCGCTTTTGAAACAATCGGCTGACGGTTTTCATATAACCTTGTAACTATTGACTGGAATTACATAACCTAGTAAAAGGTCATCCACAAAGTCAGCATTTCTAAGCACACCAATCTCTGTCCAATTCATATGAACAATTCTTTTCTGTTATGACCCTTTCTGCAGTGTCAATGGGCTGAATGGCTTCTATGTGCACTGCAGGGTTGTCATAATGTTATACCAAAGTAATGCAAGAATATCAGAAATATATTGTGCTTTAATTTTAATTTGACTACGATAACAGACCGAAACAATATTTGCTCACCACTGAGCTACTCTTGGATTATAGATGTTTTTAGAACATGGCACCAAATTAAACTAATCCCTCTCCCCTGCCCTTGGTCCATATCCTTCCATTCCTTGCATATTCATGTGCTTATCTAAAATTCCCTTCAATGCTGCAATATCTGCCTCCACCACTATACCTGACAGTGCAATCCAGACTCCTATCATTCTCTGTAAAATACTTGCCCCTCACACCTTCTTTGAACTTTCCCCTTCTCACCTTAACTGCATGCTCCCTCATGAGACATATACAGTCTGAGAAAGAGATTTTGACCATCAACCCTGTCTATGCATCTCATAATTTTATAGACTTCTTTCAAATCTCCCTTCAGCCTCCACCACTCCAGAGAAAACACCCGAGTTTTTCTAGCCTCTCCTTATAGCTCATACCCTCTCATCCAGGCAGCATCCTGGTAAACCTCTTCTGCACCCTCTCCAAAGCCTTCCTCATCCTTCCAGAATTGAACACAATACTTCAGTGTGGCCTAACAAAATTCATATCAAGCTGCAACATGGCATCCTGACTCTTGCACTCAATTCCCTGACCAATGAAATCAACAATGCCATATGTCTTCTTTACCACGTTATCTACCTGCGTGTCCACTTTCAGGGAGCTATGGACTTGAACATTTCTCTGTACTTCAGTGTTGTTCAGGGTCCTGCCATTAACTATTATTTTCTTGAACATTTAATCTCCCAAAGTGCGACATCTCATACTTATCTGGATTAAACTCCATCTACCATCTGCAACTGGTCGATATCTCACTGTATCCTTTGATAGCTTTCTACACTATCCAAAATTCCACTAATCTGTGTGTCATCTGCAAACATACTCACCCACTGATCTACATTTCCTTCTAAATCATGTATATGTATCACAAACAGCAGAGGTTCCACTACAGATCCCTGTGGAACACTACTAGTCATAGACCTCCAGCCAGAAAAACACCCTTCAACCACTACCCTCTGCTTTCTATGGGCAAGCTAATTATGAATCCACTTGGCTAAGTCACCATGGATCACACGCATCTTAATTTTCTGGAGGAGTTTACCATAAGGTACCTTGTTGAAAGCCTTACTAAGTCCATGTCATCAACATTCACTGCTCTACCCTCATCGATCACCTTTGTCACCTCCTTGAAAAATGCAACCGACGTAGTAAGACATGACGTGCCCTGCAGAAAGCCACGCTGACTCCCCCTAATTAGCTTTTCCAAATATTGTCCCTGATAAGGCCATGCTTTTCTAAATTCTACAATAACGACCAATAAATCTGGATCTCCTTCCCATGTGACCCTCCAATACAGACTGGTAAACATGGATCTCCTTCTCAGTGAACATCCAACATACACTGGTAAACTTGGATCTCAGGATGGCAGGGGAACCCTGAACTCTATTTCCTAATCATGCTGCTGTATTTAAATAAATTATTTAAATTCATTCACAGTATGTGGCTGTCATTGTCTGAGCCAGTCTTTATTGATTATCCTTAGTTGCCCTTGAGAAAGTAGTGATGAGCTGCCTCCTTGAACTGACGCAATCCATGTGCTGTGGGTAAGTCCACAATGTCCTTAAGGAGGGAATTTCAGGATTTTGACCAAGCCACAGTGAAGGAACAGCAACATGTATCCAAGTCAGGATAGAATTTGCAAGAGGTGGTGCTCCCATGTACCTGTTGCCCTTGACCTTCTAGGTGAAAGTGTTCATGGGTTTGCAAGGTGCTGTCTGCAGAACTTTGATGCATTTGTACAATGTGTCTTGTAGATATGAAAGAGTGTTGCGACTGAGCATCAGTGGTGGAGGGAGTAGATGTTTGTACATGTGGTGCCAATCAAGCAGGCTGCTTTGTCCTGTATTAAGCTTCTTGAGTGTTGTTAGAGCTGTACCAACCAGTCCTGACTTGCGCCATGAAGCAAGTTTTAAAACATTGGGACAGATTTTACAGAGTGATGATGGCTCCTGTCATTGAATGCCCTGCTGACACAGCCCAGCTTTCCACATATTGAACGGGAAAGTTGATGAGGTAGGAATGTACTGTTTGTGCTCACAGAGCTGTTCCCTAGCATAAGTGTCCCTCAGGTGGGGAGAAGGAATGTTCAGAGCCCTGAGCCCCAATTCCCAGCCCGGGCAGTTTGTCTCCCAACAATGAATGAGATGCCAATTTGGAGCCCAGGTTCAGGGCAGTCTCTGCTGTGGACCCAAGTCTACAAGCGGCAATTGGAGTTTGAGCTGAAAAGATTTACTGAGTTATGGGGAGACAGAGCAGCAGTGGGACTAATTGGGTCACTCACAGCCACGATGGGCTGAATGGCCTCCTCCTGTGCTGTAAGATTCCAGGGAGTACAGATAGTTCACAGTTTTGTCCCGTCTCATTAACAAACGTCCAGCTGCTCCTTTCACTTCCTCTGTTGGTGAAATTTCAACCTTGCGATCTGACAGTCTTTGCAGTTTTTTTTTTACACTAGGGCTTTCTGCTGTGGTCAGAATCTCTAATAATAAGTGTCCAATCAGTGACAATCACAGCAGCTAAGAGCAGTCAGGACTGAGGAGCGAGGCTCACTGAGAAACACATTGGGAAGATCAAAGCCATCTTCTTCAGCTCATGATACAAACTCCATCCCTCTCCCTGAGCAGTGTCTGCAGCTCAGCCATGTCTTTACAACTGTGGCCTCATCTTTGAGGCTAATCTGTGGCCCACATTACAAAGATGAGCCACTGAAAACCCTAGTCATGTCTTTGGAACTCGAAACATGATCATTTCAATGTTAACCTGGCCCACATCACAGCCAATCCCCTCCATAAATGTCAGCTCATCCCAAACTCTGCTGAGTGTATCTGAAGTTGCACCAAGTCCCATTCCCCGATTTTCCCTGTGCTCACTAACCGACATTGACCTCCGGTCAGCAATACCTCAATATTCAAACTCTGATCCTTGTTCTTAAGCATGCTCTCTGTCCTCCACCCTCCCTCTTTCTGTAGTCTCCTCAGAACCACCTCATTCATGATATCTTTTCAGAAAAAGGCCCATTTATTCCTACTCTTTATTTCCTATCTGCCAACCAGTTTCCTATCCATGTCAGTGCACTGCCTCCAATCCTACGTTCCTTACTTTTATTTGCTAATCTTTTCTGTGGGATTTATCAAAAACCTTTTGAAAGTCCAAATAAGTTACATCCACTGGCTCCCCCTTAGCAAATCCACTCATCAAATCCTTAAACATTTCCAGTCGATTTGTTATGCAAGATTTCCCTTTTGACAGTCCATACTGATACTGTCTAATCCTGAGATAGTTTTCCATGGAGTCAGCTATTGAATCTTTGATCATGGACTCACGTATTTTCCCCAATAACAGGGTCAGGCTGACTGATCTAAAATTCCCAGTTATCTCTTTCCCTCTCTTTATAAATGGTGATGTTACGTTAACTCTTCACTCTGTTTTAAGTGTTCCAAAACCAATAGAATCTTGGAAGATGACCACCTAAATTTCCTGGCATCTTCTGAAGTACTCTGGGATGTAGATTATTCTTCCCTGTGGATTTATATAATTTCCCCAAAACAACTTCACTCATAAAACTGATTTTCTCTAGTTCCTCCCTCATTCTAGACCCTATGAACCCAAAATGATTGGAGTGTATTTGAATCTTCCTTTTTATACAAAGATCCAGAATACGTAATGGTAAGGTCTCAGGGAGTGTTGCTGAACAAAGAGACTTTGGAGTGCAGGTTTAGCTCCTTGAAAGTGGAGTCGCAGGCTAGATAGAATAGTGAAGGAGGCATTTGGTATGCTTTCCTTTATTAGTCAGAGTATTGAGTACAGGAGTTGGGAGATCATGTTGCAGCTGCACAGGACATTGGTTAGGCCATTTTTGGAATGCTGTGTGCAATTCTGGTCTCCTTCCAATCAGAAAGATGTTGTGAAACTTTAAATGGTTCAGAAAACATTTACGAGGATGGAGGATTTGAGCTATAGGGAGGTTGGATAGGTTGGGGCTGTTTTCTCTGGAGCGGCGGAGGCCGAGGGGTTAAAATATCGAGGTTTATAAAATCATGACAAGCATGGATTGGATAAATCGACAAAGATTTTTTTCCCTGTGGTGGAGGAGTCCAGAGCTAGAGGCATAGGTTTAGGGTGAGAGGAGAAAGGTATAAAGAGACCTAAGGGCAACCTTTTCAAGCAGAGAGTGGTACATGTATGGAATGAGCTGCCAGAGGCAGTGGTACAGGCTAGTACCATTGCAACATTTAAAAGGCATCTGGATGAATGTATGAAGAGGAATGGTTTGGAGGCATATGGGCCAGGTGCTGGCTGGTGGGACTAGATTGGGTTGTGATATCTGGTCTGCATGATCAGGTTGGACCAAAGGGTCTGTCTCTGACTCTGTATTTATTAATTCTGCTATTTATTTGTTCCAAAAATAATTTTATCATTCCTAATTGTAGTGTTCTCAAATATTTTCTGGAAGTTCATATGAGCAACATCCATCAAGATTCCCTTATCTCCCACATTAGTGACGTCTTTCAAAAATGAAACAAGGTTAGTTAAAGATATCTAATCTCTTTTAATTGGAAAGATCAGTGTTTAACAGAAGCGGTTGAGTGCCAGAATATTTTTGATGCAGAAGGATTGATGAGCATCGGGGAAGGGGATTCATGCTCCATTCTTTGATGTCAGACTGTGATGCTGTTGTTTGCTGGCACTGACACTGTGATATTGATTGCAATGTCACTCAGTGTGACAGGAGGTAACATGGCTTGATCAGTGGTGGGGAGGAGCAGACTGAATAAGGAGCTGGACGTTTATTACGGACACGGGAGAAAACTGCACTGCCTACACTCCCTGGAATCTGACAGCACAGAAGGCCATTCAGCCCATCGTGCCTGTGAGTGACCCAATTAGTCACTGTTCCTCTCTCCCTATAACCGAGCAAATCTTTCCTTTCTAGCTTAATTTCCAATTGCCTCTTTTAGACCTGGATACAGCAGAGACTGCCCCTAACCTGGGTTCCAAATTGGCATCACATTCATTCACTGGGAGACAAACTGCCTGGGCTGGGAAATGGAGCTCAGGACCCTCTCCCCTCCTGAAAGACACTTCCTGCTGTGGGATAGTTCTATGGACCCCAGAAATACATTCCTACCTCACCAACTTCCCCATTCTGTGTGGAGAAAGCTGTAGGCTGTCAGCAGGACATTCAACTGCAGAAACCATCATCATGTTAACCAATTCTCACCACTCTCGCCTTCCATAACCATTCAAATCATTACAGATATAAAATGTGTCCATCTCCATCTTGATATACAACAGGGAGGTGGGACAAGCAGGAATAAGGGTCTCTGTGTTCAAGGAGCTGAGGTACCACAGAGCCGGTCAATGTTGTGGAGATGGAAATAAGAGACCTACATGATGGAGACGACGTGGGGTTTGAAGCTTAGGTACTGGAGGGTGCAGTGGGAAGGAAGCCCATGTGCACTGGTTTCTATTGGAGGGTCCACAGGGAAGGAGGCCAATGTTTACTGCTATCTATTGAAGGATCCAATGGGAAGGAGGTCATTGTTTACATAATCATAGAGTCATTGAGTTACACAGAATAGAAACTTGCCCTTTGGCCAAATTCGTCCATGTCAACCTGGTTTTCTCAACTAAATCAGAACCACCTGCCTATTTTTTGTTCTATATCCCTCTAAACCTTTCCTCTCCATGTACCTGTTCAAATGCCTTTTAACATGTTTTAGTCTCCAGTTCCTCACAGAAGGTGTGAGGGAACTAAAGCTGGGGTTGGATGAACTTTGAATCATTTGGCAGGCTGAGGGGGTGATAGAGAGGAATTATAGGGAGGTAGTTACACCTAAATTAAAGGATAAAGGTGTCTGGGTGACTGTCAGGAGAGGGAAAGGGAATAGGCAGACAGTGTAGGAATCCTCTGTGGCCTTTCCCTTCAATAATAAGTTTACTGCTTTGGATATTGTTGGGGGTCAACCTATAAAGGGGAAAGCCACAGCGGTCAGGTCTCTGACACAGAGCCTGGCTCTGTGACTCAGAAGGAAAGAGGAGAGAATTGGAGAGTGATGTTGATCGGAGAGTCAATGGTTAGAGGAGCAGACAGGAGATTCTGCGGTCGTGAGTGAGACTCCTGGAGAGCATGTTGTCTCCCAGGTGCCAGGGTCAGGTATGGGTCGAAATGAGAAACAGGAAAGGAGCAGTCACTTTGTTGGGAGTTTTCTACAGACCCCCTCAAAAGCTCACTCAACTGAACTGTTCATATTATGGATGAGCATATAATATTCTGCAGCAGCAAGTGTACAAGTTTTATGTCAAAGCAACCTTCAGCCATCATTTCCTCTTTAAAAATAATGATCCATTCTCTTTCTTTTTCATATACAAAATAAACAGATCAACTTCATTAGAAATGCACTTTTTAAAAAAAAAGACATTAAACTCCAGATAGTTCTGGCCATGAAATATTTTATCTCAAAAGGTTGATTGAGCATGGGGATTAAAACGCATGGAGTCACAGAGTCAGTTATGCAACAGACCCAACTCATCTGCACCAACCAGATATCCCAATGTGACCTAGTTCCAGTTTGCCAGAATTTAGCCCATATCCTTCTCCACCCTGCCTATTCATGTACCCATCCCGGTGCCTTTTAAAAGTTAAAAGAGAAATGTAATTGAACCCCCTTCTGGCAACTCATTGCATGTATGCAGCACCCTCTGCCTGAGAAAGTTACCCCTCAGGCCCTTTTTAAATCTTCCCCTCTCAGCTTAAACCCATGCCCTCTAGTTTACAACTCCCCTGCCCTAGGAAAAAAATCTTCGTGATTCACCCTATCCGTGCCCCTCATGATTTTATAAACCTCTACAAAAACCCTTCAGCCTCCAATCCTCCAGGGGAACAATGCTTCAGTCTATTCAGCCTCTCATTGTAACTCAGTCCTGGCAACATCCTCGTAAATGTTTTCTGCACTCTCTTAAGTTTAACGTCCTTTGTATAGAAAAGCGATCAGAACTGTATGCAGTATTCTAGAAGTGGCCGAACCAATGTCCTGTACAGCTGCAACATTACGCCTCAATCCCTGCAGTCAATCTTCTAACCAATGAAGGCAAGCATGCCAAATGCCTTCTTCACCACCCTTTCTACCTGCAACTCCGCTTTCAAGGAACTATGCGCCTGCATCCCGAGGTCTCTATTTTTCAGTGACACTCCCCAGGACCCGACCATTAACTGTATAAACTAGTGACTGGACGGAGAACTTTAAAAACAAGATTTGAAAGAGAACTTTATAAACGAAGATGCTTGAACTGCATGGAGGAAGAAATGTTATCACTTGTGAGGCTGACCTGAACAGAAAGTCAACATTAATGGATCAAATCAGAAATTCAAAACAAAACATTCTTACCTAAGAAAGCATAGAAATTGTTAGTCCCGGCAATGCTTAAGTTGAATAGTATGAACCTGTTTAAGCGGAAACTGGATAAGTACCTCTGGGAGAAACATACAGAAGGATGCACTGATGGGATGAGACAAAGTGGGAGTAGACTTGCATGGAGACTAAATAACTGCTAAATTGGAGGTGCAGTGGACAGTCAAGAAGGTTCATAATACAAAAAGATCTTGATCAGATGGGCTGACGAGTGGCAGATGTCGTTTAATTTACATAAATGTGAGGTGCTGCATTTTGTAAAGCCAAATCAGGTCAGGACTTCAATAGTAAACTCAATAGTAAAGTCCTGGTGAGTGTTGCTGAACAAAAAGACCTTGGAGGGCAGGTCCATAGTTCCTTGAAAGTGGAGTCACAGGTAGACAGGATAGTGAAGGCAGCGTTTGGTATGCTTATCTTTACTGGACAGAGCATTGAGCATAGGAGTTCAGAGGTCATGTTGTAGCTGTGCAGGACACTGACTTGACCTCTTTTAGAATACCTCGTGTGCAATTCTGGACTCCCTGTTCTCCGAAGGATGTTGTGAATTTTGAAAGGATGATGCAAAGATTTACAAGGATGTTGCCAGGGTTTGGAGGGGTTTCTGCTATAGGAAGAGGAAGAATTGGTTTTGAACTTTTTCCCTGGAGCAAAGGAGGCTGAGAGGCGACTGTGTAAAGATTTCTAAACTCATGAGGGGTATGGATAGGGTAAATAGACAAGTCTTTTCCCTGGTGTAAGCAACTCTAAAACGAGAGGGCAAAGGTGAGAGGGAAAACATTTAGAAGGAGCCGAACAGGTAACTTTTTCATGCAAAGGGTAGTGTGTTTATGGAATGAGCTGCCAGAGGAAGTGGAGGAGGCTGGCATAATCACGATATTTGAAAGGCATCTGGATGCGTATATGAATAGGAAATGTTTCAAAGGGAAATTGGCTAAATGCTGGTGAATGGGACTAGATTTTACCTCGGATAACTGGTCAGCATGGGCAAGTTGGATTGAAAGGTCATTTTTTGAGCTGTCCATCTCTGACTCCAAGAGAATATTTAACAAATGGCCGTTGACATCCAATGGTGTTACCCTCACTGAATCCTCCACTATGAATATCATGGGGATTACCATGAACCAGAAACTCAACTGGACTCGTCATATAAACACCGTGGGCTACAAGGGCAGGTCAGAGGCTTGGAATACTGTGATGTATAACTCACCTCCAGATTCCCCATTGCAAATCCACCGAGTACAAAGCACAAGCACAAGCACAAAGAACAGGCCCTTCAGCCCTCGACGTTGCGCCGACCTGAGAGCTATTCTCAGCTCGACCCCCTACACTATCCCAAAATTATCCATGTGCTTATCTTTACTCAGCGAGTCGTGAGTTCATGGAATGACCTGCCAGTAACAGTGGTGGACTCTCCCTCTTTATGGGCATTTAAACGGGCATTGGATATGTATATGGAGGATAGTGGGCTAGTGTAGGTTAGGTGGGCTTGGATCAGCGCAACATCGAGAGCCAAAGGGTCTGCACTGCGCTGTATTTTGCTATGTTCTATGTTCTAAGTCAGGAGTGTGATGGAATACGTTTCACTTGCCTGGACGAGTACTGCTCCAGTAACACACAAAGCTCGACACCAGCCAGGACAAAGCAGCCCACTTGATTGGCACCACATCCGCAAGCAGCCAAGCCCTCCAGCACCCTTCACTCAGTAGGAGCAGTGTGTACAATCTACAAGATGCAATGCAGAAATCTTGAGATCTTTAGCCAGATCCTCACCAACACGACCATTTAGGTCTAGAAGGACAAGAGCAGCAGATACACAGGACTGTTCTTGCAAAAGCCCCTCCAAACCACTCACTGGTTCTTCAGGATTGCTGTATCATATTCCTGGAATTCCTTCCCAAAGGGCAATGTGGGTCTACCTACAGCACATGGACTGCAGTGGTTACAAAAGAAAGCTCACCAGGTTCTCAAAAGGAACTAAGAACGATCAATAAATGCTGGCCAGCCAGCGATGCCCAGACCCTGTGAGTCATTTTAAAAATGTTCATTGAGGAGCTTAGAATTAAAATTGGGTTCCTTGCTGCTCAGTGAGAAAATATCTTTCTTGTTCATTCATGGATTGGGAGCGTAACTGGCTGGCCAGCATTTATTGCCCCTTCCTAAATGTCCTTGAGAAGACGGTGCTGAGCTAGACCCACAATCTCATGAGGGAGGGACTTCCAAAAAGCAGTGACAGATTTCCAAGTCAGGATAGTGGCCATTGTTTACAAGATGAGTCACTCACTTACTCAATCTACATATTTTAGATCCAACCAGCATCACACTTGCAACATTATTATTGACAAGTCAGACAAAAGGATTACTTGGAGTTATTACCTTCATTTCATTCTGTGGGTTCACAGAACATAGAACAATACAGCACAGAACAGGCCCTTCAGCCCTCGACATTGCGCCGACCTGTGAGCTATTCTCAGCTCGTCCCCCTACACAATCCCAAAATCATCCATGTGCTTATCTAAGAATTGTTTAAATCTCCCACATGTGGCTGAGTTGACTACATTAGCAGGTAGGGCATTCCACACCCTTACCACTCTCTGTGTAAAGAACCTGCCTCTGACATCTGTCTTAAATCTATGACCCTTCAATTTGTAGTTATGCCCCCTCGCACACGCTGATGTCATCACCCTAGGAAAAAGACTCTCACTGTCGACCCTATCTCTTCCTCTGATCATCTTGTATGTCTCGATGAAATCCCCTCTTAGCCTTCTTCTTGCCAATGAGAACAGGTTCAAGTCTCTCAATCTTTCCACATAAGACCTTCCCTCCAGACCAGGCAACATCCAGGTAAATCTCCCCTGCACCTTTTCCAATGCTTCCACATCCTTCGCAAAATATGGAATATTGTCAACAGTTCTGGTCTCCAAGTGTGGCCACACCAGCATTTTGTATATTTGCAGCATGATATTGCGGCTCTGAAACACAATCCCTCTACGAATGAAACTGAAAACATCGTATGCCTTCTTAACAGCACTATCCACCTGGATGGCAACTTTCAAGGATCAATGTACATGGATTCCAAAATGCCTCTGCAGATCCACAGTACCAAGAATCTTTCCATTGACCCAGTACTTTGCCTTCCTGTTATTCTTCCCAAAGTGAATCGCCTCACATTTAGCTGCATTGAACTCCAATTGCCACCACTCAGCCCAATTTTGCAGTTTATTCAAGACGCCCTGCAATCTGTTACATTCTTCCACACTGTCCACTACTCCGCCAAATTTACTGTCATCGGCAAATTTACTAATCTATCCCCCTAAGTCTGCGTCTAAGTCATTTATAAAACTGACAAACAGCAGTGGTCCTAAAACAGATCCTTGTGGCACACCACTAGTAACCGGACTCCAGGCTGAATATTTTCCATCAACCACTCGCTGCCTTCTTTCAGAAAGCCAGTTTCTTATCCAAACTGCTAAATCACTCTAAATTCCATCTTCTGCATTTTCTCCAACAGCCTACCATGTGGAACTTTATCAAAAGCTTTACTGAAGACAGTTGCAACTGCCCTATCTTCATCTCCATGCTTGGTCACCTTCTCAAAAACCTCACTGAGGTTTGTGAGACACAACCTGCCCTTGACGAAACCACGTTGACGATCTGAAATCAAAGTGCTGCTTGCTAGATGATTAGAAACCTTATCTCTTATAATCTTTTCCTTAACCTTTCCTACAACAGAAGGAAGGCTCACTGGTCTATAATTACCTGGGTCATCTCTACTGCCCTTCTTGAACAAGGGCACAACATTTGCAGTCCTCCAGTACCAAACCTGGAGACAATGATGACTCACATATCAAAGCTAAAAGCTCTGCTATCTCTTCCCTAGCTTCCCAGATAATCTTCGGATAAATCCCATCCGGCCTAGGGGTCTTGTCTATTTTCACTTCTTCTAGAATGATAATACCTGTGCGTAACTAACCTCGATCCTTTCAAGTCTAATACAGTAGCGCCTCGACATACGAACTTAATCCGTTCCGCCACCCGGTTCACGAATCAATTTTTCCCATGTTCACAGTGCACGCTCCAAAGACGAAATGCACACGCGCCAAAGACGAACTGTGCATACTCCAAAGACAAACTGCTCGTACCATCATTCGTAACTTGAATTTTGTGTGTATGTAGAAGCAAAACTTTATGTACAATACTGTTAGTAAACCAATTTTTTTGTGAATGCAGTCGTTCGTATGTTCTGCCGCTACTGTATCTCATACCTTATTCTTCTCCTCTCCAATATTCTCCTTTTCCTGTGTGAAAATTGATGAGAGATGTTCATTTAGCACCTCTCCGATCTCCACAGGATTCACACAACTTCCCCCTTCTGTCTTTGACTGGCCCTATTCCCACGCTAATCATCCTTTGATTTCTCACATACCTATAGAAAGCTTTAGGATTCTCCTTTATTCAATTTGCTAAAGACTGCTCGTGTCCTCTCTTTGCTCTTCTTAACTCTCTCTTTGAATCATTCCTTGCTGATCTGTAACTCTCCATCGCCTCATCTGAACCATCTTGCCTCATCAACACATAAGCTTCCTTCTTCTTCGTAACAAGAGATGCAATTTCTGTCGTAAACCACGGTTACCTTACTTTATCCCTTCCTCCCTGCCTGACAGGGACATACCTATCAAGGACATGAAATATCTGTTCCTTAAACCAGCTCCACATTTCCATTGTCTGCATCCCCTGCATTTTGCTACCCCATTCTATGCATCCTAATTCCTGCCTAATCGCAATATAAATGCCCTTGCCCCATCGTTAACTCTTGACCTGTGGCATGTACCTATCCCTTTCCAACGCTAAACTAAACATAACTGAATTATGGTCACTCTCTCCAAAATGCACACCTACCACTAAATCAAACACCTGACCTGTTTCATTACCAAGCACCAGATCCAATTTGGCCTCCCCTCTTGTCGGCCCTTCAACATACTGTGTCAGGAAAGCCTCCTGTACACATCGGACAAAAACTGATCCATCCGACGTACTAGAATTATAGCATTTCCAGTCAACGTTGGGGAAGTTAAAGTTCCCCACAATGACCACCCTGTTCCTTTCACTCCTACCCAGAATAATTTTGCTAGTCCTCTCTCCCACCTCCATGGAACTCTGCGGAGGCCTATAAAAATCTCCAAGCAGTGTGACCTCTCCTCTCCTGTTTCTAACCTCAGCCCACACGACCTCAGTAGACGAGTACTCATCAAAATTTCTCTCAGCCACCGTTATATTATACTTGACTAACAAGGTTACTCCTCCCCCTCTTTTACTGCCTTGCCTGTTCTTAGTGAAAGATCTAAACCCTGGAACCTGAAACATCCATTCCTCACCCTATTCTGTCCATGTCTCCAAAATGGCCACAACATCAAATTCCCAGGTACCTATCCATGCTGCAAGCTCACCTACCTTATTTTGGATACTTCTGGCGTTGAAATAGACACACTTCAAATCACTTCGCTGTCTGCCAGCACATTCTTGTGACCCCGAAATCCTGTCCCTGTCCTTCCTACTCTCCTCTTCCTGTGCACTGCAACTACACCTCCGGTTCCCATCCCCTGCTGAGCTAGTTTAAACCCACCCGAATAGCATCAGGAAAATTTCCCACCCAGGATATTAGTACCCCTCTGGTTCAAGTGAAGACCGTCCTGTTTGTACAAGTCCCACCTTCCCCAGAATGAGTCCCAATTATCCAAGTACCTGAAACCCTCCCTCCTGCACCATCCTTGCAGACACGTGTACAGCTGATATCTCTCCCTATTCCTTGCCTCGCTATCACGTGGCCCGGGCAACAAACCCAGCGATAACAACTTTGTTCTCGCTCTCAGCTTCCACCCTAGCTCCCTGAAATCCTGCCTTATATCCCTATCCCTCTTTCTACCTATGTCGTTGGTACCTACACGGACAACGACTTGAGGCTGGTCACCCTCTCCCTTCAGGACCTCAAAGATACGATCCGAGACCTCACGGACCCTGTCACCTGGGAGGCAACACACCAACCGCAAGTCTCGTTCGTTCCCTACAAATCTTCTATCTGAGCCTCTAACTATCGAATCCCCAATGACTAACGCTCTCCTTCTTTCCCTCATATGCAACAGGGACAGCCTCTGTGCCAGAGAAGTGAGCCTCACTGCATATCCCTGGTAAGTCGTCCCCCTCAACAGTATCCAAAAGAGTATACATGTTTTTCAGGTGAACAACCACAGCGGATCGCTCCACTGACTGTATTTCCCCCTTTGAACAGTCACCCAGCTTTCTTCGTGCCTAGGAGTAACTACTTCCCTCGAACTCTTATCTATTACAGCAGCTCCCTCGTGAATGATCCGAAGTTCATCCATCTCCCGCTCCAGTTCCCGAACACTGTCTTGGCGGAGCGAGAGTTGGGTGCGCTACATGCAGATGTACTTGGATGGGACACTAATGGCGTCCCTCACCTCAAACATCATGCACGAGGAACATTGCTCTCCCTGCACTGCCATCACTGCTAGTCCCCTTATCACAAAGTAAAAAAACGAAGTGATGCCTACTTGATATCTCCCTAGTTATTAATGTTAGAGGAGGTGGTTGGGTGGGAGGCCCTACAAAGGGAGGGTCTCGGCTTGAGAAAACACTGAATTATATAGCTGGATGGAAATAAAAATAAGAAGTCCCTCCTTTCCCAGAAACCTCTGCTCTCTGACTTCAAATTTAAAAGCTCAAATCAGTGACTCACTGCGCCCAGCAGGCCTCTGGTACAAGCTCTCATCCGTCGAGTTGCTGCTGCCGCTGAAAAACAGAAATGGAGGACTCCCATGCTCATGGTAAGTTCCTCGCTCATTTGAAGAAAGCAGGGTTAATTCAGCTTGGCTTCATCCATGGGGTTTAGCTTACACTGGGGTCTTCAGAAAACATCTCAGCAAAAATTTCTCTTGTCACATTAAATACAAGCTAGAAGAAGTAAAAGCGTAACAGGGAAAAGATTATATTAGATCTGCCCTCTCAGAGCTGCTGTAGAGCACGATTAACCCATACCTTTCTTGCTTAACTGAGAAAAATAATTGTGTTCAAACTCAAAAGCTGAATCTCACCTCACAATAAACTTCTACACTCATTCTCTACATCTTTCCATTTATTATTTTCAAGACAGTCTGAGAGTATTTGTAGACCTGCTGGATCATGGCCAAGTTCCTGCAACTTCCACAGATCCACAGCCGCTGCATGAACCATCTTCTCAACCTCTAAAGCATCAGGAGCTACAGCAAAGTCAGGTTCCCTTTGGATTTTCAGAGGCACATCCTTTTGAAGACTGGGCCTCCTGCACTGGCTGCTGCACTTTGCTACAGCTCAGCCCAAAGTCCTCATCAAACCAATCTTGGTCATCTACCAGGTCATCGAGTGCATCGTGACTCAATTTCAACTCTGCCAGGCATTTGGCCAAATCTTCCTGCCCACTTGTGCCAAACACCGGGCTGCCCTGTTACAAATTACAGGCTGTTGGTCAATCTAGAATCTGAAGATCAGGAACAAAAACGATGAAATTCATTTCAAAACATTAATGACCAATACATAGCTTTAATAAACTGTGATCAAAGCATGAAACAAACAAGAACCTTCTTTTTATCTCTCAGAGTATATGTCTGACGAGTTCAACACAGGCTGGAATTCATTTCCAATTTATTCTCAGCCATGTAATGAAAGTCATGGTTTCCATATGGAGTGAGAACCAGAACATCAAACAGTGTATTTTATATTAGAGTGAGTACTCAAACTCAATACAAAATTCATTTAATGGATCAGGATAAATAGAGTCAGAGATGTACAGCATGGAAACAGACCCTTCAGTCTGACACACCCATGCCGATAAGATATCCCAACCCAATCTAGTCCCACTTGTCAGCACCCGGCCCATATCCCTCCAAACCCTTCCTATTTATCGCCCCATCCAGATGCCTTTTAAATGTTGCAATTGTACCAGCCTCCACCACTTCCTATGGCAGCTCATTCCATACACATACCACCCTCTGCGTGAAAAAGTTGCCCCTTAGGTCTCTTTTACATCCTAACCCTCTCACCCTAAACTTCTAGTTCTGAACTCCCCACCCCCAGGGAAAACATCATTGTCTATTTATCCTATCCATACCCCTCATGATTTTTATAAGCCTCTGTAAGGTCACTCCCCATCCTCCAACACTCCAGGAAAAACAGCCCAGGCCAATTCAACATCTCCCTATAGCTGAAAACCTCCAACCCTGGCAACATCCTTGTCGATCTTTTCAGAACCCTTTCAAGTTTCACAATCTCTTTCCGAAAGGAAGGAGACCAGAATTACATGTAACATTCCAACAGTGCCCTAACCAATGCCACGTACAGCCACAACAGACCTCCCAACTCCAGGACTCAATACTCTGACAAATGAAGGAAAACATACGAAACGCCTTTGTTTTATACTCCGTTTTAAATTTAAAAAATTTTGGTCCTAATCAAGGGTGGCAAAAGAATCATCTTTAAAGTTGCAAGTATCACAAGTCATCTTACTGAGCTTTAAAAATAAACTATGTCACACTTATCCATTAGTTGTAATCAGTATTTCATTCGGCTCACAAAGGGAGAGATCCCACCGCTGATATCATGGAGTGTGGAGGATGAGAAGAATACAGCTTTTGAACAGTTTAGGGTCAGATACATCATGATGAAACCAGCAAATATCCTTCAAACTGTTCAACTGCAAGAAATATGGCGAGTTACGATTAACCACATTTTTGGAAATTGATACAGGCTGTTCAAATTTTCCTGGTTCCACGTAGAGTATGGAGGAATCTCTTCATCTACCAATGTCATGTATTTAGGGGAATGAATGATTTCAGGCTGAATGTTCTGAGCTTCAAACTTTCCAACTTCAGGTCACTTTCAGTCGACTGCTGCACCCCTTTTTATTCCTGCACTTTATGGGGTAAACGCAAATATTGGACAAATCAGAAAAACATATGTCGGTTTAGTCAGGATGTTGCTGTGTCTAAATCACCAACCCAGCTCCTATTTCAGTGATTTCCTACATTGAATGCTCAGAAAAGAATGGACAGTATGAGAACTTGTCAAGCACTTTCATGAAAACAGCTATTATCCAATCAATGTTAATATGTGCAAACCATAAACCCTTCTGTTCTTCTCATAAGATGGTCATTCAGGCTGGGACTTTGCTTCAGAACACTACTATGGATAAACTGTGTGTACACTGAATTCGTCAGAAATTGAAAAGCATGATTCAAAATTTAGGTTAAAAAAACCCTCTTTAAAAACACTGCCTCCCTTTGAGGAAAGGACAGAAAAAGTGCAAGAGGTTTGAATTTCATTAATCTTTCAGTTCTAAACTCAGTAATTACACTGTAGAAATGGTCACTAAATCCTTGAGAAATAATCGGG